>NW_022103915.1:63978135-63979417 GCF_000313985.2 Echinops telfairi
CCAAACACACACTAAGTAGTTTTCAAGTGTAAAATATTCAGCAGACAAGTTACAGAACGAAACCTCCAGATGCTTCCATGGAAAATATGGAAAGCTGTATCGCCGGTGGCGTCACCTTCTGTGTTGTCATGTGGACATATAAAATAACACAAATTGGAATAGAATGAATCTTGTCACCAGTTGACATGCTTTTTATAGCAATGGGCAGATTAGTAATCAGCCTCGCTGGTGGTATGGTACTGAATTATCTGAAAATCAAGTTGTAATTGATGCCAGGATAAAGCACTGTGTCTCCATTAAAATACGAAGTTATTCAAGAAATAAAGTCCATTTGAAGAACAGTTTAATGGCACCTTCAGTAAGTAGTCATCAAGCACAGCTTTGAAATGCCACCCCATTAAAGGAGCGGGCAATGACACATGTATCAAGGCAATCAACAAGCTGTGAATCAAAATTATATGAGAAAATCATCCAAAAAGCAAATTTATAAGTGTAGCTATATTGTTATTATTCACTAGAAATACTATTTTTAGCCTGCTTTCTTAGAGAAAACTGATTGGTTTAGTTATGAAAGTTTTAGCTTAGCATTTAGCTGTATAAGAGTTATGTGTAATGTCAAATTATAATGTAGGATAAATGGTGGTGTGGACACAAATGATAGATCAGATAGTACTTTAGAATTTTTTTTATTACTTCATGAAAAATAAATGATTTGTCCTAAAAATACTCTAAGGAAAAAGTAGTTTATGTATATTAAAACATTGTATTTATCTATAAAATATTATATATCAAATTTAATAAAATATTTATAGTTAATGCTTGCCACGGTTGATAGAATCCCATGTGCATATCAGTGTAGATCGTAGGTGCCTGGGTAGGGTAGTTGTTGCTATCTGAAGGGAGCTGGTAGAAACCACCAACCAGTCCAAGAGAGAAAGATGAGTTTCTCTTAACCCCCGATAAGAGTTACAGTTTTGGAGACCCATAAGGGCAGTTCTACCTAGCCCTGTAGGATCACCATAAGTCAAAATTCAAGTGATGACAATGAATTTAGTTTTTTGGTTTGGTAACAATATAGGCATATTTTTCCTCATTTCCCCAATATAGTACTCATTATAGTTTTGGTTTTTTTTAACTCTGGTATGCAGTGGAGTCTATCACAATTCATAGTGAACCGACAGGATATAAAAGAACTGGCCCATAAGGTTTTCTAACTTACTGCCATGAAGTCATTTGTGATTCATAGCATCCAAGATTGAGTTTCTTTCTTCTGAGGAGCAGC
>NW_022103915.1:63980511-63985162 GCF_000313985.2 Echinops telfairi
TGGTTTCTGAGTGAGATCTATATCTAGCCATAATTTTTAAGAATTTGCAGGTGACCATCAAAGAATTGATATTATCAAAGAAAATAACTCAAGCTACATTGAAGGCACAAGTGAAAAATAAGGTCAGAAATTGACCAATTGAAATGTTTCAAGGTTCAAAATATTGAGATTTTTCAACAAACTAAAGCAGAACTAGAAGCAATCCCTTATCACTGCCAAGACATTTGGAAGAGGGGTACCTGGCCAACAAAATGGGATATTATCACATATCCAACACTTTTAATGTCACAAACAACTAAAATTTAAAACAAATTTAAAATGGCTATAGCAGTAATTCAACCATAAACTTCAAGAAGACTAAGCCAGATACACAAGATGTGCAATGAACATTAAATTGCTGATGTAGGATACATATTGGCTGAAAGCAGAGAATACTATAAACTCATGTTTGTGTTTTATTAATTATAAGAAGGCATTACACTGTATGGATAATAACAAATTATGAATTTTATTGTAAATAACAGAAATTCGAGTATAATTAATTGTGTTTATGCAGACCAAGAGGCAGTGACTGGAACAGAACTAGAGAGTGGTCTATTCAGAGAGCTATGCATCAGAGTGGTATTCTTTCACGATACTCGTCCAAGTACATATATGATTTTACTGAGATCCACAATTAATGCCCATGAGAACAGTAAAAGAACTCAAATTAGGTTTTACTTTGAGAAAATCAGCCTCACAAGTTCTCTGAGGACTTTGGTGTGCTTCACCCAATGCATGGGATTTTGAATACCTTCATGCACATGCAAAACCTGGACAATGGATACAGATGACAAAAGAAAAATAAATGCATTTGGATTATGGTGTGGAATGGGGTATTGAATATACCATGGACTTCTAGAATAATGAACAAGTCTGTCTTGGAAATATAGCCAGTCTGCTCCTTAGAATCAAGAAGGGTGAGACTTTGTCTCAAGTATTTCACGCTTGTATCTAGGGGGAACAGTCCATGGTGAGGACATCATACGTGGTAAAAGAGAAGGTATGTGAAAAGGTTCTCAACGGCACCTAATAACAATAACAGATAGGGTGGAACCAGTGTGTAAGGTTCTTATTTAACCCTAGTATGGTACGACTCATAGACAGTTTTACCTTGTCCTGTAGCATCAGGATGGGTTGACATCAGCTAGATGGCAGTGAGTTAATATGGTGCAAAGGTAGAACTGCCCCTTTCTGAGACTCTAACTCTTTACAGGATTAGAGAATTCCATTTTTCCCCCCTGCAGAGCACCTAGTGGTTTCAAACTGCTGACCTCGTTGTTGGCAGTCCAACTCCCAACCACTAGGCCTAGAGGATTGTTATGAGTCAACATCTACTCAATGGTAGTAAGTTTGAGATTTTAGTTTGATGGTGCAAAAAAAAAAAAGGAGCTCTGGTGGCACCATGGTTAAGTATTTGGCTATGAACTGAGCGGCTGATGATGGGAACAAGATGTCGTAGCTAGCTTCTTTATGTATTACAGCTTTGGAAATCTGGCAGCTTACTTCTAGTCTAGTCTACAGGGTAATTCTAAGCCAGTGTCTGCTCGATGGCACCCAGCAGCAACATACAAACATGTATTGTTGTTTCAGGGCAGGTAGGTTGTGGAGTAGTCAGTCATGGAAGAACTCTCAGTCAAACTTGATCATGAGGACCAGAAGAGAAACTCATGGGGCGGAGAGGTTTTATTATGTGGCGGGTTGGAAATAAGCAGAAAACAAAATTAAAATAAACGGCTATGTGTGTGATTGCATATCCTAGTTGTTTTGCTATGCATACATATGCATACTTATGCACTATAATTAACAAATAATTTATTTTTAAAAGAATGAACTGTTTATTTATGGAAAGTAGATACTTTTTCCTGTAGAACCCATGGTATTTGAATTCTTAAACTATTAATATGTTTTAAATTCTTATGTTGTACTATAATCTTAAAGTGATATAATTTGGATCATTGAGTGCTGTGTCCAAGATGTTCATTTGATTCATGATCATAATAAATGTACTTAGGGTTAGTATTTTGTTAGTATAAAATATAAACTTTAGCACTAGTTTTATATATACAGAAAAGTCAAAGTTCTGCACATAGTTAAGATGCAATGGTAGAATGATAATTATATAACATCTCTGAGTTTATCTCCTCTTGAACTAAAAAATCAAAGACAAAAACAAAAACTCTAAGAAACACATATAATATTAAGTAATCAAAAAATCTACATATGTATTTTAAGCCCATGATATACAAATACATTACTTTGAAAGGCAACAATACTTTTAAAATTGTACAAAAACATGCATATTGGTAATGACCATAACCAGTAACCACCTGCCCTGGAGCAGTAATTGACTCATGGTGACCCCACGTGAGTCAGAATAGAATTGTGCCACATAGGTTTTTCTATGGTTGGTTTTTCAGTAATAGATCACTAAGCTTTTGTCTGAGAGGTGCCAAACCTTCACTTGTTGGTAAAAACCAAGTTCATTAACCGTTTTCACTACCCAGAAATTCTAGGAATGTACATAGGTCTTTTTTAAGGGAAATGATTTCCTTCAATCAGTCATTTCAATCATACTGTTATCTGGTTAAATCTCAAATGTAAATATTTTCTTAGTGTTTATTTTTTATTAACCTGTAGTAATGTGACATAGTAATAAATCCATTGAATAAGGTATAATTAAGCAAAAATAAAATTCTCTGGCTTGGGAGTAATTATCTTTAATTGGAATAGTATCCCCTCATATTACATTTTATTGCCTTAGGTATGAGACTTTTCAAACCAAATCTATTAAATGCTATCAGTCAACCATGGAAACACATGAAAAATATTTACCAGACCACAAAATGTTTTACAGACCCTTCTGCTTTAGTGGTAGAATTGCTAGAACTAGCATCCTTTGTGAAGCACTAAACCAAATTTATTTTGCTCTGGTTTCATAACGAATCACCACTTTCTAAACTTTAATCATCATTTGTAATGTATTTTTGACCTAGACTTTGAATATAATACCTTGTAATCTAATAAAACCTAAAATGTCACTGTGTAAAAACATCTTTGGTAACTGAAGTTGAAATATATCTCTGAATACTTTTAACCTTAGTACTTAAATGGAACAATAGAGAAGAATGAGCATATAGCTAATACATTTTATTAAATTACTGTTCTCCAGTGGTGGTTGTACCTAGATATTCACTAACCATTTTCTGAATTTTTATATAGCATTTACCTGAGAGGTACATTCTAAGGCATTAGCTTCAAGGACTACGTTCAATCATTCTTTCCATTATTCACTTAGAAACCAATTTCTTTCTGGGAAAGAGCGACAGGAAGAAACTGATGATAAGAGATGACGCAAGCAGATCCACGGTGATCTAACCAGAACAGACCTTATGTTGTGCCAAAGTTTCCCTGGAAACTGGTTCTGCAAGCAATTCAACACAACTGTAGAAATATGGATTGTTCTCTCACCTCTGCTACGCACTCACTGTGAGACCTTGCATTTGTCAGTTCACCTTATTCGACTCCTCAACGTTCTCAATGCTAGAACATGGAAAATTCATTTAGACAATATCTAAGGCTCATCTAGCTTACTAGAATTTTACATCATTACAGGCCTGGGCTACTTATTACAGGGTAGCATGGCATATGCAGTAGTAAACGAATCCTCTAAGGCACTGTGTTTAACTATATGCCATTTCTAAATTCAGGAAAAGGAGCAAGAAACATAGCTGATGATGCTTGGAAGTGACATCACCAGAATTGATGTCACCCAATGCAGTAGCAACTCCTGGTGTTACCAGTCCCCACGGACCTCTTCTGTACCAAATGATATAAAATCCCGGGTGATATTTATTATCAATCCCCATCATAGAAAATATGAAAATGTAGTTGTAAATTGCTTACATATATTATTTCTTAGATTATATTAGTGCTAACAATAAAGTTGCTTTGTAAAATATTTCTACGTTATTAGTTGCAATATTGTTAGTAACTGAGTGGAAGCCTTTTTTATGATTTGCCTTTTCCTCTAATTACTACTTTATTCTCAAAATAACCTAATGATAATAGGTTCACAAATACTAATTAACAAAATATTGTAGCTAAAACAGCATATAATTTGATAAAATGAGCTATTCTGAAAGCACAAGCAGCAAGGAACACAATGGTGCGTGCTTGTCGTGTGTGCAGATGAAACCACGTGACTCAGAGTGTCATTGTAACAAAGTACATACTAATGAAAGCTCTCACCAGAGCACATTGTTATTGTTATTCGGTGCCATCAAGTCCTGTTCCCCTCAGAGTGCTCTAATGTACAACAGAAGGAAACACAAACCAATCCTGCGCCATCCTCAGTAGTGTTTTTCGTCTGAGCACATTGTGGCACCATGGTGTCAATCCCTCTCCTTGATGATAGTCCTTTTACTATGCTGACCTTCGACTTTACCGAGCAGGATGTCCTCTTGTAGAGACTAATTTCGCCTGATAGCATGTCCAGAGTACTGAAAGTCAGATCTCACCATCCCTGCTTCTGAGGCGCATTCTGGCTACACTTCTCCCAAGAGAGATTTGTTTGTTCTTCTGGAGGGCCATGGTGTTTTCAATATTCTTT
>NW_022103915.1:63985558-63988217 GCF_000313985.2 Echinops telfairi
GAAAAGTGGGTGAAGGGAGGAAGACATCAGACAGTGTAAGACATGACAAAATAATAATAAAGTATCAAGGTTTCATGAGGGAGAGGGGATTGGGGAGGGAGGGGGAAAAAGAGGAGCTGATACCAAGGGCTTCAGTAGAAAGCAAATATTTTGAGAATGATGATGGCAAGAAATGTACAAATGTGCTTGGCACAATGGATGGATGTATGGTTTGTGATAAGAACTATATGAGCCCCCAATAAAGTGATTTTAAAACATAAAATCAAACAAAAGAAATATCAGAGCATAACAATTTTAAATTAAAAAAAGAGTTAAAGGATTCTATTTTGTAAATGAAATAATATTAGAAAATAATAGTTTTAGGATGTCATTGCTATTTTTTTAACTTATTTTCATAAATAGTTGATTTATCCACCATCAAAGTCAAATACACTGAAGTTAAGCAGTTCTTACACACACTGCATGTTATAGTCACAGATCTGACTAGAACATTTCTACAGTCTTTTCAAACTCTGGCTCAAAAGCTCTTTGTTCTACAATGCTTTTATGGCATGGTGAATTGAAATTCTGACTCCCTTAGAGCACTCAGCTTCATGTGAAGCTGCAAACGGCATAATCATTTCCAGCAGGTCCATTCTGTACACTGCAGAGCTGCGTGGGAGGCAATAGTTTGGCTACTCATCATCAATGGATTTTACAGCTCAGAGCTACCGAGTTTCAGCTCTGTGGTACACGGATTTTCTACTTTTCTCTAGACGTCCGCAAGAGAAGCTTTTTGGGTGACTTTAGCCTTCTTGTTTTCATTGCTGTGATCTTTTACCAGAGTTAACGAGAGAGTGTTAGAGACAGACAATGTAGGCTCTGTTGTCAAGCAGGCCAAGTTAGCATTGCCTGTGTCAGAACCTGGCTTTTTGTGTCCTCACACCAAGTGTTCCCCTCACCTAGGACACGAACTATTGCCGTTTACTCCTCTTCACTTCACTCCTTGCGTTTTCACTTCACAGAGATTTGCTATTTAACTCCAAGCTGCTGTTAAAGATCATTAGTATAACTTTTTCAAAATTATGATTCAGTTGAGTTTTAAATAGAGGGATATATGACCTAAGCAAGAATCAAGGGCCCTACAATGGAAAACACAAGGGGGGGGTGGTTTCTAAAGCTCGGAAGTGATTCTCTTTGTTTCAGCTCAGTTTCACATCTAACAAAATAATTTTTTCATGTCAATTCCTATTTTAAATTTTTTATTGATCCTCATCATCTCGCAGAAAAGATAAGCTACTGAACACATGTATAACTTTTCAAGATGTGACCACATTTCTCTACAACTGATTCCGCACATTCTAGAATATTATGAAGAGTGGGGATTATATCACTGAAACAGAATATTTTAATGAAAAATAAAAAGTTACCCTAATTTTAGTGATACATAATATGTAGGTTCTTATAAAAACATAATGAATACATATGATAATTTTGATATGGTACATATGATGAAGAATGGGAGATATAATAAAGGATAATTTAGTACTTTATATGTGTTTTTATATAGTGTTTTCACTTATATTCCTGGCTATATGAATTAAAATGAAGAATAATTTAAATATTACTATGCATATCTAATAGTAACCTTTATGTAATCAAGCATCTGTAAAAATAAAAGTAGAGGGATAATACAATGTATATAATAACTATGATAAACTAAGCAGAAAATATAGATGTGTTATAAACTCTATTATAAGCTTTAACAATAATACTAATCCAGTTGGACAATAAATTGCCAGAATGCACTCTATTTACCAAAAAGACTATTTGAATTAGACATGTATATGCATTATATCTTTTAAAAAATCACTTGGAGAATGCAGTGCACTAATGTTGTTATCTAAGTATATTTGCAGACATTAACAGACTAAGAATTCAGAACAAAACATTTTAAATTAGAGCAAAACTTGTAACATATAATTAAACTAATATTTTCTTAATCTTTACATTTTTTCATATTGAGAAATTTCACTGGAAATTCAATGTCAGAGTTTTATTATTTATAAATATGCAAGTGTGCTATGCTAGGGTTACACTTTTTAAAATATATTTGCTTGATTTGCATCTATTGGGTGTATTCAGGGACTCGGCACACTGGCATTAGTAAAATGTGACCACATCTCTGGGAAGTGTGTCCTATAGAAAACCTTGCTGTCAGTTGCAAAAAGTTGAGAACAAGCAGTCCAGGCCCTACATTCTACTTTTTGTCCTGCCTGGTACGTATTCTATAGACCCACACTTCTTTCATAGGAATCTTCCCTTTTCCCCAGAGGAACTCTTTCACTCTGCTCTAGCTGATCTTGACTGGTATTTCACTGCCATAGCTATTTATGCAATTTTATATCATGTGTAGTTTTATATCATGTATAGTTTTATATCATGTATCAATTTTATATCATGTGTAGTTTTCATGTCATCCTCCCTTCACAAAATCACTGATTTCAGACATCATGTCTAATATTTTACTCATCATTGAAAGCTCAAACCTAGCACACTGTTTTACATATGCTCTGCTGTTTTTCTCATTGAATGCTGTTGAGTTGATTCCAACTCACGGCAAATCTCCCTGTGCAGAATTGACATTGATTTTAAGTTTTCAAATGATCTTTCAGAAGCA
>NW_022103915.1:63989095-63991356 GCF_000313985.2 Echinops telfairi
GACTATATATGTCATTTAAGACCACTTACATTTCTTATTGAATTTTACTACATACAAAATTAAAATGATTTCCTTGTCTTCAAAGTAGCATCCATTCATTGTAAACCCTTCAGACAGTAAAGAACATGAAGTAGAAAATTAAAGTTCATCCTTCTCTCAACACCAAAAGATAGTGATGGCTGTGAGTTTGTGACATGTCTATCCTTACATGATGTGCTTATCTCTCCTCTGATGGTATTCTGCATGCCCAGTATTCAAAGACAGTATTTTTTTAAGATGTACAGAATTAAATTTGTTTTTATTTGTTTGTTTGATAATGTATAGTGTTCAAAGAATGCTCCATTAAGGATCATTTACACCAACTCCAATATGTAATCTTCTAATGAATTCTTTGGTATATATCATCATTACCCTTATCTGCACTCTGCAAATGTTCCTACAAGGGCATATTTAAAAGTGGATCACAAAATATTAATATTTTTACTTATAAAAATAATGACTTATATCCAGGTATTCTAACCCACACTCTGAAAGCCACTGAGAGCGCTTTCTCAACTTTATTTGGTAATATTGGTTAACATCATTAGTTTTTAAGTTGACGTAATGTCATGTTATAAGGTAAAACCAATGTGCAAACTATCATTTATTAAAAAATAAAACTCATCTCTAAATTCTGTCTCTTTAAATGCATTATTTATTGACTAAATATTCAAAGCTGCATAGTAAAAGAAAATAATACAAATTTTTCTTTTGGAGAAAAATATGGTTCAGTTTCTGCATGTTAGCATGACAGTGTATCCGGAAAACAGGGGTTAATAGTTGTTGGCTCAATTAGTGCAACTTGAGTGAACAACTTTTTTTTGAGAGCTTGAGGGTGAATTAAGACAACATTTAGGTCTGCTTCTTATTAACTGTGCATAAATTCTCCCAAGAGCCTAATTAGCTCTGTCACAGTAAGTGTCCCATCCATTTACACTAGAGAACACTTTCCTTCCCCCTACATTTTGTCATGTAATACACTACAGCAGTACTAAACTTAAACCTGTTTTAAAGTCGTGATGTGCAGTTCACTGAAGGCTACATTTCCTACAATTAAATGGATATTTTTGAAAATCTGTTTTCATGTGGCCCTAGAAATATCGATCTAATATTGAGTAATAGAACAATCCTGACTACAGTGTACCCTGTTTCATTTGTTCGCTGTGACTGTGGCCATTTCATTATTCATTAGGTTCAGTTTAGTAATTGAAATGCTTCTGTTTTCCTTTTATTTTTTATATCATTCTATTGGAAGCTCTTACAGATATCAAGAGATCAAGCATAGTTGTAAAATTCCTGCCACTATCCTTTTCAAAACATTTTCTTTCCTCTTGAACTCTTTGATATCAGGTCCCCAGGAACCGTTAATATATTATATATTATTATTATTATTTGATCTATCTTACACCATCCAATGTATTCGTTCACCTACCATTCTGTTACCCCTTCCTCTCAGGTGGGGTTATACAGTCATCATTGCTATCAATTCTCTCTTCCCCGCTACCCCTCCTCTCTTCCTGTACCCTCAGGGAATCATTACTCCTGTTACTATTTCATAGTTGATGTGAGGGATGGATGGAAAAGGATAAGGAGGAAAATAAAGGGATGGAACAATGGAGTTAAAAGAAAAAGAATACACAAGTATTTAATACTTGTAAAACAAAAGTGCGTGGCCTTGTGAAACATCATGATTTATACCAAGGGAGTGTAACTTATAAAGTATGTTCATCTTTATCCTTTCTAAAACTGCCTATTGATTATTACAAATGAAAAATTCCTTGTCCTAAAGTCAGCTTGGGTTTCCTTTGATAATATTCCACACTCTAGATGAGCACACCTTAATATAAAGGAGCTTTCTCACCAAAGATTAAGTGCCCCATACTAAAATGACCTTTATTGTCTGAGATTGTATAATTCACTGTTCAATAGTATTAAGCTACATCCAGTTTGGCCATAAGGGTGGTCCAATGAGTGGTCAAGGGACAGCAGTTTATAATGTAGAAGTTCTGAACTTAAGGTAAGGAAAGATTTTTCATGAACCAGTAAGTTGCTTAGTGGGAAAAAATGGAGTTACTTGAGAGGTTCTGTGCATGCATCTCCCTATTCAAGTTCAAGTTCTGATTCAGGTGCGAGTTCCTACCTCCTCAAGATCAAAAATACAAATTCAATCCTGGCCTTTTGGGAAAATATGGACACCTATCTTTATTAGTTTTGTTTATGCA
>NW_022103915.1:63993724-63995080 GCF_000313985.2 Echinops telfairi
CAGGGGCTTAAGTGGAGAGCAAATGTTTTGAGAATGATGAGGGCAATGAATGTACAAATGTGCTTTACACAATTGATGTATGTATGGATGGTGATAAGAGTCATATGAGCTCCTAATAAAATGATTTTAAAAAGTTATGAGCTCTTCTTTAGTCTTCCTTATTCATGTCCAACTTTTACACGAATAAGGGGCTACTGAAAATACCATAACTTGAATCAGGCACCTCTTAACCTCAAAGTGACATTCTTGCTTCTCACTACTTTAAAAGTTATTATACATCATATGTACACAATGCAATGCTTTGTTTGATTTCTTGATGACTGCTTCCAGGAGAATTGATTGTGGACCCAAGCACAACGAAATCCTTTAGCTTCAATATTTTCTCTATTTATCATGATATTACTTATTGGTCCAACTGTGAAATTTTTTGTTGTAATCCATATTGAAGGTTGTGATCCTTAATTTTCTTTAGCAAGTACTTCAAATCCTCTTTATTTTCAGGAAGTGAGGTTTTATCATCTTCATATCACAGGTTAATAAGCTTTCATCCAATTCTGACACCTCATTCTTCATATTATTTGCTCAACATACAGATTAAACCATGGGTGCTCAATACATCTATTGTGATGTACTAGTTAGTCGCAAATGTAGTGTGGGTGATCACTGGCATTAAAAAAATAGGCGTAAGTCTATCAACAATTCCGTCACTTAATTGATATACTGCACAGCCAATCCCATCACTTAATTGACATACAGTGCAGCCAATCAGATGCAATCTTATGTGCCAAATGCATGTGCAAACAACTGCACTAAGTGCAGCAAAAATGACAAGCTAAGTTATTGCCAATTTTTAGACCTTGTTTTTTTCTCTCTTAAATGTAAGAAAGGGTATTAAAATGAGTGGGGGATTTTATGCACATATTAATATATTTGCAGGTCCACCTAGATAAGATGGGCTGGACAAACAATGTGAGAAGAAAATAATGGGACCAACGGTCCTGGAGGGACATAAGAGTGTGGAAGGTAGGGGAAGGGAGGAGGTGTTGGCCAACCCAGGGACAAGGGAACAATGAGTGGTTCAAAACCAGTGGAGTGACCAAGGGCAAGGTAACTCAGAGGAATTACTAAAACCAGAATGAAGCCTGAACATGGTAGTGGGACAGGAGGGAAGCGTAAGGAAATAGAGGAAAGGAGTAGAAGGCAAGGGGCATACACAGAAGCCTAAATACAGACATGTACATATGTAAATATATTTATGATTATGGGGGAAATAGACCTATGTGCATATATTTATAGGTTTAGTAGTAGGGTAGCAGGTGGATACTGGGCCTCCTCGCGCATATTCCCTTAATACAA
>NW_022103915.1:63996770-64053525 GCF_000313985.2 Echinops telfairi
CCCCCTGGATTAAATAAATATGGTGAGAAGGATACAACCCTGACATACAAATTCACTAAATTTAGACCATGCAGTATTCTCTCGTTCTGTTAAAAAAAAATATTGCCTTTTGGTCCATGTACAGGTTCTGAATAAGCATAATAAAGTGTTTTGGAATTACAATTCTTCTCAGGGTTATATATGTTTTCTTATGAGCCACACAGTTAAGTGCATTTTCAGAGTCAATAGAAGAAAGGTATACATCTTTTTGGTATTCTCTTCTTTCAGCCAAGATCTATCTGACATCGGCCAGCGTAAATGTATGGAAACTTTCCCTCTATGTACTGCTGCAACCATTATTAAATGATCTTCAGCAACATTTTACTTGCCTGGGATATTAATGATATTGTTTGAAAATTTCTGTTTTCTGTAGCCATCTTTCTTGAAGTATGGACCTCTTCCAGTTGGTTGCCCAGGTAACTGTCTTCCAAATTTCTTGGCATAGGCAAGTGAGTGCTTCAGTGGTTTGTAAGATTGTAGAAACATTTCAATTGATATTCTATCAATTCTCACATCTTTATTTTGGCTAAGGCCTTCGGTGCAGCTTGAACTTCTTCCTTCAGCACCATTGGCTCATTATCACACCTCTTTAATTAGTGGAATGTTAGCCCATCCTTTGGTACAGTGACTGTGTATTCCTTACATCTTCTTTGGTGCTTCTTGCATGTAGAAGCACATTTTGCATAATTTGTATGTAGAAATTTTAATATTGCAACCCGAGTCTTGATTTTTTTCCTTCAGTTCGTTCAGTGTTAGATATGCTGAACATATCCTTCCTTTTGGTCTTCTAACTCTAGGTCTTTGCACCTTTCATTATAATATTTTACTCTGTCTTCTTGAGCTGCCTTTTGAAATTTTCTACTGATCTTATGAACCTCATCCATTTGTTTTAGCTTCTTTACAAATGAGTTTGACATCCACTTCGTCACTTCTTTTTTTCCTGTTTAATGACCTTTTGTTTTGCTTTCCTCGTGTATGAGATTCATGCATGGTCCCACAGGTCCCCAGGTCTTCTGTTATTAGTATCCAATGAGTCAAGTCTGCTCTTGAGATGTATTCAGGTGGAATACAGTCAAGGTCATCTATTGGCTCTCATGAATTTGCTTTTGTTTTCTTCAACTTCAACATGAATTTACATTTGGACAACTTAGGCTCTGTTCCACAAGTCTGTCCTTTGCCTCCAGATGGCAGATGATACTGAGTTTCTCTATGATCTCTTCCCACAAGGGGAGTCAAGTTGACTTTTATATATTGTATCTGGAGAGGTTCACATGTGTAGTCACCGTTCGGGTTATTGAAAAAATGGTATCTTAATGAAGAAGCCATTAAATTCTCATTGCCCTCAAGTCGATTCTGATATTAGCAATCCTACAGGACAAGGTAGAACTGACCTCCATGTTTTTCTGAGACTACAGTTCTTTACAGGAGTAGAAAGCTTTGCCTTTCTCTCACTGAGGAGCTGGCTGTATCAAACTGCTGAACATGTGCTGACAGTCCACTCCACTGCCAGGAATACTCAAAGAAACCGTTGCTATTGAAAAATTATGCTAAGCAATCTCCAGTTTAGTTTTTTTTTCTTTTTTAAAATCATCATGGCCATATTTTCCAACTGAAATTTCTTCTTGGTTTCCAGCTTTTGGATGCCAATTGCCAATAATTATCAATACATCTTGATTGCATGTTTGTTCAATTTCAGGCTGAAGAAGTTTGTAGAAATAAGGTTAATTGCACATATATTCCCTTCTGCATCCTTATTACCACCACTATATATGTTGAGGTATTGATATTTTTTAAATAATTCTAAATCTTCAAGTTGACAGTGAGTTTAAAACTGGTATCAGACTCCAAGGGGAAAAATAGGCCTACATAGGAAAATACAGGGAGATCTGCCACACTTTCCCATAGAGTCGACCCTCCAAGACTCAACATTGCAGGAATCCCCGTGCTCTCTCACCATTGCTCTCTCTCATTGTTGCGGTGCCAATCACCTAACACAGTCGATGGAGTCTATTCCTCCTCAGGGAGACCCATCTCAGGTTTCCCAGACTATTTCTCTTTACAAGAGTCATTAGCCCATCTTCCTCCTATGGACAGACAATTAAGTGATTATAATTATAACAGAGTAAGATTATGTTCCTTAGGTAGAATGGAAACAAAATGTTGAAGAATTTAGAAAAAGCTATACTACAAATAATCTACAGTGAGTAGATTCACACTGGATGCGCCTACTCCTTATTCTTGTTACTCAGAAACAAAAACCAAATTCACTGCTATCAAAATGATTCGCACTCACAGTGACCCTGTGTTGCTGCTGCTGTTTTTAAGTGCTATCGAGTCTGTTCTTGCCTGGAGAGACCCTGTGCACAACAGAACGACGCCCCACACAGTCCTGCACCAGCCTCACAATTGTTCCCAGGCGAGCCCATGGCTGCAACCACTGAGTCAGTCCATCTCCTTCAGGGCCTTCCTCTTTTTTGCTGCCCCTCCCCTTTACCAAGCATGCTGCAAGCAGTAAAACTGCCACTGTGGGTGTCTCAGACTGTGACTCGTTACGGGAGGAGAAAGCCTCATCTTTCGCCATTAGAGGAGCGAGTGATTTAGAACTGCTGACCTTACTGTGAGCAGTCAATCACATAACCCACTTTCCACCCGCGCTTATGTTCTCGCTACTGCTCACTGGCATTGAGTCTGTTCTGATTCCTAGTGACTGCACAGGGCAAGGTAGAACTGCTCCTGGGGGTTTCCGGGGCTGTTAACTTCTTTAAGGAGTGGAAAACCTCATCATTTGCCCACAGAGCAGCTGGTGGTCTTGAAATGGGGCCTTTGAGGTTAGCGCCCAACTCATACCCCCTACACCACCAAATTCTGCAGGAGCCAGATCTCCAGGCCTGGGATCCTCCTTAGCCAGGACTCACACAAATCGACCACTTTGGAGGACCTGATATCCTCAGATGTTAATTTCTAGTCCATCTTTGCTTGGTGAACTTTTTCAATTTCTTCTCTAGTATTTTACTGACACATTCACGTATAATTTTGTCATAAAACAAACACGGAGATTTAGAAAAATAAGCTCTTATCCCAAATTTCCTTGAAGATATTTTTATTCTGCTTCCATTTCAAATATATGTTTATAAAAATGTTATTGGTAGACTAGGTTCCTCCAAATTCTTCAACATTTTGTTTCCTTTCTACCTAAGAAACATAATCTTCCTCTGTTGTTACAGTTCTAGTTCCTTAATTGTCTGTCTTCTCTACATTGTGAGTCCTCAATGCAGAATTGTTCCGTTTTTATTTTTGTTGTTGTCATATCATAAAGTAAACTCAAATTGGATACATAGTCCATTTATATTTAAAAATCTGTTATATAAAGAAAAACAGAACCCTATCTTTTTATCTCTTCTCTTTTTCAGTAGATTAATAGACATAAGGGAAGACACACACACACACACACACACACACCACTGCCATCAAATCAATTCCACTCATAGTGACCTGAGAAGGGTTTCCAGGCTGTAGGTCATTCTGAGCAGATGGCCTCCAACTGTGAGTCACAGAGCAGCTGGTACGTTTGAACTGCTAACCTTGAAGTCAGAAATCCAGCGCTTACCTAACAGGATCACCACCAGGTCTCTCTCTCTCTCTCTCTCTCTTTTTCCTTCACCAGGTCTTTTTTTCAAGGGCAGATTTAAGTATTTTATTTTTAGTAAAGTAAGCGACATTATAGAAGGATTAAAATAAAGAACAATCAGGAACCCTCAATTCCACTCCATGTTAGCCATAATATTAAATCTAAAGTGTATCAAATGGAATTATGTTAGCTTATTGCTCAACTGGTTCCATGTCAAGTCAATCCCTCCTTATAGGGACCATATGTGTTATGGAGTAATGTTACACGGAACTTTCTCGACTGTGTTTCTTCTGAAGCACATCACAAACACTTTCTTCCACACAGCTGCTAGATGGGTCAGTGGCATTAACTATGCCCATTACAAACTACTTGTGCCTCATGAAACCCTGCCAGCTAACAACACATTTCAGTACTTTATGTTCATTCTACTCTTTCTTAATTGTCATTTTTGAATATTGTCTATTAAATTCCCAATTGATAGCCAAGACATTAAGCTTTTATTACCTACCTTCATATCCTATTTTCCAAATTTTATATTTATATCACTACAATTTACTCTCTTCTTACCTTGTTATCATATATTAAACCTCTATCTCTGTATCTTGTTTGAATAACTTTACATTATTCTCTCCTCTTGATATTCATATTAATGAAGCAATTGTCACTCCTACCTTTACACTTATTTTCACCCCCATTTCTGATTACATTATGGGGGGTGGGAGGTAAGAGCTTTTAGAATCATAATGATGACTATCTACAGTAGCTTTGCTACTTACTGTGTGACCAAGAATGCCCCCTAAAGATATTCAAGTTTTAATTTCTGGAAATTGTGAAGATTTCCTTATATGCTAAAATAAATTTTCCATATGTAATTAAAGGATTTTTAGATTGGAAATTTATCCAGGATTATCCATGTGGTCATTAAATGGGATAAAAATATCCTCATAAGAGGGAGACAGACTGAAATTTAACTACAAATAGGAGAGTACATATGCAAAGATGGGAATAATGTGGCTATAAACCATTGGAAACATTCAGAAACTGGAAGAAGCAAGGCATGGATTATCTTCTGGAAGATGCAATGAAATCCAATACCCTGATTTTAGCTGTATAAAATTATTTGGACTTTCAGGCCAACCAGGTAACTAGCTGTTTTAAGCAACTCTATGTTAATTTTCTATAGAATCAATATTAAAATTAATACAGCTTATATTTGTGTGTTGGTCTGAGTGTGTAAAGTAGTTGGGGGACATAGAAAGGCTAAAGTATTGTTATTATTATTATCATTAATCCTAACCATATTTGCTAACCTTTTCTTGAAATACGTATTATTTGGGATTAATTTCATTTTTCTTAAAGTCATTCATCTTATAATATATTCCTCACAATTACCCACCAAGATATTATTTTCTTTTCTATTTTATAAATGAAAGAACTTGCTTAAGGCAACAAGACTAGTTAATCTCGGCTTTATGTTTCTAAAAGAGCCGCATGATTTCATTTCATTTTTTTACTTCTGTTAGAAAAAGGTAGGATGCACACCCAGAGATAGACTCCAACTCATTCCAGATCTTTCAAAGCCCCGGGCTATCTCAGTCCTCTTTCCCTACCGTAGGCCATGCTTTCCCAAACAAGAGAGGAGGTTCGTAGCAAGAGGTACATGACCAACCATTTATATGAGGCTTTTAAATAATTATTTAGTTCCATGGTGGTTTTAGAAATATAAAATATTACAAAGGTGATGGTATTCAAGTTTGAAGTGACATTTCACATAACTAGATATTTTTCACTTATGAGAACACATTGTTCTAGTTGAGAGAACACTTGACTTTAATCCAATCAGACCTAAATTTATATTATATGTATAGCACAATGGAACCAACAGTTTTGAGAAAACCACTGTGCCTCTTTAGTTAAAGCACTTATTTCCTCCTCTTCAGAGTGACAATGGTAATATTCTTTATTTAATTTTTGTGAAAAAGTGATGGAAGAATGTAAAATGAAATGAAAGATCCAACATAAGTTGTGACAAATATTAGGCATTAAATTAATGTAGTATTTTCTGCAGATTTATTAGAGCTCAGGGGAAACACATGAAATCAAGAATCTTATTAAAACTGTGTGCTACTTAGAAAATGCAGTCATTTTCTCTTACTATTAATTGAAGCATGTTTCTTGATACTATTAATGAATTCTGTTTTCATACTTATGCTAGAAATATCAATAGTTGTTTAAGTCTTAAATAACACTTATTTGAAAGCATAAAAATCGTTATTCATGTGATATATCAAATAAATGATTGGATAATATCTTATAAAACTTGTAAGATGAAGATGACCCTAAGCATATATATTTCTAAGTTATTTATCCCTAATAAGTTGTAGGAACTAATTTTGAAAAGAAAAAAATAAATTTACTTTGCTCTATATTTCAGAGACATAATAAGAAAAGGACTTTTTTTAAAAACTCAGCCATAAACTCTATAACCTGATTGTTCCTGAAAGCTGAACTAGGGATGTATGATCTCTCATTACGACTGGTATTTTCAGAGTAAATGTCAGAATTATACTTCAAAGCAAGCGCAGTGTGCCATGTCACTTTCTATATTACAGGGTTGTCAAGCATGATTCACCATCTCTATAGCTGCAGATGCAAACTATGTTGAATCTGACCCCATGTAAGAATTGCTTTGAAGATGTGTTCAAAGGAAAAGGCAGTAACATTATAATCATGTTATTGCATAGTCAGAACAGTTTTGTTACAATGTTGCTTATTAACACATAAATATGATATATTCTTTTATAAATTTTAACTAAAATGCAATTGTTTTTTTTTCACAATGTTGTTATTGTAAGCTCAGCACTCCATTTCTAGAAAGTCAGCACATCTAAAACTATCTCTGGAAGTGATAATAAGGCACGATTCAATTCCCCTGCGTGACAGTGAACTTGACTCTATTTTATGAACACTCAATGGAGTTTGCTCTTAACTGAACTCACTTGTAGGTGATAAAAGCAAATGTCTTTGCAATTCTGAGTTGTATTAGATCAAAATTGCATGCCCCATATTTTATTTACTCCTCTGAAAATCTCTACGAAGTTTTCAAGCAAAAACAAAACTGCAACGATAAAGTCAACAATTGTTGCTTCTAAAAACTAGCCTGAGTTGAGGCTCTAACATTTTCCATTAGGTTCACTTGAATGTGTCTCCTTAGCAAAAGTACAAGTAAGATAATATGTTAAATTAATAAGTAAAATTCAATTTCCTTGCCAGGGTATCTCTTCTCTAATCTTCACTTTCGTATTATGAGTTAGGCGAGATTATTTCCATTTCACCAAAGAGTAAATTGAGGTTTTGGTAAAAGGATATTTGAAATCAATAAGCAGTAAGCAGAAAGCCTAAAATTAAAATCAGAATTGTTTTTTTACTATGTAATTCTTTGGTCTTAAAGAGATAAAGGATGAGGATTTACAATATGCCAGCACACATTATTAAAACTATGCAATAGAATCATAAATTATGGTGATAGATTAAACTATCAGTTAGGAAGCTAACACAGGGAGCTGATACCTACCATAATTTAAAAAGAAAAAGAGGGAATAAAACGCTGAGAAATATATGTATACTATTTAATATGAATGGCAAGTGTAATTTCTATGAAGAAGTACTTTGTTTATACTTCTTCAAGTGTACCCCAGTTCAACATGCATGCACTTAATTTATAGTAATATCTCCTACTAGCTCCTTGAGTGGCTGCCCTGCCGGGTAAGCATTGGTCTGCTAACCAGCAGTTAAACCCACCAGTTGTTCCATGGGAGGAAAATGAAGCTGTGAGCTCCTGAAATTATGTGCAACCTCAGAAACCCTGCACAGGCTCACGATAGTCAGAACTGACTCAATGGCAGTGTGTACCTACGAGTTCCTTAGAAGCTACATGCTCAGATTTGTCTCACATCCTTTGGACAAATTATCAAATAGTCAATGAAAAGGGAGAAAAACTTCCAGGAGATGTATTGACACAGTGGCTTTGACACTAAGCTCAAATATGACAATTGTGAGACTGGTTTAGGATGAGGCAGTGTTTTGTCTGATTGTACATTGCGTAGTTGTGAGTTGTAGCCAGCTCAACAGCACCTAAAACAACCAGCTCAGGATGAAATCTCATCAAAATCAGACATTATTCTCACTGCTGCTTTCTGACTTGTTCGTGGGTTTGTTCGGGTTTTTGTTGAACAATTTTTATGTGAATGACAACAACATACGATAAAGCAGTCAAGTGTTCATAATTATAATTAGTTTGAGGATATGTAGTCTAACTCAGAAAGACATCACGGGATACTAGCCCCACGGGCGCTTTTCAGCGTTGTAATCTTTGTGGACACAAATGTCCACATTTTCTCCGATGGAACAGCTTGTGGGGTTGAAGCAACAATATTGTGGTTAGCATCTGACAACTCAACCATCACACTACCTCCTCCATTTCAAGTGGGTAATAAAAATATAATGGAAAAATTGTCCATTAGAATTTGTTTTAGCATAGATAGAAATATGCGTAACCTTTATTTCTTGTTATATATAATTTTTTTGAGAGATGGGGGCTATATTAGTCTTCTCACTTTGTGTTGTAGATAATTTGACAGGCACTAACCCCATTTTTGCACCTTAAAGGCTTTTATTCTGAAATGGAAAGAGCACTCAGAATGCTTCTCTGATGTACCTTCTCTGTCACACTCTGGCTGAATAGGGAATATGCAATTCTCTACCACTGCTCAGTAATCCACATCCACGGGGTTTCCTCAGAGGAATGTAACTGGAGGAAATTATTCTTAAAATATAATTTACGTGTCTCTGAACATCAGGGCCATTTCTTTTGGCTCTGACATTGAAAAAAGGGATAAAGAAATGTCAAAATTATCAGTCAGAGTATTCATAAGGTTTAACTAGCTCTTATAATAACTTGCAAATGACTCTTCATTTCAAATCTCTCACTTTGAGTACCGCCCTTCAATACAGAGCATGACCCAGTGTGCTGACTCCTGTGGCAATGATATTGCTAGAGGCTCAGATAAAGAGATTTAATACCAGCTATACTTTTATGCCTAAAGAGCCCTGGTGACACTGTAAGGGCCGCTAATTGCAAGATTGGTATCCAAGAAAGGTAAGACTGTTCTTTAAAAGATTTACAGTTTCAGAAACCCTCTATGGGATTGCTATAAATTGGAATCTACCCAACAGCCACGGTTTATGGTTTTGTTTTTGTTTGTTTTCTGCTTATCATTGAGAAGAATGAGTTCATTTGGCTGTTGTTCCAGTAAGTACTGGGGAGCAGGATTCACTGGACCTTGGAATAGAAAAGCTTGTAAAGTATATGTACTTAATAACTGGCCTCACTGCCAAACCATGGAGGATCCTGTTGACATAAAACCCATCGATCACATTTGTTGTTTGGTTTGTTAACAGATCTGTGCATTACTCAAGAAGTACTGGCTCACGATCTGATAACCATCCAACCATCAACCACTGGTTTATCATTAAAGTGAGTGTATAAAAAGAAATGTTTGCTTAGTGATCTTGTCCTTCATCCATCACAAGCTGACTAGTAATACTGTTGATCCTAATCATTCAGGGGTCCAGGCTGACCAAGCTTTCAACTTACCATGGGCTTCCACAATTACTGACAACCAGAATTAAAGTGTTCTGAAACTAAATATTTTATCTCAGAAGTAATGTGCATCCCTCTTGTCCACATGTTTTTGTACAGAACAAATTACCTACTACTTAATCAAAAGAGGGAGAGAAACGGCACTGCTATCATGTGTTTATGAGGGTGGCATGTTAAGCTATTCTCTAGAAAAGCCAAACCAGAGATGATTATATACATATAAAGAGAGTGATTTATGTCAATAAAGTGACTCACACAATTGTCAAAGTGGGCAAGTCCAGTCAAGTTCAATTTCATTGGTCAGATGTTAAGATGGAAGCTTTCCAGACTTGAGCAGTTGTCAGAGCTCATGAAGTAGGAGGCAGAAAGATCACAGACTGGTAGAGGCAAAAGAGATCATTCAAGATCAGCATATCAGGCGCGTGCCAACAGAATCAAGTTAAATCTAAGATGGGCAGATAATATAGCAGGTCACTGGTAGCTTCCAGGGTCTGCAAGCAATAAGGCAGGTTACTGGTTCAAGTCCAGAGAACATGTGGTCAAAAGAGGCAGACACACGCTCCTGACCAGCAAGAAGAGTCGAGCCTTCCCACAGAGTCTGCTTAAAGAGGAGTGGCCACACTCCTGACAAAACTCTCTTTCAATTGCATCAGAGCCTGGATACCTTCCCAATCCTTTCATAATTTCTTTTGCCATCGCAACTAATCTAATCATAGTTACAGTTACGCTCCATCACAGATTATTGCCAGGCCCTAAATGTAAAATCGCCGAGAATCCTGTTGGCATACAACCACCTGCCACAGGCAATTCACGACATCCATGACGAGTAAGAACATTGACTTTTTGTTTGTTTTTGGTAAATGTTTTTTAGAGTGCCATAATCTCCACATCCAGCAAATGCTCATCTGATATAGGCAGTTATTTCTAGTAAAAAATGAAATGGACAGCATAAAGTTCGATATCCTAGGTGTCAATGACCTGAAATGAACTGGTATTGGTGACTTTGAGTCAGATGATCATAGAGTTTATTGAGCTGGGGATGACAAATTTAAAAGGTATAGTCCCATATTCATCACTAAAAAGGATGTTTCAAATACATTTTCTTGAAGTAAAATACTGATAGGAGAATATCTGTTTGCATATAAGGAAATGCACTGAATACAGTCATTATCCAAGTTTGTGCACAAAAGATTAAAACTAGAGCCCCCCAATAAAATGATTAAAAAATAATAATTTCACCAAAGTGTTAAGTCAAAATTGATCAAACTTGCACAAGATTGTACAAGATGCATTCAAAGTTGTAGGTAATTGGGATGCAAAAGTAGAAAAATAAGGAACAAAAGCTATAAAATACAGTCTTGGTAACAGAAACAAAGCTGGAAATCAAAAGATAGAATTTTGCAAGACCAACAACTTCTTTGCAGCACCTTCCTTTTTTCAAAATCATAAAAGGGCTTTCATAAAATACACAGAAAAAGACTGCCAATAGGTATGGGAATAGATGGTAGAGAAGCGCACTCAATCTTAGCAGCTGAAAAGAGGCCGAGGCTGACTGGAGCAGATTTAGTTCCAGTTCATCAATTGTTCATGTGTAAGCTAAGGTTAAACTAAAGAAAATTAAAGCAAGTCCACAAGAGCCAAACTAGAACCTTGAGAATATCTCAATAAGAGATTTTTCTTTTTATTAATTAGTTGGGATTTAATACATATACCATTCGCTATTTCAATCATGTCAAGTAGAATTATACAATTGCTACCACAATCAGTTTCCAACTATTCTTTTCCAAATGGACTCCATGACACCCTCTCCCTTTTACCACCCCACCCCCCACAACAGTACCCCTCTCCCTTAGAGCCCCTTATTCAGCTACTTGTCCCTATAAGTTCCTCAATCGTAGGTTTCATACACTGAAAAACAGAAAAGCATGTAACACAGCCCCAAGAGGGTGACCTCCATTGGCATAACACCTCTGAGATACACTTTAATCTGAAGAAACAAATAACCCAAACCAGCAAAATAAACCCTCCTATATTACGAGTCTAGGAGGCCACAGCTCCCATGGAAGGAACCCTCACGTTCGTGGGTTGAAGATGCGTCCCACTCACATTCTCCTAAGTAAAAGTTCTTCCCCACGACGTCCCCCACAATAATGCCAAGTTTAAAGTGCTGTCTGAAAACACGTGGCTGCTCACTATACTCTTGAGGGTCGACTGCTTGAAGGGTGTCAGCCATCTAAGGCAATCAGATCCTATTCTCTATCCCACCCTGAGTAGGGCCCACTCCTTTATGATAAGGATCACTGATTGTTCCCTTGGAGAAGAGCTCAGGCACCGAAGGTCAAGCCAGCTCCAGATGACCCAGGTTAGGCTGCCATCTTAACTCTAGAGCCCACCCACTTTGTTGCATTTGTGCCTTCCTGTTACATGTGGGCCACTAGTGCCACCCCTTCCTATTGCGTGTACACCCCTAGCTCATCCCCTTCCTGTTACATAGGTGCTAAACATGGCCTGCATGCCCAAGAGTATAAACCTCATGAGATTATTCTCTCTCTGCTCAGGCCACACTCCTGAAATAACAACTGAGATGTGAGTCTTTGCATGCTCTATCTTGTCTGAGTGTCATAAATTTACCCCTCAATTACACAGCTGCCCCTTAGACTCATTTCGTTGTGGGAAGCCTGGTCCCCCACATTATTTGCTTTCCCTTATAGGCTCAGCATCCCTGGATGTCATTAACCAAGAAACAGAGTAACAACACAATGTTATGGGTGACCCCCAGTGGTGATACACCTCTGAGATACACCCTAATATGAATAAACATAAGCAACATATAACAGAATGCCCTTCACAGGATTGCAGAGTAATATGTATCTAAATACAGTGTGTAGGGTGATGGTATATCAGAGCCTTGTTTGTCCACCGACCAACAGGACACCACTCTTGGTACAGCTGTCTTCTGCTTCTTCAGACACCAGGTGCTTTTCCAGCTTAACTCCTCAGGTTACAAATGTGTCTGGGATAGAATACAGTTCACCCAGTGGGATTCCTGTGTAGGAGCTCACAGATGCAGTCTCTGGAGCATGCCATGTGCCCCAAAGATGCAGGATTCAGTGTCCCAGCATTCCATATTACCCAACCTGGATTCCCGGGATACTCCAAGAAGCACTAATTCAATCGTGCCCACCTGCTGCATGCCACTAGAGACATTCCCCACCTAAGGTCCTCCAAAGCTTCTTCATTCACTCATCCCCCCACCTCAAGGTCAGCTCTCCCTCCCCTCCCCTCAACAGAAATGCACCTCTGTTCCCCCAACATGTCCATTCCCTTTCCCTTCTCATCTGCTGCCCCTCCCATCAATGTCTCATCCCTCTGACAGGGCCACCTCACTTTCCCAGGGTCCTCACCCAAAATTCACATGGCTACCACTCAGCAAACAGCATCCCGCCCCCCACCCAGCCCCCTGGACCTTCCCCAACCACTTGATCCCAGCTGTTGTGAGGTGCTCTCTGGCCAAGTGACCTACACTCTACTTATGTGGAGCAGTTGATATATGGCTCATTGGCATGCATCTGGCTCTTTACCAGGCTGTCTGATCCTCAGACAGAAGACTAGATGCCCCACAAGCTTCAACTTGTGCCCATTCTGCTGTTTGTCCATACCAGTGTAAATGTATACAGTAAGTGCCCTTTTGTGCTTGACAAACTTCACACAGCATAATGTCAAGAATGAATTTGATGTACTCAACGCTGACAAGAAACCTGGTGAGCTGTGGGATGATATCCAGAACATCGTACTTGAAGAAAGGCAAAAGTCATTACGAAGCCGAGAAAGAAAGAAAAGTTCAAAGCAGATGTCAAAAGAAATTCTGAAAGTTACTCTTAAACTTGGAGAGTAGCTGAGGTAGTTAGTTTATCGTGCCAATCTGGCCGATAAACACATGTGGGGTTAATTGAAGGGCGGAGAGATAAATGGCTTAGTGAGCCTCGCCTTTCTAGTTCTCGGGTCTCTTGCTTTATGATGGTCAGACCAGTGTGCAGCTGCCTTAGCCAGTTCCCTGCTTTAGTTGGCAAGACTGACTTCCTGAGAGACATCCCCAAGGAGAAGCCACATGGACCTACCCCGATGCAGCCCTGGGTGCTGGAGCAGCTGTGTGGAGACCCTGCCAGCACTGAGATATTTACACATTCACTGACTCAGCTTTCCTCCTGAAGTCAGCATCATTGTGTTTGTTTTGTGAGATGGAGGAGGACTTTGTGGATTGATGTTGGACATATGGGTTAATGGGTTAATGTGACTTGTGGGCTTGGGCAGCTCTAGGTTGGGATGTTTTCTTGATGTGCACTTAACCTTTATATGAAACTCTCTCTTATACATGAGTTTCTGTGGATTTGTTTCTCTAAAGTACCCAGACTAACACAGTAGCTATGAGAATGGGAGAAATGATAAAGTCAACGAACTAAAGTGGACATTTCAAAAGGCAGAACAAGAAAACAAAGTAAAATTTTATATTGAAATGTGCAAAGACCTGGAGTTAGAATTCCCCAAAAGGAAGAACATGCCCAAAATATCTTAAAATTAAAGAACTGAAGTAAAGTTCAAACCTTGAGTTGAAATATTAAAATGACCTCTTTTGCTTTAATTCTTTCAGCGAAGCTTGGCCTGCTTCCTTCAGCACCATTAGTTCTTGCTCATATGCTACCTCTTGAAATGGTTGAAAAAATGTCCAGAAAACCACACAGGGCTGCCAGAAAGCATCCTGCGTGAAGTCACGCAACTCTCTTCCCCCAGAGCTGGCGTCCCTCACCGCCTTGCACCTTACACCTTTCTCTGCTGCTGCTTCTAGCTGTCTGCCCATCTTTGTTACAAATCTCACTGTCTTCTCAGCCATTCCCAGAATTCCCATTGGAATCCATGATACCCTGAAGATTGCCACTGAATATTTGTTGCAAAGCTAGAATTTCTAAGTGGGACAAGGAGAATGGGGCTACCCAAACCTGAGATAGCTTCATTGCTTTTTGAAGGCTTAAAGAAAGTAGAACTGAAGCCCTAGAATTAAGAAACCACCACCCTGAAGATAGAAAGCATGACTAACACCCAGTCCAGAGGCAACACTGAGGGCTAAATGTTCTCAGACCACAAAGGATTATTTTCAAGCCATGAAAGCAAAAAAATCCGTTATCAGTCTGACACATAGCAACCCTACCGGGAAAAGTAGAATTGCTCCATTGTTTCTGAGACTCGATCTTTGCCAGAATAGATAGCCACAACTTTCACCCATGGAATGGATGGCAGGTTTCAACAGCTGGATTTATAGTCAGCTGCTTCCCACTTATCCTACTTTGCCATCAAACCTTGAGCGTTAATGTAAATTATTCTGTTGAGTTTTGCACTCGATAGGTACCCATAATTCCTTCTTTTCCACCAAATTCTCCCATTTGTAATGGAACTGTTGACCTCATACCTGCTGCATGATTGTACTTTGGAAGGAGATAACTTGTAGTATATATTCACAGAGGAGAGAGTTTATTCTAGGATGAAATTTGAACTTGAATATGGTAAAGGTGTTTCACAAGAGGCAACAACATGGATTTTAGCAGACAAGGGGGAAAAATGTCCTGGATTGAATTGTGTCATGCCCAAATATATGTAAACTTGACTGGACTATGGGTCTCAATGATTGGATGACCTTCCTTCAAAGCCAACAAGGAGAGCCCATATAGCCAGTGTCTGGATTTCAACTGTGAGTTTTTAAACTTTGAAATGAGGAAACATATTTCCATTTACTAAAGCCATATGTAAGGTATCTCTGCTATAGCAACACTATTATGAAGTCAGATACCAATGATTAGTACGACCAGTAGTCCAAACAAAAGCCATATCAATAAATGTTGTTTGATGCTATCTAGGAAGGTCTGATGGATACCAACCCTATGCTCAACAGAACAAAATACCGCATGGTCCTGCACCGGTCTGAACATTGTTGTTATGTCGGAGTCCATTTGTGTTAGACAGGGTTCTCTAGAGAAACAAATCCAGGACACTAACAATTTTGTATAGATTTATATAAATAGATAGATAACAGAAGAAATAAACAGTTAATTAATCTATAAAACAGTACAAATGGCTCAGTGCAACTCACTTCCATGAGATAGCTAGTATGCTGGCAGTCCTTCAAGTCTTGAGGGCCGTGGGGTAGTCCTCCATGGAGCAGTTCAGGCTATCCGGCCACAGGCAGCAAACAGCAAGGCAGGTCACCAACAGTCAGCCAGATGGCAGGGTCCGACAGTCCCCAACTCAAGAGATGTAAATTCCAATGGTGTGACGAAGCAGGTCTTGAAGGAACCTCAAATTATTGTAACACAGTCCATGGGTTAGGTGTCCCACAGGTAGTGTAGCGTGCAAATGGAGGCACAGAACAAGCAAGGCAGCCACACACTGGTCTGATGATCAAAGAGCAAGAGACAAGAGAGGCTCGCTGAGCCATTTATCTCTCCGCCCTTCAATTAATCCCACATGTGTTCATTGGCCATGTTGGCACATCAAGCCAACCTATCACACCATCTATGCAACCTTTGTGTTAATCCATTTCCATAAGGAGGTTCTTCCTTTTTACTTTCTACTTTCAACATGATGATGTCTTTTTTCAGATACTTCCTTCTCCTGACAACATGTTGCTATTACCTCGGGTTGCTAGGAAATGGAAGTGTAGAGAGTTTTAAAAATTTATCACATAAATCCCTTAGTTATCTAGTGGTGCTATAACATAAATACCACAAGTGAGTTACATAAAGTAAAAATAATTTATTCTCTCACATTTTAGAAAGTTGTCTAAGTCTGACTGCAGAGCCCTGGGTCAAAGGCAAGGATTTCTCTCTCTGGTGGTCCTTGTCAGCAATCCTCCCTAGGTTTAGGAGTTCCCAATGCAGGGAACTTGGAACCAGAGGTCACAGTTGGCTGTGGGCCCTTCTTTCTTGGTGGTAGCCAGGCTGCTCTCTGTCTCTGTCTCTCTGTCTCCATGTCTTTCTCACCTTTTCATCACGTGTGGAATAAAAAGTGATGCGGACCATGTGACAGAGCAGTTCCTCTTACATTAAACCAGGGCTGTGACCTGAGTAAACTTGTCATGTGCTGCCCTAACATCCATTACACTTGATCGCCTCATCCCTTTCAATTGATTGGATGATCACATCAGATCACACCATTAGGGGGTGTTTAAAAGATTATGTGACTGTAAAAAATTACATCATTATATAGCATTATATAATTACATCATTATATAACCTGATTGAGTAACATAGTACACCCAAGTTGACACAGACTTGGAGGTGGGGTGGTGAAATTCCATCCATAACAATAAGAGAGCATTCCCCCAGCATCAGGTGTTCCTGTACAGACAAAAAAGCTTCCTTCTATCTTAGTACTTAGAGTTTTACTAAGGAATGAAAAGTGATACCAGCAAACTTCTTTTATAATGGTTTTGATTTATCTTATTTATTTGTTCAGATTTGCTTTGCTTTTGTAAAATAGTGTAGCATGTAAAAACTGAACATCCTGTAGCATCTATACTATTTAAATATGTTAATTTAAAACTATAGATAATTTAAGTATTTAACTGAAACTGAGTCTCCATTTTACTGAGGACATTTTTACTATCATAGAACTTTATAATAAATCCTAATCTATAAGATATTTCAGAAAATTTCCTCAGAAATTTACCACAGAAACAATTACTAAGAACCATATAACATTTTATAATGCATATAGTTATATAGTCAATATCAGTATCTTACTTTTCAGATTATAAATATCATGGACTTCTATATTACCCACTGGGCTTAGCAGTCTTATGAATCAATTTTAATTATGAGGTGTGAAATGTGTCTAACAGGTCATCACCTTTAATTTGTGATTTAAGTCCCACTCACTAATTTTCTCAGAATAGCTTCCCTTAGATTATAGCAGTTTAATGGGAATAGCCATTTCAACCATCTATTTAAATTCTTTCACTTGAGAGAATTTAGACACCCCACGTGGAACTTTGCTTCAGTTGCTTTTAAAATAAATAATTTTTTAAATGGTTATTATGGTCACCAAGTTAAATGAAATTAGATAAATCTAATATAATTTTGATCTCAAATGTATAGACTGAGCTGGGAAAGAAAGTATTTCTATATGCAATACCAATACAGCATATATTCACTTTAAATTATATCAAGATTGTTGAAATATGTATTTAGTTTTCATACTTAAGTACTCCAGAGTTTTAACATGTATATCTTATGTACATTTTTCAATAGTAGGAATTTTCCACTGGTGCTTCAAGCAATTGTTTTTATGCCTATTTATTCTTAAAAATTTATCTTTTCCTTCTGATATTTTGTAGCCCTCTAAGAGGGCAGCACACCCCCACTCTCCTTTTCCCAATCAAGTTTGCCTTGGCTGCAACACTTAAAACTTAACTGTATTCAATTGTGTCTTTTTGTTTCTTCTTTACAAAGGAAGTTCAATATAATCAGAGATACTTTGTCTCGTTCACTGACATACGATATAAGATGGCTACATTAAAATATGATTAATTCTATTATGTTTAAGAAAGCATTGAGGCTTCTTTAGATGACATGAAGATATAGATTTAAGACACAAAAACATAATTTTGATAAAATTACACATTTATACTCTATATTTCAAGTCATAGACATTTGGTTAAATTTGTCAGACAGGATGTGTGTGTTTTTCTGTGTGTGTGTTTATCGTTACCAATAGCTAGTGGTGTTAATAAAGTAAAAGAAATAAAATATTTGTAAAATGGAGTTTCAAATCACATTTATTTAACTTCATTAACATATGTAATTTATTTTAAAATAGTTTCACGCAATATTCCCTAAAACCATGAATTCATATTTTAGAAAATATTTCATCCACTTACATTATTATATCACCTGAAAGATTCTTTTTCTTTTAGAGTTGGAGAACAGAATGATATAATTGAGTTTTTTGTCATTATCAGACAAATTAAATATTTTTTTTCTTTATTGTCAAAAAATAGGCCTAATAGTGGGGTGAAATGAATCAGGCACTTGGCTAAAATAAGAAAAATCTAAGAAGAACAAAATTGCATTAATCTAGAGTTAACAAAATCAAAATTTATACATAGAAATAATGATTTTAAATATAAAGGGTTTACTTACAGAATCAAATACTACATTTTGCCCCTATCTCCCTTTCTCACATGTCATGCCCTAGTATTCATACTGACCCTGTCTTTCTTTAAAGTTTGATATTTTCTTTTCATTTTGTTTAATTTTACTTATTGCATTTATATACATATATATGTTGATAAGTGAGCTGTTTACTTTCTCCTTAAATTTACATACTGGCGACACTTCTCACTCTCATTCTGACCCATATGTAGTATTTCCCAAGTTGTTGAATCGTGCAGTCAAGTCAGTCCTAACACATGGCAATCCCTGTGTCCCTACACACGATCCAAATAGGATCACTTCAATTCAGTCCAAACAGACATAAAACTAGGGTAGACACAGAACTTTATTAGTAAAATATTTGTAAGTGTTATATTGAAAATATACTTCTTGTTTATCATATGAAATTCTCTTTCAAGTCGAAAAGTCGTAAGAGATTTTCCTTAGCTGTAATGCACTCTCTGTTCTTTAATTGCTTTCGATACAAATAGTGCTGATTAGTGTAGTTGTTAACAGTAGTCTTAATTTAAAGGATGTTATTGTTTACAGTGCATGTGTTAATAGTTTACATTACCTCACTTGAGCCTCTTACTTTCTGAAATGTAAATATTTTGAGAATTATTTTAAGATAGACTATATTGCCTATGGTTTCAAATGTTTTATTGATGGAGTCAGCATTTGAACTCAAATCTGAGAATATATGCTAGTGATATACATTATGAAGTATACCTCTTAAATCTGTATCAATCTGGTAGCTTTAAAAAATATACTGCATGAAAACCATCTCTGTTTCTCTGTAATACATGTAATTCAAAAGATCCAGTTAGAGTGTTTACTGGATGTAGAGTGCTACAGATGTAGAAAAAATATATTAACTTAAATGCACCTCTAACACACCAAAACTATTAACATAAATATGCCTTGGATTAAATTAAATTAAATAGTTTATTTTCTTTCTCTTTCTTACCACCGTCTTCAGAAAACAACTTCTAATGGGAGGTGGACACTAGACAAGCACATTGGTAGTTCTAAAAGATTTTTTAAAATTCAAATGTAACCAAACTCTATTTCCATGTATTTGATTTCCCAAATTAAAGGCTGCCAATTTGCATTGAGTTGGTACTTACTGTTCCGTAGAGTGAGGAAAATTAATTATTTTACTGTAATCTTGAGGAAATGTATCTATGTCTCAAAAGAAACAAACAAAAATGTTCTTTGCATAAGTTGAAAGGCATTTTAGATGAAGAAATTAAGAGTAAATAGTTAGATATACAACGATTTAAATCATTGCAAAGTAAATGGAAAGGAGATTGAGTAAAATCCTAAAAGTTCCAATTGCACAGACTGGAGAATTTCTGCCAACACTTGAAGATTCAAATTTGGGGATATGTGTGATTCTTGCCAGCCAGAGGAACCTAGCCAGTATAATCAGGTACTCTGAATAGTACAGCCTCATTATGGCAAGGAGTAGAAGATTAAAAACAAATTTTTATATCTAATCAATAACTAATTTTGGAATATGTAGTTAAGAAAATTTCAACAAACAGAGTACAAGTGCTAAAGATACATCTTTATATTCAAGATAATTATGATATTCTGCATCAGCTTAATGTTATGAATTTTCAGATTAATGTTAAATTTAAAAAAATATCCAGAGGAGGTAGAAATAGGTGCAGTAGGATTATTTAATATCAATTACAAAAACAAGCCAGATTTTGTTAACCAAAATACTTACCCACAGTTATTTTCATATCAATGTTTAATAATATGTATTTATAAATAGTAAGATAAAAATATATAATTTTAATAGTACATGGCTTCAGTGTTTAAAATAATACTTTATCTTTATTTACATAAATATAACATTTAAATTTGTATGTTCACATGTAATTTCCAGTATTTGCTTACTTGAATGACTTCCACAAATGTTTTAGAACAGTATTACATAAAAAGTGGATATATGTACTAAGATTATTAAACAACTTTAAAAGAGTACACTAACTCCTTTTTTCCACTCAAAATCTAGGAAAGATTTTCTTGTATTTGGAAAACAATTGTTTTAATACTGAGAACAAAAATAAAATGTATTTCTCATCTCTTAGGACATGCTAGAGATAAAATATTTTTGTTTATAATGATCATAAACAGAATGTGTTTACCTATAAAAAGACATCCAGTTTTTATAACTAATCCTAAAATTAATTTAGATGATGAATCTCCATGATTTAAAGAAAAAATATTTTGGGATTAAAAACATATGATTGATAGAGGAGATTCAAACTAAAGGAAAGCATTATTTTTTTCCCCCCTACTTTCTTTTTAGAAGACACATCAGCTATGTAATAATGCAGGTTAGGGCCACTGCAGTTCCGTGAAGGCAGAGCTAGATTGTACTAGGGTGTTAAGTGATTCTAAAAATACCCCCAAACCAAGCCCACGGCCATCACATTCATTCATCTCATGGAGACACTACAGGGCAGAGTAGAACTGCCTCTTGAGTTTCCACAGCTGTACATTTTTACAGAAGCAGAAATCTTATCTTTCTCCCACAGATGATCTCATTGTTTCAAACAGCAGACCTTGTGTTTAGACGCCCAGCTCATACCCCACTAACTGGGATCCTCTTAAACTATAAGAAGGAATTATCACTGGGGTTAGTGTGTAGAGTAAGAAGTTCCAAAGCCAAACTAAAACCAAAGCAAAATCTGTAGTGGCACAACTGTTAAGTGCATGCTGGCTAACAGAAAAGTTAGAAATTCAAAACTCACATGGCAGACATGATTCTCTGTTCCCAAAGAGATTTTTGTGACTATCAGATGTTGATAAGGTAGTTGTGATTCACTACAAGCCTATCTTTGATAGAATTAAACACTGCCTGTTCCTGTGGCATCGCCCTGAAGATTCTCCCTGTCTAGGATTTGACTCTGACTCATAGGGACCGTAGAGGAGAAAGCAGACCTGCTTATAGGGTTTCATCCACCACTTGCCTGTCAGTTTACTGTACCGTGGTGGCATCGCTATTGCTGTGATGCTGGAAGCTATGTCACTGGTATTTCAAACCCCGGCAGTGTCACTCAAAGCAAACAAGTTTCAGCAGAGTTTCCAGACTAAGAAGACACTATGAAGAGGGAATCACTTTCCACTTTGGAGGAATTGGCCTGGGCAAACCTTGTGCATAGCATGGAAGCATGGTCAGATACTGAAGGTCTAATGAACATAAAATGACTTCTCTAAGTAAAGTTACTATAATGACATGAATGGAGTAAATCCTGTGAGGGAAAAGCCTTCTGGGCCTTCATTTGTTGACGGAACAAGACTCAAACCAAGAAGAAACAGCTACAAAAATGTAATAATAATTGAAACTTGGAATATACAAAGTATGAATCCAGGAAAATCTGAAATCATCAAAACTAAAATGGAACACATAAAGATTGATGTGCATGGCCTTAGTGAACTGAAACAGAGTGATATGACCCTGTTGGTGTGTGGTTTACTATTCCTGTAATGCCACAGTCAAGAGAAATTATGTTGCATTTATAGTCAAAAGGGATATTTTAACATCTATCTGAAGTACAATGGTATCAATGATAGGATTAAATGTATATGTATTTTAAAAATCCATCAATACAACTATTATTCACATTTATGTATCAACCACAAAAACTAGTGATGAAGAAATTGAAGAATTCTACCAACATCTTTAGTCTGGAATTGATAAAATATGCAATCAAGATGCATTGATGATCATTGACTATTAGAATGCAAAAGAGATTTTTTTTCAATAATGTAAAAGGTGACCTATGCAGGTGAACTTCTCCAGATGGACTGCACAGAAATCCAATTGATTACATCTGTGGGAAGAGACAACGGAGAAGCTCAATAATAGCAGCTGAAACCAACCCAGGGCTGACTGTGGAACACACTACAATTGCAAATATGTAAGTTTAGGTTGAAACTGAAAACAAGTCCACGCACCAAAATACAATCTTGAGAACATCCTACCTGAACTTTGAAAACATCTGAAGAACACAGTTAGCATATTGAACACTAATGACATGAGACCTGATGAGCAGGACATTAGGAACATCATTCATAAAAACAAGAATTAAAAAGATCAAAATGGATGTCAGACAAACTCGGAATTGTTCTTAATCATAGAATAGTTAAGGCAAGAAATGATAATGTCAAAGAGCTAAACAAAACCTTTCTAAGGGCAGCTTGAGAAGATTAATTAATATGTTATCATGAGATGTGCAAAGACCTAGAGTAAGTAAGCCAAAACCAAAAACTCTCGCAAAGCTTAAACTGAAACAAATTCAGGGACAAGGGTAAAACAAGAGATCTAAAATTGATGGCAAAGAGGGCATAGAACGCCTTGTGGGGTCTGATCAAATACAATGTAGCCGAGAGAAATTACTGATAGCTACATGAAGGTTGAACATGATAGTGGGACAGGAGGAAAGTAAAAGAAAATAGAGGAAAGAACCCGGAGGCGGAAGACATTTATAGAGGTATAAATATAGCCATGTATACATGTAAAGAATCAAGGTAGCAGATGGACATTGGGTCTCTACTCAAGTACTCTCTAATGCAAGAAAACTTTGTTCTAATAACCTGGCATTCTGTGATGCTCACCTTTCCAACACAATTACTGAAGTCAAAATGGGTACATAAGCAAATGTGGTCAAGAAAGCTGATGGTACCTGGATATTAAAAGATATAGCATTTTGGGTCTTAAAGACTTGTAGTTAAACGAACAGCCATCTAGATGGAAAGCAAGAAAGCCCACATAGAATAAGCGCACCATCCTGTGTGATCACCAGGTGTCAATGGGATCAGGTATCAGAAAACCCAAAACAAACAATCATATTTATGCAAATGAAGGATATTGGAGTGGATTCCCAAAGCCCAGCTGTAGACAACTGGACATCCCTTCAAAAGGAAGGAGCTAGCCAGGGTGCAGAATAGCATCAATGAAACACACAACATTCTTCTAGTTCTTTCATTCTTCCTCCCCAACTATCATGACCCCAGTTCTACCTTACAAATCCAGCTATACTGGTACGGCTGAGAGCTCTCAACATACGGAATCCAGGACAGATAATCCCCTCAGGAACAATAATGGGAGTAGTGATACCATAAGGGTAGGGGGAAGGTGGTGGGAGAAAGGGAGAAAATGGGGAATCAATCACAATGATTGACTTATAACCCAACCTGACCAGGGGGATGACAACAGAAATGTGGGTGAGGTGAGACAGCAGACAGTGTAAGATATTATAATAATAATTTATTAAGGGTTCACAAGGGTGGGAGGGTGGGTGAGGCAGGGAAAAATAAGGAGCTGATACCAAGGGCTCAAGTAGAAAGAAATTTTTTTTGAAAATGATGATGGCAACATATGTACAAATGTGTTTGATACAATTGATGTAGGGATTGTTATAAAAGCTGTAAGAGTCCCCAATAAGATGATTTATAAAAATAATAAGTATGCTGTAAAAAAAAGATGGAAAAAATACAATGAGCTACAATACCAGAAAGAACTAATCAACATTCCATCATTTCAGGAAGTAGATATAAGCAAGAACAAATGGTATTGTAGGAAGAAATTCAAGTTGCACTGAAAGCATTAATCAAAACAAGATGCCAGGAAAAGTTGGAATACCTATTGAAATGTTTCAACAAGCTGATGAAGTTGTGAAAGTACTTACTCATCTATGCCAAGTGACTGTAAAAGATCCATAGTAGTATCCATTTCAAAGAAAGGTGGTCTTAAAGAATCCTCAGAAAAATATTATTAATATCACATGCAAGTAAAATCCATTGAACAGCATTCAAAAATGGTTGCAGCAATGCATTGACAAGGAGGTGCCAAAGGTGCAGGCTTAATTCAGGAGAGTATGTGAAACAAAAGATATACTTGCTTATGTCAGATTTTTATTTACCGTGCAACAACATTTGGTTGTGTGGTTCATAACCCACTAAGAATAGGATTGAGAAAAATGGGAACTCAAGAACACTTACTGTGCGGAAGCTGTACATGGATGAAGAGGCAGTTGTCCAAGCAGAACAAGGGAACACTGGTTGGTTTGAAATCAGAAAAGATGTGCATTATGGTTGTATCCTCTCACCATACTTATTCAATTCGTATGCAGAGTCAATCTGAGAAATGATTGCATGAAGATTATAGCATCAGAATGGAGGAAGGCTTATTAACAAATGAGACATGCAGACATGATTACTGAAAGTGAGCAGAACTTGAAGTATTTGCTGATTGTAACTTTTGGTATGGATTACAACTCAATGTAAAGAAAATAAAAAATCTTCACAACTGGACCAATGGCAATAGCATGATAAATGGCGAAACGATTGAAACTGTCAGGAATATTGCCTTGCTTAGGTCCACAATCAGTGCTTAAGAATCAACATGCAAGAATCAAAGGACACATGCATTGGATAAGTCTACTGCGCATGAGCTTTTTAAAGTGTGAAAGAGCAAGGAGGTTGCTGTGAGGACTAAGATGTGCCCGACCTAAGCCATCGTATTTTCAATTGCTTCGTATGTATATGAATGTTGGAAATTGAAGGAGGAAGACAATAGAAGAATCCATCTGTTTCAGTTAGGGTGCTGGAAAAGAATAGTGAAAGTCCCAAGGACTGCCAAAAGAACGAACACGTCTGTGTTGGAAGAATGACAAGGCTTTCTCTCATGTACCTTGGAAACGCTGTCGGGAGAGAGCAAGCCCTCGAGAAGGACATCATGTTTGGTGAAGCCAGGAGGCAGCAACAAGAGGAAGCCCTCAACAAGAGGGCCTGACATTGGCTGCAACAATGGGCACAAGCGCGGAAACGATCGTGAGGGTGGAGCAGCGTCGTCAGCATTTCGCTCTGTTGCACATAGAATGTGGCTAGGATTCAGAACTGGCTCGCTGACAGCTAATAATAATAGTATAACTATAGGCTTTAAGAGGCTATTAATCTTTATGAGAACTCATCGATTACGCATGTAGAGAAGCGGTTCTCAACCGGTTGGTCTTGACCCCTTTGGGGGTCGAACGACCCTTTCACAGGCGTTGCTGGATTTAGAACAGTAGCAATGTTACAGTTATGAAGTGACAATGAAAATAATGTTATGGTTGAGGGTCACCACATGAACTGTATTGAAGGCCGCGGCATTAGGAAGGTTCAGAACCACTGATGTAAGGAACTAGCTGATCTGATGGTGTGCTAATAAGTTTATTTTCTGAATGAAGTTTGAAAAGAATGTGATCTATTATGAAATGACAGGGTGTGTGTTCAAAGTTTGAGGAGAAAAAAAGAAATATGAAATACGCATTTAAGAGAACTGATATTATATTAAAATTTCCAGGTAGCAATTGTACTGCTGTGACATCTTTGATCATTAATTCGACTGTTCTCAGAAAGCACTATTATTCACTTTTTAAAAGTTCATTAAAAAATACTTTTAAAAAATTATTTTATTGGGGGCTAGATTTTGGTGAATCTAGAAGATGATTCCATTTTCAAGGAACATATCTGGGTAATTTAAACATTTCAACTTACTCGAGAGGACAAATCTCTGGCTCATTATTTAAATGAGTTATGGTATACTGAAGACCATGATAAAACAAGTATACGTTGTTCAATAAAATATATTGCTATAAAAAAAGAAAACCATATTTCTATAAACAACATATATGATGAGATGACAGGAGAAATCCAAAATAAAAATCATCTTTCAGGGAAATGAGTGCCAAGCTGTGACCTGATTGACAGGGCACACTCCACCCCTTACTCAAGTTGACAGCTTATGTAATTGCCACACCTAGCACAGAATAAAACATTCAAACCAAACCAGTCATTGTCCTTGAGTTCTTTTAGACTCATAGTGACTCTACAGGAGTTATTAGAACTGTACCATAAGTTTCCCAAGATTGTAAATCTATAATAGAGTAAGTAGTATGCCACACCTTCATCCAAGGATCGACTAATGGATTTAAGCCATCAACATTTTTATTATTTTTATTCACAATCAAGCATTGTACTACCAGAATAAAGCATATTTAGTAAAAAATTTGTTTTCAGACTTTAAAATATTTTCACTAAAATAGTTCAGAATGCAATTTATTATGAATAGAGTAAAACTAGTTTTAAAAAATTATTATGAGAACATAATTAAGCATTCATTAAATATGAATTATTTCTCTAAGTTTTGGCACTAAAATGGTTTATATTTAATTATCCCTATAGATATAGAAACCTATAACAAACTATGAACAGCACTGAGGAAATGAGAATCCGAGAATATTTCATTGTGCTCATGTGGAATCTGTACATGGACCAAGAGTCAGAAGTTTGAACAGAACAAAGGAATACTAAGTGCTTTGAAATCAGGAAAAGTGTGTACCAATGTTGTTTCCTTTCACCATTCTTATTAAATCTGCATATTGAGTTTTGGAGAAACTGTACTATTTGAAAAAGCACATCAGGAAGCTCATTAACCACTTTCAATATTCAGATGACACAAGTAAGCCAGGGGAACGTTCAACACTTCCTGATGAAGATCAATGACTGCAGCCTACAGTATTGTTTGCAACTCAATGTGAAGAAAACAAAACTCATCTTAGATAACATCAGAGAAGATTCACACTGTCAAGGATTTCATCTTGCTTGGATCCACAATCAGTGTTCATAGAAACAGCAATCGGGAAATTAAATGATATACTGAATTGGGCAAGTCTGTTGTACAAGACCTCTTTAAAATGTTGAAGATCAAGTATTTAATTTGGGGGACTACGGTGTGTTTGACACAGACAGGATATTTTCAATTACCTCAAACCCATGTGAAAGTTGGACACTGAATAAGGAAAACTGAAGAATAATTGAGGCATTTACATTATGGTGTTGGTGAAGAATAATCAAAGTACCACCGACTACCAGAAATTCAACAAAATCTCTATTGGAAGAAGTACAGCCAGAATGCTACATTGCTGATTAGAAGCAAGGATGGCAATCCTGGTCTTACTTTGGACATATTTTTTGAAGAAACCCGAAAAAACACATCATACTTGGAAAAGTGCCAGGGCGGTGGAAAAGAGGAAGACCCTTGATGAGAAAGACTGACACAATGGCTGCAACAATTGGCTCGAGGAGAGGACAGCACAGGAAGGGACAGTGTTTGGCTTTTGTGTATCTATGGTTGCTCTGAGTTGGAAATGACATGACAGCCCCTAACAGCAACACAGTTATAACAACACATCACCATATTAACATGTGTATCTTGCTATCTATAAATGTATTATTGTATCCCTTCATATTGCAATCTTGCTTTGTTCGCTGAATTTTGAAACATACGTCCCTATACACGTTAACAAAAATTTGTGGGGAAAATGAATATTAAAATGTGCCTGGCTCAAATAGAATTTTTATTTTAAGCTTGGTGAAACTGAAATAAATTGAAATGAAACGATAGAGTAACAGCAGTTGCAGAGATGCTACAGAGAATCAGCAGGAAATCTTTTCCGAAATGAGCATGGTAAATAACCTTTGAATAAATCTGCTGCCCTTAGACTGATGCCTAATGAAAATGTTATCATCTTCTGCGAAAAGTGTGAAAAACATTTGTTGTCTATCAAGAACCAAGAGGTTTTTCTGCAGTGGAGAAAATACTAGACAAATATATTTGATACATCAGTAATCCTCTGAGCAGCTAAAAAAATAGTATAAAGCATAAACAAAATTGCCACAATGAAGATAAGGCTATCAATTCTTAAATAAGCTCATATAAATTGGGTGGGATGGTATTCTAAACACATTTAGGGCATTAGTACTAAAATAATAGTGCCTTTTCATCTCTCAGGATTACAAATTTAATGGAATTGCAACATCCAAGGGAACATTTAGTACAGTTTGGATTTGAAAAGCCATAGTTCCAAATAAGATCATGCTCAGAATGCTTGGCTACATCTGATATTTCTTGAGACTGTATAAGAAACACAACTTGTCGGTCCAAACTTGAAATTTCACAGCATATTTTATTGGCATTTTTTACAGGGCTTATTTCTCTGCTCAGCCTGGACTCCACAGAAAGTCTGCCACGTTGCTGACAACCATTATCCAATTTCTACAGCAAGTCCTGTTGGGATGGTGATTCTTTATAGGTCAGATATCACTTTCATGCAGAGGATATTTATAGCGTTCTACTTTCCCGGAGAAACGCTGACATTGCAATACTATGTTTAACTTGTGAGCTCAGATAACAGATTGCGTTGATAACATTAGTTCCAGCTTTTACATTTCACCTTTCTATCTTCCTAGCCCATTTTTGTGAATCATTCTGTCTACCTACTTGCACAAATGCCATGTCTATCAATTCAGGGAAATGTACGTCCTCTATTTCTTTTCTCACCCTTAAGCATGTACTTTACCTTGTGAGATGCAAAACGAAAATAAATTTGCTGAACTATTTCTCTAAGGAAACTAACAAAAATGCATAGTGTGCCTGTGGTGATGGTTTTCTTGTTCCTAGAATCTCAGAAAAAGGAAGGCATAAAGGAATATATTTATACGAGTAAAAAGAAGAAACAAAACCACACCAAAGAATACAGTATGATGTATTTCAGACCTCACTAGGGCCCATGTAACCCTGTAGAAAATGTCTAACTGATGTGGCAATAGAACTTATTTCCAGTCAGTTCTGATTCATAGTAACCCGCTATATGCCAGAGCATAACTTAACGCCATAGGATCCTCGATAACTATTTATTTTATAAGGATTTAAGGATTTTCTTCCAAGGGCCCCTGGGTGTACTTGTTCACACCTCCAATCTCTCCGCTAGCTGCCCAACGTGTTAATGGTTCGCGTTACCTGGAGAATCCAAAATGACAATGTTGTCCTTAAATGCCCTGGAGTGCGCTCTGACTCCTTGTAACCACATGTACAACAGACAAAACGCTGTCTGGTCCTGAGCTATCCACAAAATTGGTGTGCTTGAGCCCATTGTTGCAGCCACTATGTCAAGGCATCCATTGAAGTCTTGCTCTTCGTTGATGACCGTCTCTGCTCTACTCAGCACTGTGTCCTGTTGCAGGGCCTGGTCTGTCCTGATGGCGTTCCCAATGTACCAGAGACAAAGGCTTGCCATCTTCACCTTTACGGAGCATACTGTCTGCATCTATAAGGATGTACAGTGTTAATAACACTATATGGGGTCTTTATGAATCAGAATGAACTCAACAATATTGAGCAAAAAGAAGTATATTGATATGTAAACTGGGTTTACAAACATGTTGTTTGGTTATGAATAAACAGGTGTTTTTATGAAAAGTATGTAAGTTATGTAACCCTTCACGAGAATTTTATATTTAGAAATTTTGATGTCACCCCTTTTGATAGTGTCACCTGGCATAATCTGCACCTTCAACCCTTCCTTTGTATATTATTGCTAAACCTGCCATAAATGAAGACAGAGAAAGCAAATCATACACTAATATCTCTCATGGATTAGATGCAAATATTTGAAACAGAGTAATACGCTGGGTTACAAAATATATAAGGGAATAATTAAAATGTTTATTCTAGGCATACGAGGTTTAGAAAACTAAACATTGAGAACATTTTAAGTGAAAATATAATAACATCATACTCAAAGCCAAGAAAATCATAAACCTAAATATTTACTTCTTGAGATTGAATGAACATTAGGGAGTCTCAACAAATTATAAAATTGTAAGGTAAGTTTTGGACATTTCTTGAAATTCCTGATCTATTCATTTATTAATAGTCAATGAAATGGGTAACATAGATGGAATGGTCAAACAACTTAAATGGCAAAAAATAGCCAAAATTGTCCAAAAAGAATGAGAACACGCACACCTCTGTCCCAATTAATTACATTGAATTTGTTATTTAAAATATTTTCAGAAGTAGATGTATTCCTTCACGAATCCTATCTAAAAATTTCAGAAGATCTACTACTAATCCTAATGAACTGTTTCAGAATGGAAGAGGAATCGCTTCTTTCCCGATTTTCTAGCCCAGTGTTAGTCCCTTGAAGTGACTGGTGGCCCGTGGTGAGATTTAGTAGCACGGCAGCTGAAGCAGTTGACTCAAACATATCAAAGTAAAACAGTAGGAGTGCTGTTTGGACTAGTATTCACAAGGCAGCAAACGAGTAAAGTTTGACCCAATGGCAACTAATAATGGATCTGTTCACTTACACCTGTCGATTTAAAAGATGAAAACGTCTATGAAAAAAACTTCCCTATGAAATATTACCAGTACATTCTCTGATGATACATTGCACTGGACCAATAGTTTAGAACTGTCTTATAGAATATTTAAACTGTACATGGTCATGGTGTATGTGATACTTGTTACAATGCAGCAGTGCATTTTATTCTTCATCTTTTCTGCTGTTACCTGGTAATAATTTAAATTGGTGATAAGACAAAATTTTATGTGTAATATTTAAGAGCTCCATTATATTTTACCCAAGTCAGTTCCTTAGCAACTCAAGTTAGAAATCTCCTCTATGCATATTTAATTATATGTGAATTCTTGAAGGGCTTATGTGAGAATGTTTAATATTCAGTGTGCTGATAAGTATTTACATGTTGGAAAATAATGCTATTTGAATATTCATGAAGTAAATCTGTAAGTACAAATCAAATGTGGGTATACTGCAGTTAATTTGGGTACACTAAATAACAATTATTTACAGCTTGACTCTGTAAGCAGTGCCAGTCGGCATTGTGCAGAGAACACATACATTTAATCACATTAAAAAATTTGTGATGAAAGCAATGATGGATAAAATAGCTAGACGTTGATGATTTGTATAATGTTACAAGAATGAGCATGCTGTTAATAATCCCCTTAGTTTATGGAAGGAGTGACTGTAGTAAGAGAAAGTTATTCATTCCTTTACTACAATAATAATGAGCCCCTGTAAGGATGGAACCCGGGTACCACTGTGGGGTAGACATCGGTTTCTAACTGTGAGGCTGATGGTTCAAAGTCACTGGCCACTCCATGAGAAAGGTAAGACTTTTCTTCTGTCTATGAGTTGGAATTACCTTGATGGCAGTGATTTATTTTTTAAATATAATGCATGGTGACTGGAACTGTGGTGAAGATTTAGTCCAGAACAATCCCCACTCACCTTAGACTTTTCCACCAACTACAATTCACAGTTTAACTTTTGACCTCTAGTGCTAACAGTTTGGGATTCCTTGTGATTATTCTCAGGATATATGCTAAATTCTGAGTCAAGAATAAATTTGATCCAGACACTAGAAAATAGGCGAAAGAGAAATAGCTTGCTCTTCCAATATTAAAACCTAGGTATTAACATAGATAAGTAACTGCTTCAAAACAAAAATTAACATTAAGGAGAAATCAAGACTGAGAAATGTTGGTATGAAGAGTTGAAAGTTAAGGTCACGATTTCTGGGGAAGCAAGACAGGAGAAAGTGGAAAATGTGCTACCAAAGTCTAAGCAATTAATAGCTGTTGCCAAGCTATGTGTTTTAACACTGTTTACGGCAAATAATGAGTTCTAATAGCAAAAATCTAAGTTATAAATACCCTATATTATGAACAAATTTTATTATGGGCTTTCTAAGAAAAAAAAACCAAGAATTAAATGGCTCAAAATGGGCAGTTTTAAGTAGGAAATTCTGTGCAAAGTTGCTGACCTTTTTATGAAATTGGACTATTGACCTATTCAATTGCTACTTACTAATATTGACAGCATATTCCTCTGCCTTGTTATTCAAGGTAGATTACAGTTTGGGAAAGTATTTTACTAAAACACATTCAAAGAGACATGAATGTTGTTGCTATTGGGTTACAAAATTCTGAATTAACCAAGGAAATGTTGATTACACCAAGAAACCAAAATAATTTTATTGCTAAACAAAATGAAATGTATTTATATGAATAAACATATACCTTGACACTCTGTGAATAGACTTCCATCAAAACTAAAATACCTGAAAAAAATGTATGTCTGAAATATTTGTCATGAAACAAAAAAGTATTCCATAAAACAATGTATGCTTTCTGTGCTTTAAATTTTGACCTTCATACTGTTGTTCTTGGTGTTTTTAAGTGCCAACAAACTGGTCCCTGCTCAGAGTAGCCTTATGTACAACAGAACGAAGACCACCGGGCCCAGCTGCATCCTCACAATTGTTCTTATGTTTGAGTCAATTGTTGTATGAACTGTGTCAATCCCTCTCATGGAGGGCTTTCCTCTCTTTTACTACCTCTCCACTTGACCAAGTATGATGTCTTTCTCCAGGGACTTGTCTCTTCCGATAGCATGGCCAAAGTTCTCGCGATGAAGTCTCACCATACTTACCTCTGAGGAGCATTCTGACCTCAAAGAGCCTTTAAGTTGTACTTCCTCCCAGTCATATCTATTTGACCTCAAAGAGCCTTTAGGTTGTACTTCCTCCCAGTCACATCTATTTGGTTTTTTGGCAGTACATGGCACCTTCAATATTCTTCATGAACACCATAGTCAAAGGCATTAATTTCTTTTTAATCTGTCTTTTTCAATGTCCCTCATTTACATGGATTTGAGACAACTGATAAAAACATGGCTTAAGTCAGACACACCTTCGTTTTCAGAGTAACATCCCTGCTTTTCAGCACTTTCAGAGGTCTTGTGCAGCAGATTTATCCAATGCAAGGCATATTTTGATCTCTTGACTGCTGCTTCCATGAGGATTGATTGTGGATCCAAGCAACATGAAATCCTTAACAATTTCAAGTTTGTCTCCATTTATCATGATGTTGCCTGTTGGTTCAACTGTGGGGATTTTGGTTTTCTTCACCTTAAGTTATAATCCATGCTGGAGGCTGCAATCCTTGACCTTCATCAACGAGCACCTCAAACCCTCACTTTCAGCAAGCAACATTGTGTTATAAGCATATCGCGGGTTGTTAATAAGCCTTTCTTCAATCTTGATACAATCATGTTTCATGTAATCCCACCTCTCTTATTATTTGCTCAGCATATAGATTGAACAAGTATGGTGAGAGGATACAACCCTGGCACACGCTTTTTTCTGATTTTAAGCCATTCAGTACTCCTTGTTCGCACAAATGTTTCTTAATCCATGTACAAATTCTGCATAAGCACCAGGAAGTAGTCTAGCATTCCCCTTCTTCCCAAGGCTATTCATAGTCTGTTATGATCCACTGAGTTCGACGCATAAGCATCGTCATTGAAACACAAATGAGCATCTTTCTGGTATTCTCTACTTGCAGCCAGGATCTACTTGACACGAGCAATGATATCCCTTGTTCCAGTTCCCATCTACATCCTGCCCAAATTTCTGGCTGTTCCCCGTCAATGTACTGATGCAACCTTTGTTAGATTATCTTCAGCAAAATGTTTCCTGCATGTGATATCAATGATATTGTTCTATAATTTTTTTAATCTTTTGGGTCACCTTTCTTTGGACTGTGACAAATACAGATCTCTTCCTATCTGTTGGCCAAGTAGCTGTCTTCGAAATATCTTGGCATCGATGGGTGAATGCTTTCAGTGCTTTATCAGTCTGTTGAAACCTTTCAATTGGTATTTCATCCATGTCTGGAGCCTGGTTTTGGGACAGTACTTTCAGTGCAGTTTTATCTTCCTCCTTTAGTACTCATATTGATTCTTGCTCATGTGCTAACTCTTGAAATGGGAGAACATTGACTAGATATTTTTGATCCAGTGAATCTATGTATTCTTTCCATATTTAAAAAATATTATATTTTTATTTGGAGTATATTCAAATATCATACAGTTTAGTCATTCAATTAAATTAAGAAGCTTTGTGTAATGATTACTACTATCCATTTCTAACTTTCTCTTTTTATACTTATGTCTTCAGTACCCTATCTCTCCCCACCCCTGCCTTCCTTTTCTCTTCTGCATTGTTCAATATTTTGCCTAGAGAAATCCTTCCATACTGCTACTTGAGGCTTGACATTTTTCTTCAGTTGGAGCCACCTTAATGCGCATTAGAGTCTCCTACCCAAAGACACTCCGCTTTAAAGGCTCATGGGCCTGGAAGTCCCTCATTATGACTCCGGCCCTGGCTCCTTTGCAGCTGCTAAGCAGGCGGTGCTCCTCTGCGGCACACCTCCTGTCACAGCTTTCAGTAGGATATTGGACATTCGGCGCACTGTGATCTGGGGGTATAAATGATACAAATTTGATGGCCCTAGGACATTGGGGTTTTACTTTCCTAATAAATCCCATTTTTGTAAGTATGGCTACATGAGGACATTGCAATGGCAGTAGCATATTGTAGAGGGGATAACAGAGCCAGGTCCAATAAGAGAACCATGTTTACTAACCTTAAAAATCCTCTCCATCAGAAATGTTTATGCTTTCCACATTCATATCAACTGCATTATGATTTACAAAACCGTCTTTCTTATATTCCTTCTTTGTACTTTTGGATGACTAAAATACATGGAGAAATTCACCAAAAAATTCTTAATAATTAACAAATCAATTAATTTTTAAGCCCCAGGGAAGTCTAATGAAAGCCTCATTTTTCATAGTAGGTTCGTAGACAATCTAGGTATCCAGTTAGCGGAATATTAAGATGCCTTTTCAAAAAGTAAGTCTGTTTGAGAAAAGCAATGGCAAAAGAAAAAATAAAAATGAACATAACAGATAAAAAGTTATTTATTAATCTTTTTCAGAGGCTTCAAGAGAGTCCATTTAAAGTTCACTTGTCAATATTTTACTAATCTCAATAAAATTGAATAGCAAAGTTTCATCAGCATGCTGTTTATTAAGCTTTATTTTAAGTACTGACTGAAAGAAAAATTAAAACTATCACTTGAGTTATCAGATTAGAATAATACAAAACCTTGAAATTAATTTTCTACCTTATGTAAATTATGTTTCACATAGCAACGTAGGAAGAAACATTTAGAGTGAGATAGACATGAATTAAAATCTCAACTCCAGCATTTATTAAACTATGAAAATCTCAGGCAACATCCTCACTAATAATCTTCAGCTTTAACTATAAAAATGTTTATAATACTTTATAAAATTTTAAAAATATAGAGTACTCACCTTGTACCACACAGGGTTAACAAGATAGCTACTCGGGTTATCACAGCCAGGTTTCACAGATTTCTGTATCATGAACCTAGGACATTGAGCACACAGGAGTCTTGGGGTGCAAATGATATGCTCTCCTGCTGGCTCTTCTTTTGGGTAATGAGACACGCATCCCTATTCTGCTGCTGAGATGGCTTATTCCATACCCAATGGGATGGCACATTTGACCACTTCCCACCTTAGAGTTCCAGCTTTTCAGTTACGATTAGTCACAGCAGCTCTCACTCCCAAACGATTCGTACAAGTTTATCAGCATCTTCCCTCACTCACTCTCACCCAGAGCCACCAACAGAAAGTATTTGATCGGAGTTCTTATGGCCATTGGAACCATATCAAGTTCTTTACTGTGCCATAAGTATATAATATGTAAACGTATAGAAGATGTGAACACTGACTATTGGGAAGTGTTTGGCCAAGAGTAAGCTATCCAAGGTTACCTTCTGGAGAGGGTCAAAAGTCACACAAAGATTTTTGACTGTGCAGAGGGGTTGGCACCCCTCGTTCTGTGGTTTTCAAGGGTCAAGTATAATCAATTTGAAAAATAGAAAAACCCTTCATTTTATTTCTTCGTATATTGATCAAAAGTGTTATTAAGCTAATTCATATAGCGAGTTCTTTAGAGCAACAGCTCTCAAATACTTTGACCTTATGTACCCTTTATACTCCTAGTAATAAGACTTAAGTGAACTGTATCTATGAATTTCAGTTTTTTTAAATTCAAAGTTTAAATTGGTATATTTGCTTCTGAATCCAGTGTGTTGGGAAACAACATTAAGTAGCCTTTGAAAAATGCCATTGTAGAATTTGTTCTTTTTTAGAGATTCCTTTATACATATTTTGGAAATTTTTATATGATTTCCGATGCATATGAAATAATTTCTATATGATAGAGAATAGAACCTTATTTAATAAACTGTGCTTTCTTAGTAGTAATAGCTTGCAAATAGAAAATTATTGAAGAAAATATTTTGAGTCCTGGGTTCCTTTGTTTCATTCAGTTCTTATTTTTTGTATTGAAAGAAATATACAACCTCTCATTTTGGCTTTATCTTTGCATGGTATATTTAATTCAATTGTTGAGATATTTGGCTGTAATTTTTCAGGAACTGATTTACATTTTGAATCTAATTTCCTCTTCTATTCTTTCTTTTCTTATTTCTGATTAATTAGTGGTTTTTCTCCAGTATTTTCCCTTTATTAGCATGCCATCAAGTATTCTTTGAATTTATTTCAGTGAGCTTTAAATATTATAACACCACGGTTGATATTCAAATGACAATTAAAAATCATCACTGTCTCCTCCAACATGGATACATCATAATCATCCCTCATTCCCATGTATGTAAACTCAATTTTTCTTAATTTGTCAGTAGTTCAGCCACAATTTCTCATTCATCCATCACTGAAGAAAACAATTATACCAACCAATGCTCACAAATATTAAATCTTTTCATTTTCATCTTTTCTCATTTTATTGTCATGATTTTAATTTTCACAGATCCCGTTTATCATTATATAGTTAATGGTTACATATATCGGGGCTTCAAAAATTAAAAATTAAAAGGCAATGAAATTTTCCTGTCATCTTTTTAGAAATTCTTCATATTTACAAAAATACACTTAAAAAGCTTTCATTTTTATTTTCTATTTTTCTGAGGTGAAATTTAATATCATTTTTCCTCCAATGAGCAACATCATTTTCATATCCGTGGGTGAAAAATTCTTATAGGAATTGTCTGTGTGAAAATGTATACATTTACTATTAAGGATAATTTGGGATAATTAAGGATAATTTCATTGACAAAATATGCTAACTTGGTAGTCATTATCTTTCAATGTATATTCTGCTGCTTAATTTTTCTTATTCGTATTCTAATTCTAGGTTAAATTAATGCACTTTATTTTTAATTTAAGTTATTGAAATTTTTAATTATATTTGTTTGCTTTATTTTTATTCTTCCTCATTTTTTCTCACATTATCAATTTTATATATTGTTTTCTTATGCATACATTATATAATCATTTCAAAATTGTGCGTTATTATTCCATTATTCTGACCTTTGTTCATTTCTCCTGCTCAAGTTTTTGTTCATTTTCCGTGGGGGAGGGGGGGTGTAGTTCTCACTTATAGGCATGTTAATTTAGATTGAGAGGTGCCGATTCTAATGAAAAAGGTGTGCTGATAACTCAAGGTCTGGTTTATAATTTCCTACTGAAAATTTAATTTTGCTTCAGGTTGTCCACATTGGAGGCAAAAACAAATGCATATCAACCTCATTTACATTATTTGTAATTGGTCTTGAATTCATGTGATTGGTCCATTTTTTATGCTCTTAGTGTATTGTCTTTATGTTAACAGTAACAAATCCAAGGGTTTTTTTTTCTCTTTATTTTGCTTAAGAGTGACTTTTGTTCTTCCATCTTATGAATATAAGTTGTCATTATAAAATTTACTATCATTTTCTTTACAGCAATCACCTGGTAGATCAAATGGTACCATGTAAGACTCACAATTCTGTTTTCAATACTTTTTTTTAATGGATTTTAACCCCACAAGTCTTTACAAGTTTGGTGACACTGGAAGGATTTCAAACACACATTAAAAATGTATCAGTAACACGGATAAAAAGAATCAGTGTAGACACATATGAAGGGCAGTTTCACTACCCTGTTTACAATATGATGTAATCTTTTTCATGTTTATAGTAGTTCTGTTCACAATAGCAAAAATCGAGAAGCAGCCCATTGGAAAAATAGATAAAGAAACTTTGGTACATACACAAATGGAATACTATGCATCCCCAGGCAAACAGTGATGGAAATATGAAACATCACATAATATAGAAGGACCTGGAAACTATTGTGCTGGGTGAAGTTAGTCAGTCATAAAAGGATAAATGTTATGAGTCCAGTACTAAAGGTTAAACACCAATTAAACAAATATTAGAGACTAATTCCCAAACAAAGGAGTAGAATGTATACCTACAGTTCACGAACCACACACCACCCCCTGTGTTAGTCCAGGTAGACTGAAGAAACAAACACATACTCAAAAACTTTATATAAAAGAGAAATTGTATATTGAGAGCACATCCCAGCCCAGTCCAGATCAAGTCCGCAAGTCCGTTATTAGTCCATATATCTGATACCAGTCTATAAATTCCTCTTCAGACTCATGCCATACACACATGATCCCAAATGTGGGAAGATCACAGGCTAATGGGTGGAAAGTTTTATGGATCCAGTGGCAGTGAAAGCATCTCAGTTCTGGTGTGGGTCTCCACGTGGCTCTTCCAGCTCCAGGGCTCTGGCTTCATCAGCTTAGTTCCATTTGGCTTGTCAACAGGATTGTCATGCCCGGAGACAACCAGAGGGTGTATCTGGCCTCCAGTGAGTAATTTATCCTTCGTTCCTCCAAATGAAGTTATCAAACTGTGACCTGATTGGCAGACTAGACTCCACCCATTTGCAAGTTGACAGATTATGTAACCCCTTATGTGCACTTCATAAGAACATCAACATATGTAAATATACTTACTTATGATGATGGGGAAATAGATCTATATGCATATATTTATAGGTTTAGTATTAAGGTAGCAGATGGACATTGCGCCTCCACTCAAGTACTCCCTCAATGCAAGAACACTTTGTTCTATTAAACTAGCATTCCATGATGCTCACCTTCCTGACATGATCGCTAAAGACAAATGGGTGCATAAGCAAATGTGGTGAAGAAAGCTGATGGTGCCCAGCTATCAAAAGATAGAATGTCTGGGGTCTTAAAGGCTTGAAGATAAACAAGCGGCCATCTAACTCAGAAGCAGCCAAGCCCACATGGAAAAAGCACACCACCCTGTGTGATCACTAGGTGTCAGCGGTATCAGGCTTCAGGCATCAAAGACAAAAAAATCATATCAATGTGTGCTCACCTTCCCAATATGATCGCTGAGGACCAATGAGTGCATTGGAAAATGTGGTGAAGAAAGCTAATGGTGCCCGGCTATCAAAGATATAGTGTCTGGGGTCTTAAAGGCTTGAAAGTAAACGAGCGGCCATCTAGCTCAGAAGCAACAAAGCCCAAATGGAAGAAGCACACTGGCCTGTGTGATCACAAGGTGATGAAGGGATCAGATATCAGGCATCAAGAAACAAAAAGCATATCATTGTGAATGATGGGGAGTGCAGATTGGGGACCCAAAGCTCATCTTTGGGCAACTGGACATCCCTTAGAGAAGGGTCACGGGGAGGAGACGAGCCACTCAGGGTGCAATGTAGCAAGAATGAAACATACAACTTTCCTCTAGTTCTTAAATGCTTCCTCCTACCCTCCCCCCGACTATCATGATCCCAATTCTACCTTACAAATCCAGCTAGACCAGAGGATGTACACTGGTACAGTAGGAACTGGAAACACAGGGAATCCAAGACAGATGAACCTCTCAGGACCAGTGGTAAGAGTGGCAATACTGGGAGGGTGGGAAGGTGAGGTAGAAAGGGGGAACCAATTACAAGGAACTACATATAACTCATCTCTGGGGGACAGACAACAGAAAAGTGGGTGAAGGGAGACATCAGACAGTGTAATATATGACAAAACAATAATAATTTATAAATTATCAAGGGTTCATGAGGGAAGGGGGAGCAGGGAGGGAGGGGGGAGGGAGGAGCAGGGACGAAGGGGGAAAGTGAGGAGCTGAAACCAAGGGCTCCAGTAGAAAGCAAATGTTTTGAGAACGATGATGACAAGAAATGTACAAATGTGCTTGACACAATGGATGGATGTATGGATTGTGATAAGAGTTGTATGAGCCCCCAATAAAATGATTTTTTTTAAAAAAAGAACCACATCAAAATTGGTTGAGGTCACACCTTCAAGAAGGGGGAAAAGATAGAAGACCATCTACTAGATGCCATAAAACATCGAGGCAAGGCTGAGACAAATAGCAGGCCCTCCACAAGAATGAGAGGAGACCCTTACTGATAAAATCAAGCTAAGACCAGCGGAAGGGAACAACTACAATTCAGAGGACGCACTGATATTTCTGTTGGTGGGTATGATGAATAAATGGGGAGGAGCAATCTCACCTAGGGAGAGCATACTAAACAATCATTGTAGGGAACCTAAGGGAAGAATAAACTTGTTTCTATGGTTCTGGGTGAAAAAAAACATTGAATAGATTTCTACCTAAACCTTGGTAAACTGCTCCTTGGACAAAGCACTATGACAGCCTTAGATGCTGGTCTTACAGAAAACATGGCATCTCCTAAAGGCCACATCAGAAAGACTTGACATGGAAACCTGACTGAATAAATGGGGCCTGTCCTCAAAATTACCTGTATTCTTGGATTTAGGACTGGAATACTATGACGGGTGAGGAAGTAAAGGATGGCCACCCAAGACTGTGGAAATGGTGGTCTTTGGACTTTGGGTGGGATCCCTAGCTTAGTGAGCGTCCAGTGAAAGGGGTCCCAGAACCATCATATATTGAATGCCTCAATGAGGATTTCAAATTACTTCACAAATGAAGAGAAAATACCAAAAATAAATTTGCCTAATGAATAGTCTGGAATATATATGGCATATCCCTTATCAAACCCAAACCACATCCACTGAAATTGAATCATAGCTAACTGTTGTTCTATTTGCTCGGTGCTAAGAAGTCAGTTCTGATTCATAACAAACCCACATACAGAAGACGGAAACAGAGCCTGGTCCTAGTCATCCTTGTGATTGTTGCTACGTTTGAGTTCATTGCTGTAGACACTGTGTCAATCCATCGTTTCAAGAGGCTTCCTCTTCTTCACTGCCCTGCTTTGCCAGGCATAATGTCCTTCCTTCTCAAGGGAACTGTGAGAAGTGTGTGTGCCACTTCTCAAGTGGCCTGTCCTGAGAGTCCGCCCAAAGTATGGGGGGAAAGTCTCACATAGTGACCTAAAGGACCTTAAACACTTGTTTGCTTTTTGCATACATACAGCTTTTTCATTAATCGAAATAACGTTTTCCTATTCATTCTGAATAAAAGGGAAAGGGGGGGTTTCTTTAGCATAAGAGTTAATTGAAGGAATTTTCTAGATTATTTTAGCTGAAAATAAAGAAATAAATCTTGCTTTCTTAGAAAAGTAAATGTTAATTGGATGTGAATAATATTGATTAAAATATGAAGTATTTACTTATCCATAAAATTAGAGACCATATCCATCATGATTTGTTAGAAAGTGCATAATATTTGTAATTATACATACTCTCATTTAAATGCCTGCCCTCCTTTATGCACCTTTCTGGGATGCTAATCATAAATTTAATTCCACAGGATTTCAGTAGTTCTTAAGTTCTAAAATATAGACAATGTAACTATCATACTCTATGTAGGAACAATTAAATGAGAAGCATATCAAGGGTTGCTATTACAAGAAACATTCTTCCCAAGGCTCATGCATTTAATATTTATAACAAATAATAGAAATTTTCTCCCATGGCATTTGTAGTGATTAAAAGCAATAATGCATTTAAAGCACTTGAGTGTTTAATGAATATTAGTTTTTTTAGATTAACATATTTTAAAGGCCTAGTAGAGTGCTAGGTATAATATATACTTAATGTATGCTAATCTCTTCTGCTTAACCACTAAGGTACATTGCCTTAGGGTTTTAAAATGTGATAATTAAAATGTATTTAAATATAGCAGTGCTAAATGATTTGGGTAATATTATTGATTACTTGAAATATGGGGTAAGAAATATTTATCAAACAGTTACTAAATTTTATGCTTACCAAAGTAATAAAGATTTTTTAAAAACTGAAAAGGAAATGATGAAGGGAAATAAAGAGGAAAAGGACAAGTAAGAACAAATCTTTGTAGTAGTAATTGTTTTGTTTTGTTTTTGTCCTTTGTTTTGTTTTCCTATGCACCCTCAGTCAGCAGCTGATAGGTAAGAGATATTTTATCTTGAAATTTATGATGAGTACTATAAAATACGTGGCATATAAAGTTGTGTTCTATTTTGAAGTCAATGGAATTTGTGGAAAAGATTTACTAATGACACCAAATTTACCTGAGACAATAGTACCCAAAGAACATTAACATCATTTGGCCCTCCTTATAATAAATTAAATAATGTACTTGTAGGTTTCAAAATATTTAATGTTAGAACTAAGGACTGATTAGGATATATAATCATGGAATATAATTTTTAACAAAGAATGTGCTTTGTGAGAGCATGGTCATCATTCCTTAGGAATGACAAACTAAGAATATGTCAGATTTAAATTATGTATTCTGGGGTAAAAATGAATTTGTTATAAAGTAACTAACCAATTCAACTGGTACTTTATTGACAATGTTCATAGTAATCTAAGAAATGATTCACTTTTCCTCTGTTTCTAGGCATGTGAAATACTTTTTTTTAAATAGCATCTATTTTCCTTACATTTCTTCAGTTATTACTTTATCCTATCTTACATTATAGCATATTCAATATATTTGTTTTATAATTTAAATTGCTGGTCACTTGGAAACAATTTGAAACTATATATACAGCGTCCCTGGAATTGTAATTCATAATATTGTTTCCTTTTTCTTGGATCTCTATGTGTATAGTGTGTATCTCAATGGTATGGAATTGTTTCAAGGTATTTTAATGCCTTCTCCTTACCATCTGTCCTTCTTAGAGCAAAGCTTGTTCTCTGGCTGGTTTTGAGGGTGATTTATGCCATGCGCTGAAAATTACACAAGATAGTTGTAAGACATCATCTACCTTCTTATGACAGTTCATTTTAAAATTTAAATTCTATAATTCTATTGGATAAAAATAATCATTCAAATGATTACATAAATAAAGTTTGATAAGTTGTATGATCATTATGCACTGATATATGTAAATTTAGCCAATAGGTTGGTTTGACATATACTGTCTGAATTTTATACAATAAACTGTGATACATTTTATTTTGCTTTTTCAGTTGATAATGTGGAATTTTCCCCCATAACCCCATGACTCTAAAAAAATAGCAATAATTAAAGAAATCCTTCCATTTTCTGTGTTCCATAAAACAGTTTACTGTAAAAATCTCTTTCCTATATGAGTTAGATAAGACTTCTAGATGCCACATCATTTATATATAACCAGACATAAACCCTTGGCTCTCAAGTTGATTCCAACCAATAGCAACTCTGCCTCCAAGACAAAGCAAAACTGCCTCTCTAAGCTTTCCTAGCTTGTGATCTTTATGGTCTTCTCTAGGAGAGAGGCTGATGAGTTGGAAACACCCTTCTATAGATTGGCAACTGAATGCTTACTTGAGCCACTGTAACTTCTCTTGGCCCCTCATATTGCTATTGCGCGGTGTGCTCCGACTCCAGACCAACAGAACCAAACATGGCTCCAGCCCCCACCCTCCTCACAGTGGTTCTTGTGTTTGAGCCCATGGTTACAGCCACTGTCTCAACTCATCCCATCAAGGGTCTTCCTCTTTTTTGTTGCCCCTCTACTTTATCAAAAATGATGTCCTTTTCTCGGGATCCATCTCTCCTGATAACATGTTCAAAGTATGTGAGAGGAAGGCTCGCCATCTTGGCCCCTATGGAGTATTCTGCATCTACTTTTATCGAGACACATTTGTTTTTCCTTTTGGCAGTCCATGGTATTTTTAATAGTCTTCACCAGCACCGTAGTACAAATACAACAATTCTTCTCAGATCTTCATTGCTCCGTGTCCAACTTTCACATTTATTAGTGACTGAAAATACCAGGATTTGGGACAGATGCATCTTAGGTATAAAGCCTCCAAATTCCCATTCTTGTCCTCATAAATGCTGAACTAAATTTCATATTTCTACCAATGGTCAGAAACAAATATTTACTAATCAAATAATAATCCATAGCATTGAACTGTTACTTTTCCTATTTGATTTCAAATTAGTTCACTGCTAATTCAGTTTCAGTAATAGATTCCTTGTTTTATTTTAAATACAGTTATCAATGTAGTTTACAATCTTTCAGAACAAATTTTAACAACACAAACATGCACTAGTACCATTATTTCAAGTAAAGATCAAGCTATAATTATAAGTTTGAAGCTGAAAAATGATAGTATACTTTTCATAAAATCATTAGTCTCTTGAGCATATACCTTATTATGATACAGTAATATGGATAATTTAAAATTACCTTGTATGCTGAATTAAATCAACTGAAATTAATTTGAGCACCATCAAGAAAGAGAAATAACTATTTTGAAGTTGCAGAAATTCAAATACTGAAATTTATTTAAGCCTCTGTTGTTTGATCTATATTAACCAGCTTATACTTTACCTGATATACTTTTAAACTCTTAATTATATGATGTTGTTGTTAGCTTTCACAGAATTGTTTGTATGGGAACACAAACTACATTACCTTAGAGATGCCAGAGCTGTTAAAATAAGTAAAAGCATCAGAAGCAATAGTAAGTTCTTCACAAAGAGAATCTTTATGGACATCTCTGGACGTAAGGTCTGAGGAGAGCAAAATAAAAGAAAAGACAGGTGGTGCTGGGGATTAAGCATTGAGCTATTAACCAAATGACCGGCGATTCAATTCTACTAACTACTCCATCCATAAAAGAAGAGGCCGTGTGTTCCTTGAAGAAGACAATGTTAGCAACCCCAGGGAGCAGTTCTTCATCCTATGGGACCTATGTGAGCCAGAATTCACTCAATGATAATGAATTGGGTTCTCAATTTTTTTATTATGTGTTAGGAGTGGAATCTATATCTCATGCCGTAGTGTATAAAAGAATTTCTAAAAAGTACTGGTATTTCTTTGCTATGTAATTGGAGTCATGAGAGAAGAAACATTGCATTAATAGGCTGACCAACCTGATGTCTAAACTGTCAAACCACTGAGAATCCTGACCTAGTCACATTGACACAAACCTATCACAACAGACAGGATGTCTCTTACCAGTGATTGATCCCTACTGATAACATGGCCAAAGTACCTGAGACACATCTCACCTTCCTTTTTCCTAAAGATCATTTTAGTTGTACTTATTCCAATGCAGATTTGCTCATTCTTACAAAGTCTGTGGTGTACTCAATATACTTTGAGAATGCCATATTTATTTATTTTCACTTTATTAATTTTTAAAATCATATTATTGGGGTTCTTATAGCTCTTATAACATTCCATGCATCAATTGCATCAAGCACATTTGTACATATGTTGCCATCATCATTTTCTAGACATTTACTTTCTTTTGAACCCTTGGTATCAGCTCTTCTTTTGTCCCTTTTTCCCCATCCCACCCCCCATCCTCATGACCCCTTGGTAAACTATAAATTATTATTGTGTTCATATCTTACACCGTCCAATATCTTCCTTCACTCACACTTCTGTTGTTCATCAGGGGTGGAGGGTGGGTGGGGGGTGGGGGGGGCTATGTGTGGATTGTTGCAATTGGTTCCCCCTTTGTCTCATCATCCCCCGCACCATCCCCGTATCCTCTGAGTATTGCTACTCCCATTTCTGTTCCTGAGGCGTTTATCTGACCTGGATTCCATGTATCCAGAACTCTTATCTGTACCAGTGTACATTCTCCTGTCTAGCCAGAACTGAAAGGCAGGACTGGGGTCATGATAGTGGGGTTGAACAAGCCTCAAGGAACAGAGGAATCATGTGTATTTCATCGACACAATACTGCTCCCCAGTTGACACTCATGCTTTCCTTGTGACTTTTCTGTGAGGGGAGGTCCTATTGCCTACGGTGGGTTTGGGGACTCTGCTCCAACCCACTTCATTCTCAATAGTATGGCTATTTTTGTTTTGTGTTAGGTCTTCTGGTACCTGATTCTGTGGACATGTCATGATCGCACAGGCTGGTGTGCTTCTTCCATGTAAGCTTCTTGCTTCTCTGCTAGATGGCTACTTGTTTAACTTCAAGCCTTTCAGACCCCCAGATGCAGTATCTTTTGATAGCCAGGCACCATCGGCTTTCTTCACCACATTTGCTTATGCATGATTTTGTCTTCAACAATCCTTTTGGGAGGGTGAGCATTATAGAATGCCAAGTAGTTAGAATAAAGTGTTCTTGTGTTGAGGCAGGGATTGAGCAGAGGCCCAAATCCAACCACTTCCTCAATATATTTCTATATAAACATATGTACATAGGCTAATACCCCTATTTTTATGAATTAATATATTTAAATAAGTGCACACCTATGTTTATACATCTATTCATAGTTTTGCTTCCTAGACTTTTCCTTTGTTTCCTTTTATCTTCCTCCTGCCCCTCCATCAGGCTCGCCCTTCTTCTGCCCCTTAGTAATTTCTTAGTAGTTGCTCCAACACCACCAGAATCTCTACATGCTCCCCATTGTTGCTTTTAATTCCCTAGTTGCTCCCTTGTATATGGCATTGTTTGCTCATGGCTCCTTGTCCCCACATGGCTCTCAAGAACCATCAGTCTTGTTGCTTTCTCCTTGGGCTTAGTTCCCATGCCTATCTTATACTGGTAGGTAGGAAAAAAGACAATAACAGAGACCAAACAAAAAGAAAACAAAAGATTGAATAAAAAGACAAAAAAAAAAAAGGATGGAGTGGAAAAAAAAAAAAAAGAATGAGGGGGGAAAAAACCTAGCAAAAAACCCCCGAAAAAGCAAACGTAATCCCAGGTCTGTCTGCTGACCTTTAGGACTATCCCCCCACCAGTCCAGGGAACTGCCCCTGCTAGTCTGAAGTCTATTTTGGAAGGCTCCTCAGGGGTTTTGTGGCTTTGCTTTGCTCCCGTTGCTGATCTGTTATGTTCTCTTCTTCTGTATGGATGTGGCAGGCTGGCCCCCTCCATAACCCCCGCCAAAACACCATGTTTAAATATTCTTTACTCATTATCTTGTTTTTCTGTGTTTATGAGGCAATTGAAAATATCATGATTTGGGTGAGATGCACCTTTGAACTCAAAGTGACATCTTTGATTTTCAGAATTTTAAAGAGGTCTTTACAGGAGATTTTCCGAATGTAACACATTGTTTTATGCCCTGGCTGCTTCCAGATTTATTAATGATCCAAGTAAAATAAAATCCTTACAACTTTTTTTTTCTCATGCTTTAAAATGATGTTGCTTACTGATCCAGTTATGAGGATAGTTTTTGTTCTTATGTTGAACTGCAGTTTATACAGAAAGCTGTAGTCTTTGATCTTCATTTGTAATTGCTATACGTTTCTTCAGGGTTATGAATCCATTGTTATAACACCTTTTGCAAAATTCCTCTTGATGTGAAACAGTATTTTTAAAGTTGTTATGGTATTAACCCAGACATTCATTTTTTGCAATTATTGAAACAGTATTACAGCGCCAAAGAAAATGTAAAGAAGATCTTATTGTCTATTTGTTAAAATATCTTTTGTGGTGTTTTGTAGACACAGAATTGGAACAAAAAACAGATTTAGCACTTCATGGTCACACTCAGAAATTTAACCACAAGTCTTTTCTAAGGATTTCCTTGTCTTTAGTTTTCTAAATTTACTTCTTATAGATGCTTTCAAACATCCAAGTATTTTCCTGTTGTCCAATAGTCTATGATTATCCATATTTCAGGTAAGAATAATTTCACCAATAAGGTAATTTCGCCAATATTTAATGTGATTGATGAAGTGGTCTCATATTACTGCCGCTAAGAGGAATCCATTCACTAGTATCAATCTGAGTCATCTCTGAGTGGGTTTTCCATTTTCACTTAGAGCAACATATGGGATCATCTAATTTATTAATCCAAACTGAAGCTTTTCTTACAATGTCTGTTGTTTCTAGATACCCCTACCTCTTGATCTTTGTCAAAAGGCCAAAAACCGATACCCATCTACTGCTTTAGGTCTTAGGAGAACTGGAGAATATGTGGCATTGGTGCAAGGGTGGTAATTGACATGACAGAGTTTTGAAGAGCAAGGACACAACTTTGAGGACTAAGGTGTGCCTGACTCAAGCCATGGTATTCTCCTTGCATCATGCATGTGAACATTGGACATTGAATAAGGAAGACCATGGAATAATAGATGTATTTGAATTGTGGTGGTAAAGAAGAATATTGAAAGTACCATGGGCTGCTAAAAAACAAACAGATCTGTCTTGGAAGAAGGTTCCCTAGACTCCAGACAGCTTGGTAGATGCAAGGCTGGTAAGGCTTCCTCTTACATATTTTGGACACGTTGTTAAGAGACCCAGTTCTTGGAGAAAGACTTAGTAGAGTGAACGGGCTGTGAAAAAGATGAAGACCCTGGATGAGATGGACTGACGCAGTGGCTACATCAATGGGCTCAGGCAAAATTGTGAGGATCTTTCATTCCGTGGTACATAGGGTCGCTATGGGTCAGAGCCTACTCAATGGCAGCTAACAACAACATAACAAAAACAACTTTAATAACTATACGACCTTGATAATGTGATATACAACGTTATTTAAATATTGAAATTTCTAAACTGAACAATACAGTTAACGCTTCTAGGTTTTATAGAGAATAAAGTTTTCATTTCTGTTTTGATCGTTCTAGTTGCCATCAGATTTAATGTCTTTGTCTTGTCTAAATTCTGAGATAATTTTCTAGATTAAAAACTGTAAAGGAATTTTATGGAAGAAGAAACAATATAAATCTGGAAGATGAGATAATTTTTATTTAAATTTCAATATGTTCTTGTAATATTTTATATACTCTGTAATACCAACGTATAATAAAAGAAAATTATCTGTGTATTTTATGTTTTATTTAGAATTAAAATGAACATAATGGGCATTAATATATGAAAATATATTTTTATTATGCTTACACTTTTAAATATATCTGTACTTGTATGTGAAAAGATAATAACATTTTATATATATAATAAAATATCGAAAGTTAATATATAACCTACTATGAGTCAGAATCACCTCAAGAGCAGTGAGTTTTAAATTTGATTTGGTTTTAATTTTGTTTTGGATTATGAATGATTCCCAGTGAATTATATAATTTTAAGAATTTCTATCTAATTTTCAAACATTATTTTTATAATATAAAATGTACGTTCATTTCTCAGTTGGTAATATCTTTAGCTGAAAACAATAATAAAAGGAAAGAAATATAGAAACATAGAGGCACAGAGTGAGTGAAAGAAAGAACTAGTAGCTTTCAGTAACATGGATTGATTGAGAGAAGGTCCTGTTTGAGAAGTTAGCGTTTTCTGGAAAGATATAAAAGCACTGCAAACTAGTGACTCTATCTTCCATGATAAACTCCATAGAGCTGCAGAACAAACACACAGATTAGGTTAAAAAAAAAACTTCCCAGGAAAGAAAGCACTTCTTTGAAATGGTGAATGGGAATGTGATGGTAGTGTGGAGAAGGGGATGCTGGTGTGGGATCTAGGATACTTACAGAAGAAAGATGGAAATGTTCCTGTTCTTCTTTCTCCATTTTCCCTGTCTTACAACAGTAAGGGCCTACTTGCAAAATTTTTCAACTTCCTAGGTTGAATTCAAATTCCAAGGCTGTTGGATTGCAATCATCTAAATTATTTCTCTTAATGCAACTTGGGGGTATATTAAATAATGATAGTGTTCATGAAGAGATCACTGAAGATATGGGCGCCACTGCAAAGTGTGAAGAAATCACACAGTTGTATGACTATCGATAAGAATAGCATCTGGGGTCTTAAAGGTTTATCTTAAAATAAATAGCCATAGTCGACTAAGTCCACATGGAAGAAGCACACCAGCTATGTCCCTCAAAGAATGTAAATAAAATCCAAGACCAAAGGAGAAAATTGTTTCAGAGTTCAAATTCTTAGCACCTAATTTGCAGAAGGCTATGGATAACATTAAAAGCCAAAATTCCATTAATATGGTCTTCATGTGGATTTTATCTCTTACCATTGACCAGAGATGAATAACTTTGCAGTCAGATGGAGTGCATAGGAAAGTGGATTAATGCAGGTCGGATTAGGTTAAAAATTTAACACCTTGTCTTTTTGTTTAACCCATTTTAACTTTGTTTTGGTTTTTTCCCCTGCTTTCTCTTTGAATAAATTATTCTCTTTTTAGTTTTGTTATTTATTTGTTGTTGTTGTTGTTATTATTTTCTTTTTTAGGATGGGAGGTATGGTTTTCTTTACATAAAATCCAGGATAGGCAAATCTACAGGGACAGTCGCTGGATTAATAGTTTCTATGGGCTATGGCATAGGAGATTGGGAGGAAATGAGGAGCTAATAATAATAACTACTAAATTTTTGAAAAATATTCTGAAATTTATTATGATGATTATATAAATCACTTAATATGTTTAAACCATTGAATTTTATGATATGTCCTTATAGCAATAAAACTATTAAAATTCTAAAAAACAAAGATGAAATAAAATCTTTAATAAACTGAATTAAAAATAATGATAGAGGTAAAGCTCTGATGAGAAGTGATTCTTCAATACTAATAAGAAAATGCAGGTTTTTTAAAAATCATATATAAAAATATGCCATTAAAAATAACTTCAGATATTAAAAAGGGATATTTAAAAAGAAGATAAAATGATTATAATTGGAAGAAATAATTAATATAGAAAATGTTTGTGACATTAGCTCATATGGAGAAAAATATAGGAAAAAACTCCAAAGTCACTTTTAGGATTGAAAGTATACCGAAGAGTTCCATGTTGTGAACCCTGTCAGACACAGGGATCTCTGGTTGGTACAAAACGATAGAAATGATCTCAAGGTTCAATATGCAGGAGCTATAATACAACAGGAAAATAAGTGAAAAAGTGAAGATTGCAAAAGAACATATCCATTTTGAATGGTGTTAGTTTACTTTCACATTTATCTGGTCACTTAAAATCTGAAACTTTCTTCAGACAAAAAGTTTCTTCAACATACTTATAGAACTCAAAACATTGACAAGAATTGTTGCTGTAGTAACAACACAACACTATTTCTTTAAATCCATCAGCTGCTTTTAGGGGAGAAAGTGGACTTCCCTGCTCCTGTAAAGATATAAAGCCTGTGGAATCCACAGGAGCAATTCTACTGTTTTATGGGGCCATGATAACTTGGAATCAGTTTGATGGCAGTAAATGAGATGTCGTCCTAAACGACAGTGATATTATAGCATTTTCACATCTTATAGACATGTGGCAGGGGAAGAGAGTGTATGAAGATTAAATTCACCTTGACCTGTATACAGGCAAGAGCTATGGCTGATAAAGGAAGACTTTATGCAGAAATATAATTGCATTTGGTTTAGGGCCTTATATAAAATATTTATTAAAGATACTAATGTATGTAAAATAATAAAGTACTTATTTATATAACTGGATTGCTAGTTTCAAATTATCATAAATCCTTAGCTAAATTCCTAAATTAAAATTTTAATATTAAAAAGCATTAATAATGGTACCGAAACCTTCAATTTCAGAGTAAAATTTAGACCATAAATTTTTCCAGTTTTGATAAAATACATATCTCTAACACATTGTTAATTAATTATTTTATATAATATCATTCAAATATCTTGAAAACAAGATTTTGTTTTAAATAAAGCATAGGTTATATCTGACACATCCAAGAAACCATCATCTAGTTCAGATTCTGGAATTTATTACTGTTAGATATATTCAGGAAGCTGTGTTCAAAAACAGCTCTATTTTATTTTTAAATACCTTTTATTGAGCTAATTGTACAATAATATTGATGTCAAAACATCTCTCTCATTGAGTCAATTTCGACTTATAACAACCCACGATAAGGCTTCTGAGTCTGTAGATCTTTATGGGAACAAACCACCTCATCTTTCTCCTATGGAGGGGCTGGAAAGTTTTTGAACTGCTAATGTTTACTGGCTTAATCTAATTTGTTCCTAAACTCACCATCTATGTTCTGGAGTCCCTACATAAGCATAATGGAGTGAGATCTGTAGTTCCAGTCCACCTAGAGGGATAGAATTCTACAGCTGAAAGATTATGTTGTTAGGCACCATTGACTTGGTCCCAACCTATAGCAGCCCTGTGCACAACAGAAGGAAATTTTATAGCCCCAGAAAAACCAGTGAAGTCCACTTCAGCTCTGAAACACAAAGGGGCACTTATGAGTCAGAATAGATTTGACAGCAATTGATATAGATTTTTAAAAACTATAGTTATATGGATATTAAAGAAAATTTTAGTGTGTGGAAACAATTATATAATTAGTAGCTACAAGTATAACTCCCATAATTATAAATTGTTATCTCAATTTTAAAAGAGGAATATCATTGAATGCCATTAAATGAATTTAAATTGGATTATAAAAACTAATACATTTATAATTAAACTTAAATATCCATGTAAAGTGGCACTTAACATGTTTAATTTTTTTAAATCTCAAACAATCAGAATCTGAGTCTGGAGTTGGCAAGAGAGTAACATTCAATAACAATTAGCAAAAATTCTATGGACTTCTTTTGTGCATGATTTAACTTCTAAGGATATTGTGTATCTCTGTGATCATTCAGTGAATCATATATGATTGTACAAAGTGATATTTTACCTCTACAATGATAGGAAAAGTCAACATTGAAGGACCAAAAAGTAACATCGCTGTGAATGTTTTCCTACCACAAGCCAATTATTCCTGTGGTAACTTTTCTGACACCTCCTACTTAAAAGAAGTCAGAAGGAAAACGAGGCCCCACATTCAGGGTTTGTATTGGTACTGAACATATCAAAATCAAGTTAAGAAGACTTCCGGGAAGATGGTAACTGAGTAACACATAACAGAGGGACTCCGCAGAAATCAGCCCAGGAGAGTTACTAACAGGGAAATTCAACACTCAGGAGGAGCATCATAAAGATAAGTAGGCATAGATCCACAAGATTTTGCGGGGCTGGGGGCTTTGGGCTTACCACAGTGGAGGCCCGCTAGGGTTTGACCTTAGCCCCACCACTGTCTTGGCTAAAGCCGGGACCATTTGGAGGTGGCCCAGGGTCTTAATCTCAACCCAGCCACAGCTGGCTGCCACCTCAGGGAAGGTATTAAACCCTTGAAGCTCCACAGGCAGGGATCAGGGCTCAGATAAATTGTTACTTTGTTTCCCTCTCTTCTCTCTATCCCCCCACAGTATCAGGGGCTTAGTTTTTGCTTTTTTTCCCCCTCCTCTTTGTCTCTTCCCTGTTCTCTCACACTTCACTGCCGAACTCCAGACCACCCCCCTTATCCTAGGGCATTTAAACCTGCACCACACCCAGTTAGGTGAGCTTCACCCTGTGCAACATAGCCTGAGGCTGGGGAAAGCCCAACTGACCGCCACCAGGGGATACTCCACCCAACTTCTTAATGGGAAATTGCTCCCTGTATGGCTGAGGGAGCTCCTATTTTTCCTCTGTTGTCCCAAGTGACTGAAGGAACGTCTTCCCGCCTACCTTAGTGTGTCACACTGGCCTAAGGAAGCTCGGCCAACACTTGCCAAAGTTCCAAGCTGCTGCAGGAACCTCTGCCCAACCTCCACAGTGATCCACCTGGCCACAATTCCACCCATCATTTGCAGTGTTCTATACTAAAGTAGGCAACACACCAGCCTTCTGGGTCACTCCCTTTGACAGTGAAGCTGCAGGAGGATAAAATGGTAGGCTAATGCCATAGTAAAATTAGATGTAGGCAGTTCAAAGAAGCATTCCTATGAGTCTTCCAGAGAGAGCCAGTGCTCTTCAACACCCTGGAAAATGGAACCTTGCTCCTCTAAAACGATGCAAAGTAAACAGCAATCAGCTCCAATGACCTCAAGAAAAAAAACCAGGAGAAACAAAAGGCAATGGCAGAAGATGTCCTAAACCTAATGATGTCCTGAACACATAGAAAGAACTTTTCATAATGCTGCTTGGAGCCATACAGGATATGAGGGAAACAATACAGAAAAGGGATGAAATGATATAGGATATAACGTCCAGACACCAAAGGCAAATACAAGAACATATGGAGGAGATAACAAAAACTAGTAGCTGAGTCACGGATCTCAAGAATTGACTGGAGGAAGCAGAAAACCGCACCTGTGACTTGGAGGACAGCCAAGCAGACTTTAACAAACACGAACAAAAATCTAATAAGATTATCAGAGAAGCTGAAGAAAACCTAAGAGCTATGCCTGAGACTATGAAGAGAAACAGCATCAGAATAATTGGATAACTGGAGGAAGACACAACAAAGACGTCATCTGCAACAATTGTGAGAGTATTCTTGGAAAACCAAGCAACCATTCAGAAGGCTGAAAGAACAACAGCTAGAATGAATCTTAAGAAGAAGTCACAAAGGCACATAATACTTAAACTATCCAACTTTGAGGAAAAGGAGAAAATCATGAGAGCAGCTAGGGAAATACAAGCAATCACATATAAAGGTTCCCAAATAAGAATATGCTCAGATATATCAGCAGAAACTCTGAACAAGAGGAGAGATTGGAGTAACATATTCCAAAAATTGAAGGAAAACAATGCAAACCCAAGAATACTCTACCCAGCCAAATTATCAATCAATATAGATGGAGAAGTAAGAATCTTCCCAGACAAGGAAAATCTCAAATAATACATTAGAAGAAACACAGCCCTACAAAAGATCCTTGCTGACCAGTATGGGTAGAAGAACAACACTCACCAAGCATAAATAAGAGCCCGCCACATAGAACAACCTCACCCAGAGGGCAACAAAGAGAAAACAGACCCTAAGATAACATTGGCTTAAGGATGGAAAGAAGTCAAGAATAATACACACACACACACACACACACAACCAACACAAAGGTATAAGATGACATCACAGAGTCCACAGATGGAGATAATAACCCTGAATATTAATGGACTGAACACAGGCATTAAAAGACTGAGGCTAGCAGACTGGATTAGAAAACACAACCCATCAATCTGCTGCCTACAGGAGACACATCTCAAGGTGGCAGACAAAAATAGGCTGAGACTCAAAGGCTGGAAAAGGTATACCAAGCAAACAGCAGTTCAAAAAAAGCAGGGATTACAATCCTAATCTTGGATAAAATTGACGTCAAAGTGAAAACCATAAGAAGAGATAAGGAGGGACACTGTATAATGCTCAAGGGAACGGTAGGCAAAGAACCACTAAGCATCGTAAATACATAATTCCCGAATGAGAGACAGGCTGAATACATCAACCAAACACCCCAAAAGATGAAAAAAGAAATCACAGCCTAAACAATTATAGTGGGTGACTTCAGCACACCGCTCTCTGAGAAACACAGATCACAGAGAAAGAAATTCAACAAGGACAGAGATCTAAACACTACAATTAGACAACTTGAGCTGATATTTACAGAGCTTTTCATAGAAATACAAATTAATTCACATTCTTTTCAAGTCTGCATAGAACGCATTCAAAGATAGACCACATGCTGGGGCATAAAGTATATCTGCATAAATTTGAGCACATTGATATCATAGAGACCTCTCTGACCGCTGTGCCACAAGGCTGGAAATCAACAAAAGGAAGATGAAGAAAACAAGAGCAAACAATTGGAGGATGAATAACTCTCTACTGCAAAAGGAGTGCATACTGGCACAGATCAGAGATGAAATTCGGAAATTTCTAGGAACCAACGCGAATGAGAACACGATATACCAAAACTTATGGGACACAGAAAAGGCAGTCATCAGAGGAAGTTTCATAGCAATACATGCACACCTGAAAAAGGAAGAGAGACTCGTGAATGATATGCTGGCACAAAATTTACAACAACTAGAGAAGAGTCAGTAGGACAATCCTACTGCAAAAGAATAGAAATAATAAAAATTAGGACTGAGATTCAGGAGAGGGAAAATAAGAAAATTATGGAAAAAATCAATGCTGCTAAAAGTTGGTTCTTTGGAAGGATAAACAGAATTATCAGACCACTGGCAAACCTAAACAAAGAAAGGAGGGAACAAATTTCAATAGCAAGAATGAAGGATGAAAGAGGTGACATTAAAACAGACCCTAATGAAATCCAAAGGATAATTACACAGTAATACAAAGGATTGTACTCCAATGAATTCAACAATTTGGAAGACATGGATAATTCTTGGAAAAGCAATCCCTCCCTAGACTATCC
>NW_022103915.1:64054088-64055495 GCF_000313985.2 Echinops telfairi
GAAAAATCATTGGACAACATCCAACACCAATTCCTGTTTAAGACACTTGAGAAGATAGGAATGGAAGGAAAATTCCTCAAGACAATACAAACTACATATGAGAAACCAACAGCCAACGTGGTAGTCAATGGAGAAAAGACTAACACCATCCTAAACGTATGGAGCACATCACTGCATGGGAAGAACTGGAGGAAATTATGCTAAGAGAAGAAGCCAAGCACAAAAGGACAAGTACAACATGAGTCCCCTGAGGTAAGCTCAAAAAATGCAAAAGGGCCATAGGGGAATAGCTACCATATACAAATATTCCTGGAGCAAGGGCCAGGTAGTATGGCAGGGAACAGACCAAATGCAGGGTTACGTATGGTAGTCAACTTAAAAGGAGTGGTTGGGGGCAGGGAGGAAAAAAATTTAAAAAGAGATAGGTAGCAGGGGAACAGGGCACTAACCCACCCAAGGGCAGGGTATTGTTTATATCTCCACAGGGAAAGAGGGACCAGACTTCAACCCAGTGCTCCAAGATGTGAATGCAGCATACTGTCATGGAGTAGGGAACCAGTAGAGAGGTGTGAGGGGCTGGCCCCAATCACAACTATGAGGATACCTGCTCCTCCCCCCAGAAGTATTTATTTCAGAGGATAGCACTGAGACTGCAGCTCAGGGAGAGCGGTGTTTCTGATCAGAGCACAGGGGAGCAAATGAAGGGGGAGGAAGAGAGAGTGGAACACATCCTGGCCTATAAAGCCTTGATGACAAGATTCCTGCTTAGGGCAGGCAATCGAAAGAGAGGACCATGTGGCCGGCCCCACGATTAGACACGACATTCCTCACTTACCCATAATAGCCCTACAGGGGACAATAAGGGGAACACAGTGTGGGAATTGTGCCCGATCTGATCCCACCACACCAAGGCAAAACACTGAAGGTGTGCAACAGAACAGCAAGTGGAACAGACCAATGAAGCCCCCAAGGAATACCAAAAATAGACTTTGGGACCAGGGCTTGGCACCCCATCAGACAAGACTGGAAAACACTCCAGAAGGCCAAAAACCAGTCCTTGAACTACAAGCTTTTCTTTTTTGTTGTTGTTGTGTTGTGGGGTTTTTTATTTTGTTTTTGTTATTGGCTTTTTGTTGTTTTCTTTTCCTTTGTTGCTTAGTTTTACTCTCTCTTATTTTTGTGTATGCTATTATCTCAGCAGGTTCATCTAAATAAGATAGGTTGGATGAACAATCTGGAGGAGAAAACAATGGGACCAACAGTTTCTGGGGGGCATGGGAGAGAAGAAGGGGGAAGGAAGTGGTGTTAACAAACCCAGGACAAGAGAAAAATAAGTGATCCAAATAGGTGGTGAGGAGGGTGTTGGAGGCCTGGTAGGGCATGATCAAGGGTAATGTAACCGAGAGG
>NW_022103915.1:64056789-64058043 GCF_000313985.2 Echinops telfairi
GAGGGGGTAGTGGGGAGGGAGGGGGAAAATTAGGAGCTGATGCCAGGGACTTAAGTGGAGTGCAAATGTTTTGAGAATGATGAGGGTAACGAATTACAAATGTGCTTTATTGAATTGATGTATGTATGGATTATGATAAGAGTTGTATGAGCCCGCAATAAAATGATTGGAAAAAAAACTATCATTTTATTAGTGGCTCTTACAGCTCTTACAACAATTCATACATCAGTTGCATCAAACATATATATTGATTCTTGATGCCTTGTTTTTTACCAATGCCTTCAGCGCAGCTCAGCTGACTTGCTTTAGAATGACTTTTCTCCCTTCAATATTATTTGTAGTGACCAAAACTAAGTGTCTGTCCCCAGCTACCCATGTGAACAGGAGCGATACATCCATACAATAGATGACCGCACAACAATAAATGACCACAAGCTTATGATGCATGCAAAGACACAGATGAATCCCCAAAGTGTTATGCTGACTGCAAAAGAAAAAAGCCAGATTCAAAAGGCTAAAAAAAAAAAAAGATCAAATTAGATGGCAGGGTAAAATGATAGTTTAACAGAGCTCTAAACTATTTTTATTAATAACCCAATAGATCATTTAATATATCAGTTTCTTCATTTTAAGAGAACATGCTGTTTAGAGTTTTTCATTGAGATTTGCCACCAGATCAATGGTTCTCAACCTTCCTAATGGCATGACCCTTTAATACAGTTCCTTATGTTCTGGTGACCCCCAGCCATAAAATTATTTTTGTTGCCACTTCATAGCTAAAATTTTCCTATTGTTATGCATCGGGTGACCCCTGTGAAAGGGTCATTTGACTTCCAAAGGGGTTGCAACCCAAAAGTTGAAAAACACTGCTCTAGCTATACATGCAATTCTGTGACCTCATTTCCTAGTAGTTCTTTCCATTTTGTATATCCATGTCTCTAGTATCACAGTTTTTCCAATTTCTCTCTTTGTTCTCTTACTTTTAGAAGTGTATATTCCATTGAAAATCTGCTTTGTTTTAAACACCATTCTAAATTACTTACATGCATTAAATCATCATAGCTCAAAGCAATCATCTGAGGTATACAGGTTTGAGAACTATACTTTTTTTGTTTGTTTGTTTGTTTTTATTTTTTTGTATTACTTTATTTATTTATTTATTTATTTTTAACATTTTATTAGGGGCTCATACAACTGTTATCCCAATCCATACACACATCAATTGTGTAAAGCGCATTTGTACATCGTTTCTCA
>NW_022103915.1:64058847-64073511 GCF_000313985.2 Echinops telfairi
TGGGCTTTGTTGCTTCTGAGCTAGATGGCCGCTTGTTTACCTTCAAGCTTTTAAGACCCCAGACGCTATATCTTTTGATAGCCGGGCACCATCAGCTGAGAACTATACTTTTTATATTATAGTTAAAGAGAGACCCACAGAGTTGATATATATAACTGTACAAATTCACACAGAGTAAAAAAGCAATATATTCATATTCTAGCCCAGACAAAAGGGCTACAGAGACAATAATCTATACCACCAAGAAACTCTGTCCTTAACCATATCAGTGATTCTACTACATGTATCAGAACCAGGCCATGATATTAACTGAAGTCTTTCTATACTTATATTTTCAAGTTTAGTCTGTGACAAAGGATAATATTTTGGTAATTATTTCCCTGTCACTCACAGTTTGGAGTTGAGTTTTGGCTTTGTAGGTGTTTCTGTGCGGAATATTAAAAGGTTATTTAAATGTAATAGATGTCACTTTGATCCATAATGAAAATATATATTTATTTTATAACTCTACTTTCACTTAAGTTTTATAACATTTATCATAAACACTATTCAATACTACATTAAAATAGAAGAGAAAATGTACCAGATAAAATGAAACTTTTAAAAACACAAGTATAAGAATTGTTTTTGATAACGGTGGTCTACAAGCTTTATTCAACTTGCCTGCTGAGAATAAGTAGGAAATCTTGGAAATATCACATTTTGAAGGCATTGGAGAGCCATCCATTTTATGAGAAATAGGCGGGCTAAGGTTTAGAAAAAGAATAAAGGATTGGTGGCTTGTTTTCCTATTGAGACAACTGCTGATTCCAAATGTGATGGATGAGGCAGTAGCAGATAAGCTTTGAGTGGAGTAAATGGAATTGTCAGAGGAATACTCCCTGTGTAAATTGTATAATTCACTAAGGGAAAAGGTCCCCAATCCCATCGCCAAACCAAAGGCGATTTTGATTCATCCCCTAAGTTCGTTTGAATACAGATATTGCCTGTGAGTATCTTCTAACAAATAATATGTGGCAAAAGTAATGGGATATAAAATATTATCTTATATATTATTGTACTATATAACACTCATCTTGCAAGAAGTCTCTTTATTCTGTGCTAGCTCTGAAAAAGCACAGTGCCATGCCGTGACTGGTTCAAGGTGCATTCAGATGGAGCTGCCAGAGGACCATGACAGAGTCAAGAGGCCCTGCACACGGGGATATCTTCAATCATCAGATAGGTCCATAGATCTTGGCTGACAGCAGAGAATACCAGTTAGATTTTTGTTGTTGTTAAGTTCCATTGAGTCAGTTCTGCCTCACAGTGACCTTATGTACAAAAGGACAAAACAGAGCCTGGTCCTATCCCATCCTCACAGTTCTGAAGATCATCAATGCAGCCACTGTCTCAATCTAGCTTGCCAAAGATGTTCCTCTTTTTTGCTGCCTTTCATCTTTAGTAAGCATGATGTCCTTAACCAGGGACTGCTTTCGTTTGAAAACATGTTTAAAGTAAAGCTTCACCATCCTTACCTCTAAGGAGCTTCCTGGCTGTACTTTCCACAAGACAATATTGTTTGTACTTTTGGCAACCCGTAGTACTTTTAATATTCTTCACCAGCACCATAATTCAAATGCACTGATTCTTCTTCAGCCTTGATTATTCAGTGTTCCACTTTTACACACATATCAGATGTAGCCAATGCAGTGTGATGTTTGATCTCTTGACTACTGCTACCATGAGTATTGATTGTGAATCCAAATAAAAAGAAATCCTTGACAGCTTCAATCATTTCTGTTTGTCATGATGTTATCTACTGATCCAATTGTGAGGGTTTAGATTTTCTTACATTGAGTTGTAATCCATTCTGAAGGCTGTAATCCTTAATCTTCATCCATAAATTCTTTAAGTCCTTCTTTCAGCAAGCAAGGTTGTGTCATCTGTATATTGCAGGTGGTTAAGAAGTCTTTCTCCAGTCCTGATGATGCATGTGTGTGTATATATATAGAAGTACATTTGTATCAAGAAACAGCTCACACAATTGTGGCAATGGGTAAATCCAATCCACTTCAAGTCAGTTTTAAAGTTTAGTTGTCTTTTGACTTGTGTAACTGCAGACAATGATGAATTAGGAAGCAGGGAGATGATGCAGGAAGACCACATTCTGATGAATGCAAAGTTAAATGACTCTAAAACCAGCATTCCATGTTTGGCTCCTGAGATCATCAGGCAACCAGATACAGGATCCCGTCCAAGCAGAGTAGCACGTTTTCTCACAGTGTCTACTTTAAAAGGACCAAGCCATGTTCCCATGAAATCTTCCTACCAACTGCTTCCAGGCTGTGGCTGATGAAGGAGGCTACACCCCATCACAACTGCTAGCTAATTAGAGAGTTAACAGCATTGCATTAGACCCCATCATGCAGTTGATTATGTTATGCTAGACAACAGCATGGGAAATTACTGCCAAACTATTGAGAACACTGGCATAGCCAAATTCACCCAAAACCACCTGATCTGTGGGGTTAATCAAAAAAAGTGATTCTATAATGTCTACAGACTTTACTAGACAAAGATGGTTTAATATACACACACTTTTTGTGTACTTGACTCAAATAGAAATATACAATGGAAGTACTTATGAAATGTTATTCCTTCTTACCAGACATTGCCTAAACATTGCTTACAAAGAAAGCAAATTAACCAAGTCTGACTTTCAATTTTAATAATTTTGAGTTTATCACAAGATAGCTTCAGCAAAAATCCACTACTTAGTGGATGCCAGAAATTATTCTAGGAATAAATTCTTTTAAAAATTATTTTGAAGGGGGTGGCAAGCAATAAGCCAATTATGACAGAGACAGAGGAATAGTAAGAAATCCAAAATTGATGGTGAGGAGGCTGTAGCATTCCTGGTTGTGTTTCATCAGCTGAAATGTGTTCAAGATGAATTCCTGAGAGGTGAACGATTGGTAAACATGATAGTGGAACAAGAGGAAAGTAAAAAGAAAAAGAGGAAAGTATAAGTAAAAATTACATTACGTATAAATATAAATATGTATATTTGTACATATATAAAGAAATAAAGACAGGTGTATTTGTATACATATATAGCAAGGAAGCAGGAAGACTTTGGACCTCTACTTAAATCTTACCTCAGTATAAGAACAGCTTGTTCTAATAATGTGGGAATGTATGATGCTCACCTTTCTGACATGGCCACTGAAGACAAAAAGGATGGATAAGCAAATGTAGTGAAGAAAGCTGATGGTGGCCAGCTATTAAAAGATATAGTGTCTGGGGTCTTAACGCCTTGTAGCAAAAGGAGTAGCCATCTAGCATGGAAACAACAGAGCCCACATGGAAGAAGCACACCAGCCTGGGTAATCATGAGGTGTTGGGGGAATAGGTATCAGAAGTTCAAAAACTAGCAATCAACTTGACGTGAAGGAGCATAGACAAAGTGGAGACCCAAAACCCACCTGTAAGATAATTGGACAGAAGGGCCACATGGAAGGGATGATATATCCAGGGTGAAGAATAGCACTGATGAAGCACATAACTATCCTCTAGTTCTTTAATGTTTCCTTCCCCTTATTATTATGGTCTTAGTTTTACCTCATTAGGCTTGTTAGATCTGTGTATGTTCATTTGTATAATTAAGTTCGGTCAATGTGTGAAATCCAAGATATATGAAGCCTTCAGAAATAGTAATGGGGAAAAGGATTCCCTGAGGTCACAGGGTGTGTGTTGGAAGGGGGGAGTGTAAGTGGAAACTGATGACTGTAGAAGCCTACTCTGGGGGAATGAATAACAGAATTGTAGGTGAACAGATACATTAGACTCTGTGACAGTTATATAGTCTTCTGTCAACTTGTGAAGGGGTGGAATCTAGCCTGTCAATCAATTAATAGCCAATGAGGCCTCTGTGTGGGCGTGGCCTTCTTCTGAGGATTCTGGGAACTCCTGTCTTCCTCCCAGGAGGTGGGGCACACACTCTTGCAAGACAGTCCTGTTGGCAAGACACATGGAGCTACATTGATGAAGCCAGAGGCTGAGAGCAGGAGGAGTCATGTGGTGACTCATGCCAGTGCTGAGATGCTTCCACTACCACTGGATTTACAAGACTTTCTATGCACTGCCCTGTGATCTCCCTGCATTAATCGTCATTGCATGTTGTGTTAGTCTGGGTAAACTAGGGAAGCAAAACACAGAAATTCATATGTTTAAGAGAGAGTTTTATATAAAGGGTAAGTGTACATTAAGAAACCATCCCAACCCAGTGCTGTCCAAGCCCATAAGTCCAACATTAGCTCATATGTTCAACACCAATCTACAGAGTCCTCCACCATCTCACAAAACCCATGCAATGACACCGACTGCAGGAGATAAACTGAATCAGTGAGCGTGTAAGCATCTCAACATTGGCAGGGGTCTCCACACAGCTGCTCCAGCACCCAGGGTTGTATCAGGGTAGGTCTATGTGGCTTCTTCTTGGGGATGTCTTGCAGGAATTGAGCCTTGCCAGCTGAAGCAGGGAACTGGCTAAGGCAGCTGCACCCTGGTCCACCCATCAGAAATCAAGAGACCCAAGAACTAGAAAGGCAAGGTTCACCCAGCCATTTATCTCTCCGCCCTTCAGTTAATCCCACGTGTTTATCGGCCAGGTTGGCAAAATAAACCTTAATTATCTCACATGTGTTGCATGTGTCTGAAGAGGAAGTCATAGATGGGACATATGGGCAAATATTAGACTTATAGTCTTGATATGGACCGGGCTGGGATGTTTTCTTAATATACAATATATAAAGAGTTCCAAGAAGAAAGATAATATTTTAAAAATGATGGAAGCAGCAACTGTACAATTATGCTTGATCTCATTGAATTATGGACTGTTATATCTGTAAGAGTTCCCAATAAAATGATCTAAAAAGAGATAGAAAGAAATATGAATACAAAAAGAGAAGACTTCCTTAAAAGAGGTATATTCAACAATATTACTTTTGCTAATTATTTTAAAATATTTTGTAAATGCAATAAATAATATATAATAAAAATAATTGTGATTCATATAAAATACTTGACTTTACTCTTACAGAATATATTTGAATCAAGTAAATCACAATAGAAACAAAGAGTTTAGTTTGCAGAAATATTAGCTATCTTTAGTGATGCAAGGGTGAAGTATCTTATATTGTATGTAAAGAAGATTGTAATGTTTTCCCTTGTAATGAATTCCATTTTAATATTGTTTAAGTGGACATATGATAAATGTCATCATGTGCATTCTTTGAGGAGAAAAGATGCTTTCAACTTTGCCTTTTTTTTAAAGTACACATAGCATAGCTAACATTGTATATAGATATTCATCCCATTTGTTATCATTTTAATACATTTAATTTTGCAGTGCACATTGCATAAGTATAAGAAAGATATATATAGAGATATAGATATATACATATATTAAAGGATGTTATTATATCATGTCTAATGTCAAAGTATGTATACAAACTATATTTTAAGAAGTTTAAGTGATTCTATTAAGTACCTGAGCCACAAAATCCCTGAACTTTTATACAAGAGTTCACAATGAAGATAAATGTTTAGAAGACATTTCTAATTTAAACTAGGAAAAGTACACCATTCTACTGTCAGGAAATTAAAGAAATAAATGGCCAGTACATAGAAAGGTTAGGCTATATAACAGAGGTGTAGTCATTTAGTGACATTTCTACCACAAGCAATAGCGATATCAACATTCTTTTATTTTCTATCTAGTTCATCTCTGCATCCCAAGAGATCAATTTTCAAGATATTTTTACCTAGAAATAGAGATAAAAGGATTTTTATGGCCAGCTAACCAAATTTATTGTTTCAAGACAAAAATACCCTAACAATCACTATGTCATATAATTGTTCATGGTTATAAACAGTGAGAAATAAGTTATAAACTGTTTGAAACACGTACAAATGTCGATCATTTTTTAATAATATCATTGTTTAAAAGTTTTATTCATTCTTATAGATGAATAAAAAATGGAATCACTTTTCATAAAAATAATCAATCAGCAAAGCATACTTACAATGAATGTTTCAGGCAAAATGCTTATTATAATAGATGATATATCATGATCTGATTAAGTTGAAAAGTTTCAAAGACATTCAACCATAAAGTCCTTATAGGACTTATCTTCAAATGAAACAACTGTCATCTCAAGTTAATTAATAAATACTTATTAAATTTACTTGAGAAATTATTATGCAGAAAAAATGTGCATATTTAAAAACCAATAAGATCGAGTTTTTTGTAATTGCACAATGAATAATATACATGTTCAAGTATAAAAAAGAAGAATAGATAGGAATAAAAATATGTCATTTAATGGACCAAAGTTTCTAGCTATAGACAAATAACTATGCGGCATTTTAGGCCTAAAATAAAAAATACATAATTTCGTTACCAGAATCACAACATATGTTAAAACAGGAAGTCATTGTGAAAGATGAATATGTTCCTTGAGATCAGAACCCAAAGAAGACTCTAAATATATAGACTTTATCTTATTCATTTTCATATTTCTAATGAATAATGACTAGCATAAATTATGTATTGAACAGAATGGTGATACAGTATCGCAGTTATTCATAAGAAGGTTCTGTGAAATGAATTGGTATAGGCGGTAAATATGAACCACGAGATTCAGAATCAGGAAGAATCTATGAATCAAATTCCTATGATCTGTATGCTTCTGAGAAAGCACTGAATAACTTCAGGCCAACCTTAAATACAACAGACAACAATGGCAAGCACATGGAGAGTGGAATTGAGTGGACTATCACAGTCATGAAGAGGGCACAGAGGTAACAAATGTCAATTGCAGAGCTATTTGGGATTCGATTTTACATGTTGGCAAATAGTTTGCTAGATGATTGAAAGAAAAGGATAACTTAGAATGAATTCCAGAAGACTGATTTAGTTGACTAACAGTGGTGGTAACACCATGATTTTCATTAAGTAATATGTTGCTCATGGTAAACCATCCATATATCCTGAATGAGCCACATCTGCTCATGACTCTATTATTTTTACTTAACCTCATTGTATCTTTGCTGTGGAGTTGATTCGTCCTACGTCCCTACTTCAGGTTTTGGACCGAGGCTGTGCGAGCTTCAAATATAAACAGTGGATGGGGACATTTTTCTTCAATTTCTTAAGGATTTTGTGTTATGATTGGTGCTTTTTATCTTTATATATTTCATAAAAATATCTTGTGAACTACCATGGGACTATGCTTGAATAAAGGACTCCTAATATATCTCCCAAAGTAAACATAACTAGCTTGTCATTTGACTGTGTTCATGAAGATAACAAAAGTGGAAACTCAATGATGTTACACAAAATGATTTATTTATTTATTTATTTATTTTTACAAAATGATTTAAATGTCAGATTTTAAGCTTATTTATCTCCCATGTTGCATATTTTATTCATTTTTTAAATGGTGGGTAAAAGAATAATCTTTAGTTCTTCACGTTCAACAATAAATCCAATTTAATTTTAAATCATAATCCTACTCCTATTCTTTTTGTTGCTAGTCAGTTCATGTAGCCAAGTTTTACCGATATGGCAGTTCACGCTCATTATGGATTGAATTGTGTCCCTCAGAAATAAGTGGTGAAATCCTAATTTCTATACCTCTGACTGTAATATCATTTGCGAATAGGTTGTTCTGTTATGTTAATAAGACAGAATTTATATAGAGTATGTTGAGTCTGGAGCTCTGGTGGCAAAGTGAATTGAGGGTTGAGCTGAAAACCAAAAGGGTCACAGGTCAAAACCAGCAGATGCCTCATGTGAGCAGTATGAAACCTTGTACGCCCCTCACAGTCACAGTCTCAGAAACCCACAGCGGAAGTTCTAGTCTGTCTGTGGGGCTTGTGTTAAGACACAATTGACAAAACAGCTGAGAAGCGAGTTTGAGATGTTTTGAATGGATCTCTTTTGAGGGCTTTAAGAGTTTAAACAAGCAAGACAGCAAACACAGATGAGGTAAGAGATGCTAAACCATAAGAAAGTCATCCTTAAACAGAATCTAAAGAATACAAGGATTTTCCTCCAGAACCAACACAGAAAGGAAGCCTTCACCTGGATTTAGCACTTGAGGGCAAATTGTTTAGCCTTCCAATTATCAGGCTGAGGCAGAACCAAACTTTGTTTGCTTCTGTTGTACACAGTTGTACATAGAATCCCCGTGAGTCAGAACCACACCTAACAGGTCTTCCAAACTGTAAGAAAGTACATTTGTTTATAAAAGCAACCTATTTGTAGTATTTCTGTTATAAGAGCAACATAACTAAGACAATGCATGTAAACAAATTAAAAAATGTTTTTGAGACAAGGTACAGTTGAACAACTTAGATTCAGACACAAAATAATTATCTACATATGCCGCAGACCATTCCGATAGAAAAATTAACATAACTGCCATTGGTTTGGTTTGTAAACTATACACTTGAAAATATCGAACATAATTAAGTCAACTTTCTCTACTTCACATATTTTTGTACAATTTGCAACAAGTAATATTCAACGACTTGTTTAATGAGATAAGCATATAGTTTGCTCATTAAAGATAATTTTATTTTCACAAGGATTGTATATTATAATGTTAAGAGTGCAGAGTGAAAAAATTAAGCATTAAACAGGTTTTGAAAACTCAACAAAGAACTTGATTTTTGAAAAAAAATATTTTGAATATTTACAAGGATTGGATGTGATTAATGTAATAGGAACTGAATAATTAACATAGTCAATTCTGTAAGCAGTTTTCTTTCAACAATTTCTCAAACTTTTTAGTGTTTCAGTTTTAAGCTGGTAAAGGTGTAACTATTTTTCATATTAGACTTAACCCAAAATTTCAAACTCTACCTACAATATAGGAGATAATTCTGATAGTTTATCCTTATAACACAAAATAGAAGTGCTTCTGAGGCTTCCCAAGGCTGGACCTCTTTACAGAAGTAGAATTCCTCATCACCCCCCACCCCAAGCTCATCTAATGGATTCCAATTGCCTACCTTGGGGTTAGTAGCTGAGACTTAGCCACTGTGTCATTGAATTAATAACATCTTAATTTATTTTAAATATAATTGACTTATTTTATGTAGTCCTGGGACTCTGACTCTTTTGTAAGTGTCCAGATAGTAATATGCTGGCCTCTTGAGTTGCATCTGTTGAATTTGAACTTACAGTGAGAAAACTGTGAGACATTGCCAACACAAATGAATGAGTGTGGCTGTGTTCCAACAAAACAATAATTCAAGTAAAAGAAAGAAGAAAAAGAAATGAAAGCTTTTGCTCAGTTACCAATGTAACTATAATTTAGTTCAGTGTGGAAATGTTTTTCCAGAGCAATTTGGTTGTTTGCTCTTGTTGTTGGCAGGTTCGGATGAAGTTGTTTCAGCTCACAGCAGCCCCATGTACTGCAGAATGAAATGCTGCTGGCCCGGAGCCGTCCGCACAATCGATCCTTGGTTTAGCCCACTGTCGCAGCCACTGTGTCAATCCACCTTGTGGAACGTCTTCCACTTTTTCCCTGTGTCTCTAGTTCACCAAGTAGGACTTCATTTTCCAGAGACTGGTCTCCCTGATAACGAGTGACAAGTTTTCAGATGAAATCTTGCATTGTTCTGAGGAGCATTCTGGCTGTATTTGTTCCAGGACAGTTCTGTTTGTTATTTTGGCAGTCCATGGTACTGCCAATATTCTTTGCTAGCACCATAATTCAAACGCTTTTATTCTTCTTCAGTTTTTCTTGTCAAGGTCCAACTTACCCATGCATATGAGGCAAATAAAAATGCTTGGGTCATGCACACCTTAGTCCTCAAAATAACATCCTTGCCCTTCACCACTTTAAAGAGGTCTTAAGCAGCAGATTTGCCCAGTGCAATGTGTCATATCTCTCATGATGATTCTTCCATGAACATTGACTGTGGATCCAAGCAAGATGAAATTCTTAACAATTTCAATTTCTTTTCTATTTATCCTAATGTTACCTATTGGTCTAGTTGTGAGGATGTGGGTGTTTTGTTGTTGTTTTGTATTAAATTGTAATCCATATGAAGGCTGCAATCTTTCATCTTCATCAGAAAGTGCTTTACGTCCTGCTCACTTTCAGGAAGCAAAGCTGACATCAGCACTTTGAAGGTTATAAACCTTTTCACTTCCTGATGCCGTGTTCTCTTTCAAATAGCCCCGCTTCTCTGATTATTTGCTCACATTGAATAAGTATGATGAGAGAGAGGTTAGAATCCTGATGCACAACTTAAAAAAACAAAACAAACTATACGGTATTCCCTTGTTTTCAAAACACCGAGTCTTGATGCATGAACTCAATTATGTGTTCTGTAACTCCCAAATTTCTCAATGTTTTAGACTTACCAGTAGACAAGTAGCTGATAACATCCAGACTATGCAGTTCTTGCCGGGCAGATTTCAGAGCATGTCGAGCTGGTCAAGACTAATAAACCCACCCTATTAAACCAAAGCATTGTGGGGAATAATAACTTACTTGTCCCACTGTATCTCTGGAAGTTAGTTACAGAGTAAAAGCAAACTGATAACAGGCAAGACAATGTTAACTGTAAAAGGAAGTTATTAGTATGAAAATAAAACAGTCTGAATACATGAACAGCTTTGCTTAGGTATTAGGGTTGCTTTCAAGTAAGAGTGGGGCTCTTTCCTGCCCTGCATTAGTCCCGGCAGCCACAGGCCTCATGGGAGTAACCAGGCAGACCTGTGCAGTTCAGTGTACCAATCAGAAACATGTTACCTGATAATAAAGTACATCTATTCATGTATATAGTTTTGTTAGCAATATTGAACCTTTTTTTCATGATATTCTAATAAACTATGCAATGTTGAAAACTTACTGGTAAAACATTTTTATTATTCAACTTATTTTGAATAAGTAAAACTTTCACATGACTGTATCAGCATACTGATTAACTTATCTTTCTCATCTTAAAGGAAACCAAAATCAATCGTTGTTATCTGAAGTTGTATAACATAATACGGATGGGAGAAAGGTGAGCCGTTTTTCTCTCACAGATTCGAAGCCTAAGACACCCTACAAAGCAGTTTGCTCAACCCTTCAGGTTTCTCTGGGTCACAATGGACACAATGCTAGCAAATGGCGGGGTAACAATTTGTATACATGCATTCTCAAGATAAGGTAGAGAAAGACTGATGAAATGTGTACTTCATAAATGTATATAAAAATGGGAGAAATTCACTTGTTAGGATTTTTATGTCCACTCTGTATACTTTTACCCTTACAGGGCATGTTGCTTTGACTAAATGCTCTCATTCTTACATGTATTTGTAATCAGGACCTGAGAATTAAAATTTCATGATAAAAATGCTAGAAAATATTTAAGTCAACTACATTTTGGATAAATTATTCAAATAAGCAGCACATCTATTAGTTGCATTAATTTTTAGCCCTGAATTATAGTTTTTATTAGACATTTAGTAAAACCCATGTATGTGTCATGGTCATTTGTTATTAACAGTTGTTGTAGGCTATAGAATTTTCCTATAATCTATATCAAATATGTTTCCTCTAATACACAGGGAGGTATTTGTCATTGCATCTGACAAAACATGATACATCTTGTAGCTGAGTGTGCCTCTTTATTCCTTACACATGCCTTTCTGAATAATTCTTTTCTCCCCTTGCAAGCCCGATATCATATATATCATATCTTGGCTTCTAGATAAGATCTTGGTAGGGAACAACTAGAATGGTATACTCTTCCTTCCCCTTCCTTCCTTCCTTCCTTCCTTCCTTCCTTCCTTCCTTTCCCTCTTCCTTTCTTATCATTGGCTGCAGCCCCCCCCCAATGTAGCAGCACTCCCCTCACTTCCCTTTTTGATCCAAATACCTAATGATGTCATATTAAGTCTTTATTATTATTATTAATTAAGAAGAACCATATCAATAAATCAACAACAGCAAGAGAAAAAAAGCTTATTGGAACAGTTATGTTAAAAATAAATCAATATTTTCAAAAACATATACTGTCATCCAGTGGATTCTGAAATCACATGCAAGTCAAATTTTGCTGAAATCACTCAACAACAGTCGCAGCCTTACATTGGTAGGGAGCTGCGGGGTCCATACTGGATTCAGAAGAGGACATGGAACAAAGTACATCATTGTTGATGCCACATGGCTCTTAGCTTAAAGCAGAGAATACCAGGAAAGTGTTTACTTGTATTTTATTAACTATGCTAAAGCATATGACTGAGTGTATCATAACAAACTATGAATTACCTTGAGAAGAATTTGAATCTTAGAACATTTTATTGTGCTTGTATTGAACTTGAGCATGGATCAAAAGAAAGTTGTATGAACAGAACATGGTTTAAAGTCAGGAAAGGTGTGTGCCAGGAAAGGTGTTGTATTCTCTCACCATATTTATTCAATCTGTATGTGGATCCCATCATCAGAGAATCTAGATCGTATGGAGAAGAATGTGGCATCAAGAATGGAGAGAAACTTAACAATTTGTAATACGTAGATGACGCAACCTTGCTTGCTGAAAGTGAGGAGGAATGAAGCACTTGAAGATTAAGGATTGCAACTTTCAGAACAGATTATGAATCAATTAAAAGAAGATAAAAGTCCTTACAACTGGACCAATAGGTAATATCATGATAAATGAAGAAAATATTTAAGTGTTCAAGGATGTTGTCTTCCTTGAATCCAAATCAATGCTCAAGGAAGATCAAGAGATGAGTTGCATTATGTACATCTTCTGCACAATACCTTTTTAGAATATGAAAAAAGCAAGAATGTTACTTTGAGAAAAAAGATGCGCCTAAGCCAACCCATGGTATTTTTAAATGCCTCATCAGCATGTGAAAATTGGACATTGAATAAGAAAGACTAAGAAGAATTGATGCATTTGAATTATGCTGGCAAAGAATATTGAATGTACAATGGACTTAAAAGGACAAATAAATCTATCTTGGAAGAAGTATGGTCAGAGTGCTTGTTATAGGCAAGGATGGGTAGGCTTCACCTTACATATTTCAGACATATTGTCAGGAGAGACCAGTCTCTAGGGATGGACCAGTCCCTGTAGAGGGACCAATCCCTGCAGAGGGGCAGCAAAAAAGAGAAAATCCTTCAAAGAGGTGGAATGACACAGTGGCTGCAACATGGCCTCAAGCCTAGGAATAAGTTTGAGGATGGTGCAGGGCAGGGAAGTGTTTTTTCTGCTCTACATAGGGTCTCTATAGGTCAGTTAGATACACTCGCACCCAAAAACAAGAATCCTTGCAAGGCAAAAACTTAAGGGAATAAAAAAGTGATTATAAGTGGGAAACACAGGGAGGAAGTTGGGAGACTGCTGTTACTTTGTGGGGATCCCAATCAATGTCATGAAAATAAACGAGTATACACGACCAGACCAGGTTGCTCACCATCTAAGGTGCAGTTGAAAGCTAAGATCGCATGACACTTGGTTTGAAAGGTGAAGAAAAAGTTTATTCACCAAGCTACAGTGAAAGAAATCATGAATTATAGGGTTTTACATGTTTATAAAGATTTTGGGAATCTAATGCAAAGTCATTTCTAGGGTAAGAATCTAATGTATAATAATTTCTATTGCAAAATTAATGCACAGACATTCATCACATTTCCCATAATAAAAAAAAAATGGCCTTCAGAGCAGGATTGCAGGTGATGTTTTCTTGGGTAATAAATACATCATAAGATTATTTAAAGATAGGATCACAATATCTGTGCTTACCTTGTGGTCCAATACTGTTTTAACCAATCTCAGCTGAACCTTTTCATTTCTCTTGGGTGATTTCTGAAAAACAAGTTTATTAAAAAGTAAGTGTAGGAGATAACGATTAAGGAATCTTACTGAGTTCAGCTTCATATGAATCGACACTGGAATACCAATTTTCTCTATACACTTTTACTTAAAAAGTAAAACTTTTTCAAAAATTTAATTATGGGAACATTGTCTCTAATTCATAAATTATCTAACTATTGAACTATTATATATCTTATAATATATTTATGGCTTTCCAATTAATAAGCAACTTGGCTATCTTCAATATGCTTACATGAACACACACACACACACACACACACAAACACACGTTTCAAAAAGTTTGTGGGGAAAAAAGGGATTAAAAAATAAAGATTCTTTTTCTGAAAACTTTTGGAACCCCTCATATATCATATAAGTTGCAGTGGGTTTATTTGAGTAGGAAAAATAATCTTTCTATAAGAACAATTAAATCTTTATAATTAGAACAAAATTTCCCTGTTGCATGTATACATCCATATATAATATACTGATTTGATCTAATGTGCTCGCACCATTTTTATGTACCTCAGAAAGCCTTACTCATATTGCGTTCTCAATCACAGATCCTGTCCCAATGGCTCAGCTTGCACTTTCATGAGAGAATCAGGACTCTTTGAAGATGTCTCTGAATATTTTTTGTGTCATGCTGGTCTTTTTTCCCTATTATTTAAAAATCTTTGTTGTCTTCCAACATATCTAAGCTTTAATGTTCAATAGGCCTGTTTCTGTTCTGTGTTTCTCCATATAAGGCTGTAAACAGTGAAATGAAATCTTCTGCTTTTCTTG
>NW_022103915.1:64074432-64075718 GCF_000313985.2 Echinops telfairi
TATATTTTCTGTTAGATTTCACACTAAAGGGCATAGTTTCTATATTTCCTCCCTGTTTCTAGAAGCCGTATATACTAGTTTCCATGACACTTGTTTAATTAATTCTCTATGTTGAGAAAAATAAGAGTGATTTTTCTCCTTTCTTCCCTTAATAATGGGATATTTTAGACAGATAGAATACACAAGATTTCCCTGTAATACATGATTTTAAAACATGCTTTAATGTTACAAAAGAGCTATGAACTTTATATAAAATAAAACCTTTGATTACATACAAACTTTATATATTTTTCACATTCATTTTAAAATGTAAGTTATTTGTACTGTTCTCTGGCTATGTTTTAGTAATTTCATAGATTTCATTGTGATCATATGCCTTACCTTATGATGAGCATTTTATATTTCATCTCAAATATCTATTTTTTGTTTTAAAAATTAACAATGATTGCAATTTCTTAAGGTAATTTTCTCAGCATACTATATAGACTTGAGTATGAGCTGACCTGAAAATCAGCAGAAGTACCTAATTTTACCACAAAAACTGCATTAAAAATGTGCTGATAGCCGGGCACCATCAGCTTTCTTCACCACCTTTGCTTATGTTCACATTTTTCTTCAGCAATCGCGTCAGGAAGGTGTGCATCCTGGAATGCCAATTTAATAGAACAATGTGTTCTTGCAATGAGTAAGTGCTTGGGTGGAGGTCCAATGTCCATCTGCTGCATTAATACTAAACCTATAAATATATGCATGTAGATCTGTTTCCCCGCCTGGCTACCAAAAGATATAACGTCTGGGGTCTTAAAGGTTTGAAGACAAACAAGCGGCTATCTAGCTGAGAAGTATCAGAGCCCACATGGAAGAAGCACACCAGCCTGTCTGACCACAAGGTTCAGAAGGGAGCAGTTATCAGACATCAAAGAACTAAAAATCAGAACAGTGGGTGCACACCTTCCTGATACGATCATTGAAGACAAACGTGTGCATAAGCAAATGTGGTGAAGAGAGCTAATGGTGCCCGGCTACCAAAAGATATAACATCTGGGATCTTAAAGGTTTGAAGATAAACAAGCGGCCAACTAGCTCAGAAGCATCAAAGCCCACATGGAAGTAGCACACCAGCCTGTCTAACCACAAGATGCAGAAGGGAACAGTTATCAGATATCAAAGAACTAAAAATCAGATTAGTGGGTTCACACCTTCCTGATACGATCACTGAAGACAAATGTGTGCATAAGCTAAAGTGGTGAAGAATGCTGATTTTGCTAGGCTATCAAAAGATATAG
>NW_022103915.1:64076017-64103946 GCF_000313985.2 Echinops telfairi
TTCCTCCTCCCCACTACCATGATCCCAATTCCACCTTACAAATCTGGCTAGACCAGAGGATGTACATTGGTACAGATAGCAACTGGAAACACAGGGGATCCAGGACAGATGACTCCTTCAGGACCAGTGGTGAAAGGGGCGAGGCCTGGAGGGTAAAGGGAATGTGGGGTGGAAAGGGGGAACTGATTACAAGAATCTAGGTATTGCCTCCTCCCTCGGGGAGGGAGAGCAGAGAAGAGGGCGGGAGGAGACGTGGGACAGTATAACTTATGACAAAACTACAATAAGTTGTGAATTATCAAGGGCTCATGAGGCGGGGGTGGGGAGGGAGGGGGAAAATGAGCAACTGGTATTAAGGGCTGAGGTGAAGGGCAAATGTTTTGAGAATGATGAGGGCAGAGAACGTACATATGTGCTTGACACAATGGATGGATGTATGGATTGTGTTAAGAATTGTTCGAGCCCCCAATAAATTTTTTTTTTTAAATGTGCTGAAAAACTCGGCTTATACATGGGTATATAGAGTAAGTTGAGTGGTACTTCCTTTCCTTACTTTTAACTATCTTCATATCCAATATGGCAAACAATATTAGCATGATTTAAATTGCCCTATTACATAGAAAGTTCTTAAAAATCATTCAAATGCAACTATGATTTGTATGTTTTCAAAATCTTGAACCTACTGTACGTTTTCCAAGAGAGATTTTTATGTTCTCTTGGTAGTCCATTGTACTTTCAATATTCTTGGAAAAAGCATTGAAGTAATTCAGTGGGTCTCTATGAAATTTACAAAATAACCACCTTTTTCTCATGCTTAAAAATATTACCAGGTCCACCATGATAGCCCAACTCAGAAAATAACAAATGTCGGACAGAGTATAGAGAGATTGGAACTCTTATACCTGATGATGGGCCACTATGCATGCACATACATTGTGGAAAGCCTTTTGGCACGGTGTAGAACAACTGGAAGTAGAAATACAATATGACCCAGAAATTGGTCTGCTAGCTATCCGCCCCAGAGTAGTAAGAGGAACAACACAGACAGATGGTGCTCTCATGTGTTCCTTGCAGCACAGTTCACAGTAACAAGATGGTGAAATCAGTGCAAATGTCTATTAGTAGAAGAATGGAAAAAGAAATTATTGTGTATATATACGCAATGAAATAGTAAGCATTATTGAAAAACAGTGATGAAACCATGAAACGCCTCATGACATAGACATGGACCTGGAAACCATCATTCTGAGCAAAGTCAGTCAATCCAAAAGGCAAATATTGGATGAGACGACTACTATCCGTACTCAGGTCATGCAATCTTCTAATCCAGTCTCCCAAGCTACGCGGTGGTGTAGCTGCTTAATACTCATGGACCATAGAACAACCCTTTAGGGAGGAGGAAGGGAAGGGGAGGGGGGGGAAAAGGAAAATTAGCGGGTTCTGGGAACCCAAGAGGCAAGCGAATTTTGGGAATGATGAGGGCAAGAAATGTATAGATGTGCTTTACACAATTGATCTATGTATTGTGATGAATTGTATGAGCCCCAATAAATTGATTAAAAAAAACAACAACTACTTTAACAGAGGAGGCCTCCCTTCAGCTTGGTCAGTCATGTTGGGGGCAGAGAGAGGATCAATCAGTTCCTAACATATAACATTGTTCTACAGCACCGCCCCACTCCCCCCAATCAACAGACACTCTGAAAAGAATGTTTAGTGAAACTTAATGGAAATTTAATTTCAGAGGTTGGGGGAGGTGGGGAGGCAGGATGGCATGGGGTATGCATGCCTGACTTAGCAAAGGTGATTTAACTTCTTTTGGTGGGTAAATCAGGTGAGGTAACCAGTTATTGGGGGGCTCTCAAGGAGGGAATTCACCAGTATTAAGCTCCTAATTGGATATATGGACCTAACTTTTCTCTAGCCCTTGCTGACTAAGGTCGAGAACTATAGACAACTGGGATTTCAGAATCAGCCCTTTGAGAGCCCCGACACCTTTCATAAGCAAAACCAGAAGGCTCCAATTAGGAAGCTCACGAAGTGAACTGGCCTTTCCCTGAAACACATTTGTAGCAGAATAAACAACCTAAAATACACTCTAACATGGAGGTGGTGATGACTGTATAATTCTCCTTGATATGATGATGAAACTATTGAATTGTATTATATGTAAATTATGTGCCAATAAAGCTGTCTGGGGAAAAAAAACAGCAACAACACTGAAATACTCCCTTGGACTTAAGGTTGAAACACCCTCGTATGAAAAACAGCAGATGGGTATTATCCCAAGGTCACAGTTTTGTAAGTCATTGGACATTCAGATCTCTTGTTTGAGGGTACCCAGTAAATGGCAATTCAAGCACACAAGGATATCATATATTGGCTATTTTATTAGTTTCATTGCTTTTTAAAAACACATCTTTTTAGCAGGGTTGTTCTGCCTCTCTGAATGGGCATTATTGAAAGTTTTGCCCTATCTCTAACCCTAATTATTTGCATACATAGTGTCCAGTCATTTAAGTTTTAGTCTTCACAAGTCAACAAACTGTATTTTAGCTTTAAAAAGGTGTGTTATACATTATACTTTCATTTTCTCAACAGTTTAAAAAAATTCTAAATAATAATAATAATGATATTATGAGTAAAATAATCATATGCCCCTGGGAATGATGCGTGATGATCCAAAATAAAATGATAATAATATCACTAAAGTGAGCCAGAGACATATATAAACTGTAGATATATGAATGGATTTTTAACTCACTCTTAACAGTAGCCCAATCTAAGAACAATCATTTCTTAAGACATGGCTCTACTTAATACTTGTCCTCATGCAGAGATCACTGAGGATGTAGGTGTATGGCAAGTGTGGTAAAGAAATCTGATGATTCCCAACTACCCGAAAGAATAGTGCTTGGACTCTGAAAGGCTCAGCTTAAAATAAGCAGACATTTAAGTGAGATGTCACTTAAGTTCACATAGAAGAAGCTCACCAGCTATATGAACTGTGGATTGCAAATAATAAAATCCAAAACTGGAACAGGGAATGGTATTCGCTATTAAATTCTGAGCACTTACGTTGTAGAAGGCTATGGATGACAATGAGAGACCAAATCCATTTATAAGATCCCCAGGTACATTAAGCCTCTGATAAACGTCCTCTTACCATTGACAAGGTATGTAAATTGCCTATCAGGCAGTGCATTGTAAAGTGGATTAATGCAGATGTACTTAGGTTAAAATTTAACACATTATGATTGATTTCCCTTTTCTTTTCCTTTTCTTCATTTTTGGGGTGCTCTTAAACACAAAAAATTCCACAGTTCAATCACACCAAGTGGCATTTTACGATGGCTACCACAATCTTTTTGAAAACATTTTCTTTCTTCCTGAACTTGATATTGGCTCCCCTTTGTCCCCACATCCCGCATGCCATACCCCCAAGGAACCCTTATTCTTCTGTTTTTTTCTATAATAGGCCTTTATTTTATTTTTTGCCATCTTATATAATCCAATATATTCATTCACACACAGTTCTGTTGTCTGATCCCATGAGTGGAGTTATACACTTATCTGTGCTATCCACTCCCCATTACCCCTCACCTGCCACCTCTCTTTCTGTACCTTGTTACTATTTCTGAAGGGTTAGCTCTCTTGACTTTAATGTACCAAACGATCTTAAGTATACAAATGAATATATGCAACTCTAACATAATAAATGAGATAAAAAAAATTAAAACATGTGGATCGCTGCTTAATGTATAACCACTATACCATCAGGGTTCCTGTGAGTAAGGTCTGTTTTGCTATTATTCCATTTTCCATGAACTTTTTGAAGCTTGTTTATATAATAATTTAAGCAACATTATATTTGCAATGGAATGTTTATGTTGTAAGATGATGATATCATCAGAAGTTTGTTCAGTGTCAAAATAGTATTTATCTTACTTATATTATCTTGTGGCAGAGAACTGGTAATTTTAGGGAATTTATGAAAGTAATTTCTAATAACTGAAAGAGTTATTCAAGGAGAAACTTATAATGCATGCTGAAGAAAGTATTATCAGATTTAAGGAATTGCAGTTGGCAGACATTCTACTATTGAAGAACCCATATATAGTTTCTGTTTGTTTGTTTGTTTGTTTGGGGAGATTAAAAGAAAAATGCTGAAAGACCTTAGAGACATAAGAAGGGAAGAAAACCAATTCATGTGTTCTAAAGCAGGACTAAAGACATAATTAAAGATTTAAAATTCTCTCATTATAAAATTTCCTGGAGCTTCCACGATTCACGTTTGTAACAACTAAATATTCATCAAGACCACATAATCTTTTCCAGAGTTATTTGATTTAGGTTGTATTTGTGATAAGCTCCCATTAAAATGCATGGGACAAATCAGACAGCAGAGTTAGTTTTATTTTTTCTCTTCCTGCACATTTAAAGATTTAAATAGCTTTACTATGAGCATTAATTTCAAAATCTAGCCAATATGTTATTCATACTTTTCAAGTGATTGAAACCTAAATTTTAATGTATTTTGTTGTTAGTTGCCATGAAGTCAATTTAAACTCACGAAAACTCCCTGTATGCAGTGTATTGTTACTCCATAGGAGTTATTCAAGGCCATCACCTTGTGGCATAGTGGTTTGTGTGTTGGGCTGCTAGCTAGAAGTTCAACAGTTTGAAACCACCAGACACTCAAAGTTTTCCTCCTGTAAAGATTCATGGTCTTAGAAACCAACAAGGGCCATTCTACTCTGTCTTATATGGTTGCTATGAGTCAGAATTGACTCCATGACAGTGGATTTGGAGAGAGAGAGAGAGAGAGAGAGAGAGAGAGAGAGAGAGAGAGTGTGTGTGTGACCTTTCAGAATCAGAGTGCCAGAGTTGTCTTCCTAAGCTGCTGTGGGTGAGCTTAAGCCACTAACCTTCTGGCATATAGTTGAGTGCCTAACTATTTGCACTATCCAGGGACTACTAATATATTAATAATATTTTATTAAATATTAATTTTAGGAAATCCTAAAACCTTTATAACTTCATATAATTCCTTAAAAGACTGTGATAGTTAGCTTTTTGTACCATGGAAACTGAAAGAATATATAGGAGGAATTTAACTTGTCAATCAGGTTCAGCTTGATGATCTCCTTTGGAGGTACATCTGAAATGGATGGCCTTCTGGAGACCAGCCACCCACTCTCTCTGCCTTCACCTTCCTATTGACGAACCAAGCTGAGATCTGAATGAGACTTGTGATGCCACCACCGCCATTGTATCCATACAAGTCTGCACCCACTCGCCTGAGATCTTCCTGCATTCTGCATCATTGCATCTGGCTGGTTGAGACTGAAGAGGGATGTATGGACTCATATCAGACTTATGGACTTGATCCGGATGGGGCTGGGATGTTTGCTTGATATAGAATTGCTTCTTGAGATGAAACTCTCTCTTACACTTATATGCGTGTCACTGGCTTTGTTTCTCTGTCCACCCAGCCTGACACACTTCATAGAATTTCTTAACGGGTACACCTGCCAATTGCTGTAATTTAACCTTAAAGATGGTTAATTTCCAAGTTCAATATTTGTGATTATGTCCCCCAACTCCATACTGAGGTTATTAATTAAAGGTAAAATATATTAGAATACTGAGATTAGTTAGAATACTGAGGATAACTGAGAAACCATAGCTTGACAAATAAATCCATCTCTCTCCTTGTTTTAATAGGGCTGGTTATCTAAGAATAACTTTTTAAAACATTTTCAAAAGGGTTGTAAAAAACCAAAGCAAAGAAGAACACACTTTACAGCCCATCCATGGATACAAAAACTAAACCGTTTCATCTCTGTATTTGTACAGAAATGTTTGTTGATGCCTGACCTTGATGGGTGTGGGGGGAAAGTGATAACCTTGTCTGTATTTTAAAAATAATACCAACACACATATATGTTTAAATATATTTCAGAGCCCTGTGGCATAGTGAGTTTGCATTGCATTTTAAATACAAGGTCTGCTGTTTGAAGCCACCAGCCACGCTGTGAGAGAAAGATGAGACATTCGACCTCTAGAAAGAGGTCGAATAGCGTTGCAGTATTGGAAACACACAGGGGCAGTTCTACTCCGTCCTATGAGTCAGAATTGACTCATGCGTTGCGAGGCATTGATTCATAAGGCAAGCAATTTTATTTATTCAGACTTTGTTCTTCCTACTGGAAACAGCTAAAACTTTAATAATAGTTCAATATATGTATCTGCCCCTTAACAAATTAAGTGTTAGAATTTACTTCTTTCACAGTCCTTATCCATCCTTCAAAGTTTGCTGTTATTTTATTCTTATTAATCAACTTCAATAATAAATAGCTTAGATAAAGTATGCATATATTTAAATGCAGTTTAAATATACCACTCAATCAACCAAAATGCACAATACATAGGTGATACAGATGTAGTGGTTAGATTTTATGTCAACATGTACCTCTGTGGAGGTTGGGGCAAAATCTAGCCTATCAATTTAGGTTACAGCCTGATGATGTCACCTTGGGGATGTGGACTTTTCTATAAAACAGAGAGCGAGAACTCCTCTCTTTGGCCCTTTACTTTCATCCATGGTGGGATTCTGCCTGCCTTCAAGGAAAGCCCTGGGTAGGCTGCCGATCTAGGGAATCACATTGGGAGGGGTCAGAGCACCACCCTGACTTTGGATTCGTGCCACTCTGTACTCAGTGGTCAGTCCATGATGTCCCTGCGCCTCGCTTCACCTGTTTGTGTCGTCAGCTTTGGTTATAGGATTCTGTAGAGGACCGTGAAGGAAAACTCAAACTGTATCATCTGCTCATATAAGATGACCTACATGGTTTTTGAAGAAAATTAAGACTATTAGAAAAAAGTGAATAATGATAATTAGGGAACAAAATTAGAAGAAATAACATACGGAAAAATAATACATTTCTAATACTTCACAAGGAAAACGTTCTTCTTGGGTCTTTCATTGCTTCTTGAATGAAAGACAGAATGTCACACAATAATTGTCCGTACTTTTAAGGTATGGCATTTAAATAATAAAATCTAATAATAACTACATATTTACATCAACTGATAAATTTTAATAAGAATTATATATTAAAAATAATAAGAATAGACTTGATTATTTAAAGTAAAAACTGAAATGGAAAACTGTTGCCTAGGTAGAAACATCAGCTTCATTTTGGAGAAAAAGTTTCAAAGAGCAGAACCCAGAATCTGAAAGTAGAATCAAGGATCGAGCTTTTAATAGCAGTAGCTGGGCCCATGGTCAACATACAAAAATCAGTTGGGATTCTTTACACTAAAAATGATGTTATAAAGGAAGTAAAAAATCCGTATCATTCACAGAAAGCTCTCAAGGGAGGAAATATATATAGGCTAAAACCTAACCAGAGATGTAAAAGCCTTCTACAAGACAACATAAAACACTACTGCAAGAAAATAAAACAGATCTATAAACATAGAAAAACAAACCAAGCCTATGGATTAGAAGACTTCTAAAGTGCAAACGTCAATACTACCAAAAGTGATCTATACATATAATTCAATCTCAATTCAAATCACAGTAATTTTTAATGATGTTATAAAGGAAATCAAGAAATTAAAAAAGTAATTGCCAGGTTTGCTTGGAATGGAATTTAGCTCCAGATAGCAAAGGCAATATAAAGAAGAAAAACAAAGCAGACGGCCTCACATGGCTAAATCTTAAAACGTATGAAACAACCAGTCATCAAATTAGCTTTGTCTTGGTTCAATGACGGATACATAGACCAGTAGAACATAATTTAGAACCCAAATTAAGACAACTTTTCTTAAACAGAGTCAAAGATCATTTAATTGGGGGGTGGTAATCTTGTTAAGAAATAATACTGTCAGAAATAGGTAACTATTTATGAAAGAAAAAAAATCAGATCCATACCTCACAGCATGCACAAAAACTAACAAAATAGATCAAAAGCCTTAAAGTTAAAGCAAGAATTAAGTTCCTTGAAGATAATCCTGATACAAAAGGAGATATGATGGTTACAGGGGTTTCAACGAGGCAGTACAGGGTTATGTTGGGGTTGGAGCTCAACCTATCAATTGTTTTGCATCCTGATGACACCACGCATCTTTGACATCATAAGGCTTTTGTATATGAGACTTAGGAGACTTGAATCCTTTTCACTCCTTCACCTTCTGCCAGAGCTGGATCTTGAGTCAGGTCACTGAACTCCTGTTGCCTTGCCTGCTGATCCCAGGAGTAGCCAGCCCAGTACCCACTGTGGATTTATTGAGTTGACTTCATACCTCTGCATCCACTTCCTATGGGCCCTGCTGTCTCTGATTTGATACCGGCTTCAAGTTCATCAGTTTCCACAAGGCATGATCAGCCTGACTTGGATAGAGTGGACTGACCTATTTCTACAACTGGGTAAGCCATTTCTTGATATAAATCACTTTCTATATACATCACATACAAGCATCACTGGTTTTTTATTTCTAGAGAACAAAGTCTAACATATTATATGTCCTAAATTTTTCACAGCCTATTAAATAAATCTAATAAGGAAAAAACCAACTTAGATACTAACACCTCCTAAACATTAAATACTAAAGTTCATCAAAATACTTTATGCAAATAGTAAATAGAGAACATATAGACTGGGTGTGGGGGGAATCTTTAGCAATACCTATCTGATTAGAGTTTAAACTCTAAAGCTTATAGAAAACATAAACAACTCAACAGCAACAACAACAACAAAAGTCAGGAGCAGGGGAAGGGTAATAGCTTTATAGATAAAGACAATTTTGGTTATGAAAAAGACTATCAAATAAAAGTTAATTCCATATAATTTGACAAAGCAAATAAAGACACTTAAAAATACATAAGAAAAGGAGCTTCAGTAAATATTTTTAAAATTCAGTTATGCAACAACAGTAACAACAACAACAAATATTTGGCTGCATAATAAAGGTGAATATTTGACTATGAGAAGGCATCGAGAGTACACCATATGCTGGCATTGGATTAGCAATGTTGTATAAATGCTAGATGCCACAGGGTTGGTTCCAAATCATAGTGGACCTAAAACACAGACACGGTTCAGGCTTGCACCATTCTAACAATTGCTGTTCTCTTTAAACAATGCCAGAAAATAAAAGGAAGATGAATGAAATACAGTCTCTGTAGCAAAAAGAAGTTGGTGACATTTAACCATTTCAAAAGGTAACATATGATGAGGAACAGATGGTATTTTAGATAAAAATACAAGCAAGCAACACTGACAGCTCAGTGATAAACAAGTAAAGTGTTTCAACAAATGAATGGAGCATGGGAAGCATGCCAAGAAATTTAGAAGACAGATACTTGACCATCTAATTGGAAAAGATTCGTGGCTCCCTGTTCAATCTTAAGAAATATGACTCAACAGAATGGGGAAATTATCAAACAATAAATTTATATTATAGGCAAGTAAAACCTTAATGAAAATAATTTAAAGGTGGTTGCAGCAATATATCTACAGGGAGCTGGCAGAAAACTAAGCAAGATTCAAAAGAGGATGTGGAATAAAATATATCTATGTTAATGATTGGTGCCATCTAGCCCAGTCCAAATCATAGCATTCATAAGTACAAGCAATTGAAACAATGCCTACTCGTGTGCTATCCTCACCATTGTTGTTCTGTTTCAGCCCATTGTTGCAGCCACTGTGTCAATCCATCTAGTGCAGTGGTTCTCAACCTGTGGGTCACAACCCCTTTGGGGGTCAAACGACCTTTTCACAAGGTCACCCTATTCATCACAGTAGCAAAATTACAGTTATGAAGAAGCAACGGAAATACTTTTATGCTTGGGGGGGTCACCACAACTTTAGGAACTGTATTATAGGGTTGCAGCATTAGGAAGGTTGAGAACCACTGATCTAGTGGAAGGTCTTCCTCCTTTACAAGGGCCTGGTCTCTCCTAACAATGTGACAAAAGGACTACGTGTAGCCATCCTTGCCTCTAAGAAACACTCTGGCTGTACTTCTTACAAGACTGATTTGTTCGTTTAGCCGTTCCTGGTACTCTCAGTATTCTTTCCCCAAACAATTATTCAAACATATCTAGTTCTAAATGGTCTTACTCAATGGCCAACTTAATGTCCTGCAGATTTAACTAACGCAATACATCACTTGATGACTGCTGTTTCCATGAGCACTGATTGTGGATTCAAGCAAGAGAAAATCCTTAATAGCTTCTATCTTTTCTCCATTTATTATGATGTTACATGTTGGTGCAGAACTAAACATTGTCCAGCCCAGTGCCACCCTCACAATTATTCCTAAACTTGAGCCTATTGTTGTAGCCACTGTGTCAATCCATTTCATTAAGGAGCTTCTTCTTTCATGCGCCCCTCAGTCAAACTCGATGCCTTCTCCATGGACTGGTATCTCCTGGCACCACGCCCAAAGTAAGTAACAGAAGTTTTGCTATCCTTGCTTCTAAAGAGCAGTCACCACATTTCTTCCAAGACAGATTTATTTGATATTTTTGGCTATCCATAAGGACCCCTAGTAGGGTAGTGGTTACATGTTGGGCTGGTAACCGTAAGGTAAGCAGTTCAAAACCACCAGTCCCTCCTCTGGGGGAAGACAAGGCTTTCTACTCCCATAAAGAGTTACAGTCTTGGAAAGTCACATGGGGCAGTTCTACCCCGCCCTATATGGTCACTATTAGTTGACATTGAGTCAATGGCATAGTAGTTCACAGTCCTTCCATTATTTTCCAGTGCCATAATTCAAATGTATCAATTCTTCTTTGGTCTTCCTTCTTTAATGATCAACTTTTACATGCATACGATGTAGCTGAAAACAGCATGGCTTGGTCAGGTGCACATTAGTCCTCAAAGAAATATCCTTGCTTTTCAATACTCTAAAGAGGTCTTGTGTAGCAGATTTACTTAATGCAAGGTGTTTGACCTCCTGACTGCCGCTTCCATGAACATTGATTGAGGATTCAAGCAAGACAAAATCCTTGACAACTTTTCTCCATTTATCATGATGTTATCTATCAGTCCAGTGGTGAGGAATTTGTTTTCTTTACATTGAGTTGTATTCATAATCAAGGCGGCAACACTTGATTATCAGAAAGTGCCCCAAGTCCTCCTTACTTTCAGGTAGCAAAGTTGGGCCCTCTGTATATCAAAGGTTTTTAATAAACCTTCATCCCATCCTGATACTGCATTCTTTTTCGTATAATCCACCATCTCTGATTTTAAATTTAGTTGTCATGAATTAAATAGTGATAAGAAATTGTATATTAGGCTGCTATTAATTGTCTTTGAAACAAATTTTCCACTGATAAATGTTATGCTTGTAATGTAGATGAATCCTAGTAAGTCCGAATTATGAATGAAGACAATCTTAGTCCATACATATTATAACTAGATTGTATTATGAGAAACATTAACTAAAGCAAATTTGAAAACATGCTCTATGAAACTATAACAAAAAATTCTCATTTTATATTGGGTGTTAGGTGTACATGAGAGAGCTTCAAAAAATACATGGAAAAACGGCATTCAAGGTACTCAAGGATTTTCCTACAGTGTTTTTCACCCTTTGTATAAATCCTGATGGTGCTTTGGGTAGTATGGGCGGCTGCTACCTGAGGAAGAGGAGCATGTGTACTCCCATAAGTATTTACATTCTCAGCAACCCTAAGGAGCATTTATACTATGTACTATATAGGATTGTTATGAACACACTCAATGGAAATGGCTTGGTTTGGGTTTCTATGCACACACAACCTATGTGTGTGTACAGATGCTGATCACACCTACAATTTTATGACTATCATTTAGAAAGTCATAGATGTGTAAGGTGGTGCTATCATATATATAATGTTCAAAAATAATGTATACAATTGTAATATGCTTGAATTTTCTTGACATGGTGCTATAGTACCAATTAAACATGTAGGGCTGCTGTTTCTATAGTAACAACACAGGCTCAGGAGACCAAGTATGAGATAATATATCTGTATATATATTTAATGTTTATATTGATGCAACCAATTCTTACATGCAAGAAATGTCTTTTTGCACATACATATTTGGATGCATACCATATCAATAAGAAAAATATGATTTCTGTAATTTAGTTACATTCTGAATATTCGGAGAAAGGTTAAAACTTGTCTTCTGTTGATTATTTGCTCTTGAGACTATGGGTTTGACTCCAATGCATTGTTTTCTTTTTAAATAAGTAAGAGAGATACAAAAATAGAGATTTATCTGTTATAATAATATGCACTTGTATTGATTTTTGTCTTTGAGAGAGTAGAAGCACATATATCCATTTCAGATCTCAATTTCAAATGAAAATGCATACATGCACACAGACCTCCTTCCCCAGCCCTGCAAGTTTTCTCCATAGTGACATAAAGGACCTAATTTGGGGCCAGAGATTTATTTGTCCTGATGCTCTAGGTTGTGTAGCAGTAGTTCTTTCCTTGATCTACTGGACTCCAGCAGGACTCTCAAGTTGTGACAACCAGGAGTTTCTTGCAACATTACTCAATGATCTTCCAGAGACATCTTTACCACCTACTTCAAATCGTTGGTCTAATGTTATTTTAGAAATAGTTTTTATTTTCCAAGTATTTGTGACAGATGATTAGAAATAGGACTAAATATTTAAGTATTTTACCTGTTCAAGTAATATATCTAACTAATATTCTTATAAATTTTCAGTAATTATTTCAAGCATTCTAAGTTTGACCTTTCAAAATATTTTACTATATGAATGATATAATCAAATTCTTCTCATAAAAAGAGAATGATATTTATTATTATAAAGTTAAAATAAATTACATAACATATATTCCAACACCCAAGAAAAACCTAATAAGATCTTGCCCTATTTTCAAATGAACAAATTAGCTTGCCAGAGTTTTATGGATGTTGACGACGCCTGAGACAATAGCAGTAGACAGACTATCACCACGATGTGTTTTACTTTCCTGAGCCTCCGCTCACACAAAGAAACATGAATGGACTTTGATGATACCTGCACATGTGATGTAAATTATATTACGGGAGAGGAACTCTGAATTTAAAGAATTTGAATCTTTTCTAATAGAGAATTAGCCTACCTGCCCTTTGTTTCTCATGCTTCTCTTGCGGTCAACATACACTCACTGAGCCCTCATGATGCTCTGGGTAAAGTGCTGGGTTTTAGTCTTACGGTTGGCGATTCAAATCCACCAACTCCCAAACGGAAGAAATATGAAGCTGTCTGATGCAATGAAAATGTATAGTCTTGGAAACCCCATATAGGATCATTATGAGTTAAAATGACTTTATAAAAGTGGCTTTGGTTTGGTAGTCTTACTCCTCACATATTAACTATCTTATTTCACCTTTACAGCAAGAGGAAAAATCTACTATCAGGCTATTTTGCACATTAGAGATGTGGCTGACAGCACAGCGATAACTATGGAATGTCTCCTCCTTCCAGGAGGGTTTCTAGACCGCCTCTAGGACCTGGTCATGCTATCAAGCATCCTCTGGCTGGCAGTGATGTTGTGTCCAGCTTGCAGCACAGGTTGCTCCTTCTCTGACAACAATTTCCTCTGGATAGACACAGTGCTGAGGCAGCAGGTGCCTGTTTTAGGTTCCCAGATTATGTACAACCTAAAGCCTCTTACTCAAAGTTGCTGTGGGGTAGGCCAGGATGAAAGAAGAGGCATCAGAGAGGGTGTTTGACAGAAGTGCATGTGAATTAATGGCATGCCAAGTGAACTGAACTGCGCTTGAAACCTCTGCCTCTGTGGGGTTGGGTGCACAGCCAGGATCCCAAGAACCTATCCATAAGCCCTAATCTAAGATCATGAAAGGTGGACTTGCAAGGGGGGTGGAGGGAATAAAGCATGGGAGGCTGCTCCAGGAGGGAAGCTCGGATGCATCACAGAAAAAGGAAGAAGGTGGTTAAGCTGTGGACTTCCAGTTACACAGCCCAGCTTTATACGGCTTTGTTCCCTCCTTCCCCATAAAGAAATCATCCATAACTGGATTTCTCACACTGATGGGCACATAAGTGAATCTTTTTCAGCCATCTACTCAAGGGGATCCTATGCACAAACAGAACTAAACAAAATCTTAGCTGGTGCTATTTATAGAATCAAATTTTCTAAAACAAAACAAAAAATCAGATATATGGATTATCTGAAAAGAGAAAAAACTTCTGTTTATCCACACATAGGAAGATCTGATCTTTGGATCCTAATCAGTTGATACATGAGAAGTAGATGTACATCCTCCTGTATAAGAGAATCCGTATTATCAAAATAGTTCACTTCTTTTTCCAGCCAAGAAAGACGGTGAAACCTCAGCACGCTTCGGAACAGCTGTGAAGGGCTCTGGAGTAGCTGAACCAAGCACATCCAGTAAGTTGACTAGGGCACTAAACTAACTTGATGTCATTATATCCTCATTGAGTTTTCATTCAAAATTGGTTACCTATTCAATTTACTTTCCTTTAGATTATGTGTCTACTTTCATTATATTTTAAAATAACTGAAAGTGATGAACTATAAGATATCCAAGTCTCCAAATTTGAATGGCAAATTCCTAATGCTCTGGATTTCCTTTTGAAATGCATCATTAGCAGTTTCCGATTTCTGGGTAGTTGCATATATGATGTATGGCCCACCATACAGAATACTAGCTCTATGTGGGCATGTTCATCTTTAAAACTTAACTCAGAGACTGCTACCAGATACCTGTTGCTTAGTGTGTGTCTCGTGAGTTAATGAACGTAGGCTTGGAAACAAAACCCTTTTACTAATTTTTTGTTATAATACTTATAAAGCTCTCATCTTGGGGGAGAGGTATATTTTAATACACATAAGTAACCTTATTCACACTACATTGAGTTTAGTCTTTCCACATTTACCAAAATTAGTCAACATTTTCTTAGTAAGCTCTATGATTTTACTATTAATTTACTGCCCATAATTAATAGGTTCTGAACACTGTGTGCACCATATGAATTATTGATTGTTCTTTAATCTGTAATTTCTGTCTCTAGAAAAGAGAATAAAGTGAAGTAATACAATATATTGAATTTTTAAGGTGCCAGCAATTAGAATTATGTGTTTCATCTAAAGATACTATGTTGAAGAAACGGAATGTGAAGTACTAAACTAAGCCTGTAAATGTGGCAGATCGCATAATGAAAACGAAAACCAGCAGTTGTTCGCTGATATGTTGGTGGAGCTGTAATACAGAGTGTAACACGGTTGATGATGGGCTCGCAGATATTTTAAGCCCTACTCTCATCTCTTTTATTTGTTTCTTCTCCAGTTCTATGTCTTAATTAAAAGTGTAAATTGAAACAGCCTGAATCTTTTAACACCAATGTTCTCAAGGAATGTTACCTAGCCAATTGGGTTAAGAATCAGGCATCTGCAACATAATTTTCATCCAACTAGTCAAAGACTAGTACTCCGGCCCTGGATAAATCTCATAATTCCTTTGTAACAGTTTCAATATTGGCAAAGTATAATGGCAAGTTTGTCGACTCATAATTCCACTCACTAAAGGCAACACCCATGTTTTGGGGTTATGGAATTCAACTCCAAACCGAATACTTCAACAAAAACAATAACAACAACAACCCCACAAAAGGTTACAGATCTTTATGATTTGCTTATACATATGAAGGGAAAAAATGTCAATATTTAAGAACAAGTAGAAGTGTTTACTCAATGAATAATGAATATATAATATATAGCATGCAATAAGACTTATAAGTGTATAGACCAAATAGATAAAGCATTTGGGGACGTTATTTCATTGACATCTTCTATTTTCATCACTTACTTATATGTAGGCAGCATGATAGGTTTTAAGTTTCAGAGAAGAATACAGTGAGAGTATTAGGTTGGATTTAAAATTTTAAAAATTACACTGCTATGGCCTTCAATGATTTCTTTGGTAAGGCATTTAAGGGATAAACAAAACTAAACTAAATACAAAGAATATCCCAAGCTAATGGATAGGAAGACTTAATATAGTGCAACTGTCAATATTACTGAAAGCATTCTATAAATCCAATGCTCTTCCAATCCAAATCACAGTACAATTCTTCAAAGAAATGCAAAAACTACTTCCAAACTTTATGTAGCAAAGAAAGGATCACAGGATAACAAAATACTATTATAAAACAAAAACAAGGTAGGAAGCCTTTCACTTCTAAATTTCAAAATCCATACTGCCATGGCAATCAAAACAGTTTGGTATTGGTACAATTTAAACTGAAAAAAGAAAGGGAGAAGTGGAAAGTGCTCCAGAATTTTTTTTCCTACTGGGCTTTATGGCCACTGGTGTGAGTGGTGACAAGGGACAAAAAAGGAAAACAGACTTCTTTCAAACATGCTTCACACAAGCTGGTTCCAAATGAAGCAACATGAAACTAAATGAAAATAGAAAGAGAAACAAAATAAAGCAAGTACTTCTGTGTTCAAAGCCGTGGATACCTCTTCCATTCTTTGTCCTGTTAGAGCTATACGTGTACTATTTAGGACATCGTGCTTGTACTTTTATAATTATTATATTTGAAGGATAATCTTGAAGTGTGTGTCCTTATTTGATATTTTGACATAATACCTACTGTTTAATAAATCTGCAACACCAAAGACAAGTGTGCTCTCCTAATTATAGAAAAAAGTGTTATTTCTCCAAAGATTCTTATTCTTCATCCTCTAATGGCTCATTTATGTTTTTATTTTTTAAATATAACAATATTTTCTTGTTTATTTCATTAAGTATGAACGCGCATTATAACCAGAAGCTCTAGATAGGGTTAGCAGTCTAGAATGTCTACTGTACCAGACACACTTACAGCAGCAAAGGAAGGTAGACTTTATAAAGAATAAATTAAGAATCTGTGAATTAAGAAAGAATGTAAGGTAGCAGGACATGAAAAAAATTAAAAGAAGAAAATAGGAGGAGAGGAAATTTTTCAAGAAAACCTGATGCCTATTAAAAATCACTGAAATCCACATTTTAAAACACCTTTAGTTGTTAAGTGATTACACCAAGTTCCTCCTGGTCTAGAGATAATCTTTTTGGAACAAAATATACTCGTGAGTAATGGACAGCTAAGGTAAGAATAAAGAATTGTTGTTTCCAATATGCATACACATTATAACTTAGCTCCCTTAGAGATGCCATTTTTTGTACAAATCTTTGTCAGACACTTTTGGTCTGAAAATAAGAACTCCAGGCTTTTGCACACAAATCAAGGCAACTGCATATGCTTTAATTTGAAGGATCTCTCATATTGATTCTCCAGTAACTAGGGATCATTCAACATGTGCCATTAGATCTTACACTATGCAGTAAGCCTTCCATGAACTCCTCAATCAGGTATCTCATCTTTCAAATGTCAAGGTATTTTGCTTAAGCCGGACATTATTTGTTTAAACATGATATAACTTATAATCATAAATGTTGATTTATTTTTCCTTGTTTTAATCTCCCACTTGGTTGTAAGCTAATCTCTATGCTGTAATATAATAGTAGTTTCAGCATGTGCTTTATAACATAAAATGCTTCCTATATGTCAAGTAAAACCTTTATATAAATTATGGACGAAGAACGTGACACACATTTAGTCTTCACAATGACCCTTGAAAACACATACAGTATTTTATTCTCTTTTCATGACTAGGAAAGGTAAAACAAATAGAGTTGAAACAATTTAACCAAAGAAGTCAGTAAGTAATGAAACTAGGATTAACACATGAGGCGCGGGGAGGGAGGGGAAAATGAAGAGCTGCTACCAAGGGCTCAAGTAGAAAGCAAATGTTTTGAGAATGATGAGGGAAACAAGTGTACAAAAGTGCTTGACACAATGGATGGATGTATGGATTGTGATGAGTTGTATGAGCCCCCAATAACATGACTAAAAAAAATAAAATGTACAATTCGATAATAAAAAAAGCAAAACAAAAACTTGACTAAGCATATGACCTTAACCATGACTATGCTTTACATCATTATCCTAGTCCTAAGTAATAGCATGAGTATATGACATTGTGGGCTCAGTAGACAATATTCTAAAAAATAAAGCATGTTATTTTAATCTAAAGTTCAAACTCACAAGCCATTTCATGGGGAAAAATATGGTAGTCTTTAATTACCAAAATTGTATGTTATTATCAAATCATTATTCCTGCTATGTTTGCTTTATTCGAATTTTCCATCACCGATTAGCTGTACATTGTGGCATCATTAAAGTCAAATTCCCTGCCATGGGGTTCATCCTGACTCATGCTGAACCAATAGAACAGGGTAGAACTGCCCAAGTGGTCTCTGAGACTGTAACCACCTACGGGAATAGAAAGCCTTGCCTTTCTCCTGCAGGACAGCTGGTGGTTTCCAACTGCTGATCACAGGGTTAGTCGTCCAATGTGGTAGTAGCCACCATGCTATCCAGTCTCCTTCATGACATTGTAATGTGCCATCGAATATGCTCTGACTCATATTGAAACTATGTAGAATAGGATAAATCACTGACTGATCCTCTGCCATTCTTGTCATGCATGCTTGACCAAATGTTGCAGCCACTGTGTCACTCCATCTCCTTTTTCACTGAAAAATGGACCAATCATGAAGGACTGGTCTCTCCTGATAACATGTCTAAAGTGTGTGAGACAAATTCTTACCATCTTTGCTTCTAAGGATCATTCTGACTTTACTTTCTCCAAAATGTATTTGTTTTTTTCTTCTGGTGGTTTGTTACTTTCAATATTCTTTGCCACTGCCACATCCAAAGGCATCAATTCATCTATGATCTCCCTTACCATTGTCACACGTTTACATGTACATGGGGCATTTAAAAATACCATGGTCTGTGTTAGTCTCTCCTTATTCTCCAAAACGAGATTTTTTTTTTAACACTTTAATGAGGTCTTGTACAGGTCATATTGTTCCTGGCAAATTATAGCCACGCTGAATTCCTATTTAAGAAGTTTCTGTTCATCTTGCTAGTTTGCTAAACTAGAGAGTATAGGAAACAATACTGAAAAGACAACTTGAACTGAGGAGTAGTCTGAAAAAAATAGATGTGTAGTTAAGGCCCATTAATCTATATATAAATATAACCAATAAATGTTAAATTCCTAAATAATCCAAATGCCCTATAAAACCTGGAGGGATGTATAAAGCATACTTTCTCTCTCATGATATTTAGTATTCTAATGATGTGAATGAGCATAAATACAGTAAGAAAATATGCATGAATTCCAAACCCTAGTAGTGCTATGAAGAAGAATTGGACAGAGCTGAGAAAGCAAACATCCAGAGTTGTGAGAAGATAGAAGGTATTTTGCTAGGAAAAAGTAATGCAAACAAGTCACTGAATTGCATTTGGAAATGAGATTTCAGTAAAACCTAGAACCTAACAAAGAGCCTTAAAGGGAGTCTCATTTTGAACTTCATTCAAAAATAAATAAATAAGAGAATTGGTGTATGTTTAGTCAAGGAAGGATAGTCCAATTTGCATTTTGAAAGGAAAGAGCATATGCTACAGTTTGGGAACAAAATTGAAGCATTCATATAAATGTTAATCTATTAAGCACTTACACCAATTCCCTAGAGAAAAAGATGCCTAGGAAAATTCTCAAATTGTCAAAACTTTATTGGCACTTTTATACACATGTTAAATATATTCATTCATTTAACAACCAAAACAATCCCATTTTCATATAGAGGAATTATAATGAAGAGGCTAATTAACTTGATCAATTTAGCACCATGCAATGCTCTCTCTTTCTGAATATTTTGGGTCAGAACCTTGGCAGTGATAATATAAAAGGATTATTGGATAACTGGATAACTGCAAGACTCAGTAATGGTTTCCTTTCCAGATGGTGGGAGGCTGAGAGGATATACGCAAAGGATGACTCCTGCGCTTCTGGTTAATGCAGCTTAATATGGATTAAAATTACTCGATGGGAAAGAAGGAAAAAACAACAATATTGTAGACAAGATTACAGTTTCACTTTAGACATATTGTATATCAACATTTTGAAAAAATATCAAGATGATGTAAAAGCTAGAATTGAAGGCAAATTTCTTTTACTCAGAGTTAAAGCCTGTGCCAAAATCCTGTAACATGTTCATGGACCAAAGGCATCAAGTGAACAGAACATGGGGATACTGCATGGTTTCAAAGCAGGAAATCTGTGCATCAGGGTTGTATCTTTTCACCATATGGATTCAATCCATATGCTGATAAACAATTTGAGAAGCTGGGCTATATGAAGAAGAACATAGCATCAAGATTGGAGGAAAGCTCCTTAACAACTTGGAATATGTAGCTGATACAATCTTGAAGATAATTTAAAGGACTTACTGATCAAAAACTAAGACTACAGCCTTCAGTATGGATTGCAATTCATTGTGAAAAATTAACGAGCAACATCATAATTAACAGCGAAAACACTGAAGTTGTCAAGGATTCCATTTTACTTGGATCCACCATCAATGCCTAGGAAAGGCAAACTCAGGATATCAAAGGGTGAATTGTTCTGGACAAATCTGCTGCAGAAGGCCTATTTAAAGTGTTCATGAGCAAAGATGTAACTTGGATGAGTAAGATGTGCTTTTCCCATGTCATGGTACTATCAATAGCTTGTGTGCATGTGAAGGCCGGACAATAAAGAAGTGGACACTGAGAAGAACTAATAAAACTATCTGGAGAACTTTTAGCCAGAATGCTTCTTAGAAGAAATGATGGTGCATCTTTGTATCAAATACTTTGGACATGTTATCAGGATGGATCAGTCCCAGGAGATGGATATTGTACTTGGTAAAGAAGAGGTCAGGATAAGAAGAGGAAGACTCTGGATGGGCTACACGGACACACTGACTACAACAGTGACTTCAAACAAGGCAACCACTGTGAAGACCACGCTGGGCTTAGTCCTGTTGGGCAGAGCATTGCTATGAAGAGAAGTGACTGAAAGGCACCTGACCACATCCTGAATGAGCGTCGACTCGATGGCAGTGGGTTATGTAAGGGATATGTGTATATCTTTTATTTGTTATTTCATTAAATACCTCATGTACTGTACTTATTTGGAAAATATCTTTTTCTATCTATGTTTTGTAGAAATATAATTTGATTTTCTTTTCTAAATCATAATGTGTAAAATATATAATAACAAGACTTTATAATACTTAATTAAATAATGATCACAATTGGAACTAGCAAATATAGTTGGAAACAAATAGGAAATTTTCATATTAGCTAATAAAATTTGTAGAGTAAGAAAACTATAATAAATAAGCCGTATCATTTGGTATATTTATACAAGGAACAGTCTATGCCTTAATCTAAGTATATTTAAGCAAGTGTTTTATTTTAGTATTTCATTTATTTGGATATTTATTCTTCCATATATTAACAAACATATAATAAATATTAAGTAAGTTTGATTAAAAATATGCAAATTTTAAAAGGAAAGCCTCTAGCAATAGATATTAACTTCATTTTTGTTAATTAATTCAATGTACACCTCTATTGGAGTAAAATAATGAAAGCATTACTATATTTATTGCCAATAATAAGAGAGAGTATACTTAATTAGATAAGCACTACTAAGTACTTTGGATTTATCTTGACATCAAAAGTGAACAAATTAATTCACTAAAAATAAATATTAAAAAATAGTAATACAGAAGGACTATGAGGAATTATTGTCCATCATAATACCATTATACATTTGATTTAAGAAATAATGGTAAAATTGCAAGAGAAAGAATAAGCTATGCTTATAAAGGGATTATAGATAATGCTTAGATTGGGTTTTTAAAGGATCACCATATTAAACAAAAGTCAATGGTTTTGACAGAATTGCTAAAAACATACACTGAATATCTTAAATGTATTAAATGTTGAATATGATTTTGACATAACATTATGCAAAATATATTTTAATCGTCTGGAACGTTCATACTGTCCTGATGATGGACCGGAAAGAGGCTTAATGTGTAATGATAAATGGTGTAATGTGTCACGTTTATCAGAAGGCCTCTAGCTGAGTGCCACAGAATCTGTAATGGTATCAACTATTTTGAAAACTCTCATTTGATGTAGAAGCTAATAAACAAGACAACAGTTACAAGCAAATACTGAAATTGCAACTTTGTGTTTATTTTAGCATGTAGGTTTTCAAAATAAGACTTAAAAATAATTGGATATACTCAAATTCATTTCATGTTTATATTTATTTTTCATTTTTAGTATTATCCAATATTCATATGCATCAGGCAAATTAGTTGCCAAATTAAATTTTCTTTAAAATGCAAACAGAAATGATATAATAGAATGGCCCTGACAACCAGTGTTTTTATTCATTAATGAGAACTCAGATTAAAATTAACTACTTTTTACCATTCTGTTGATTACTTTCTAGAAGTGAGCATGATTTAAAAAAAACCCAACTATATTACAGGATATTATGCTATCATAATCTCAAGATTAGTTTTATAAAATGTACTATAATCAAATATTTATAAATTATCATACTTTAAAGCATTGTCCAATTGCATAGTATATTATAATAAATAGGTATTCAATCAAACTATATCATTGGCAAAGAGGACATTTTACTTAAAGTAATTTATTCATGTTCATATTTTTATATCTGATTTTCTTTCATTCCGCTTACATAAGTATATTTATACTGATTTATCTATTCCATAGATCTTATTTTTCTTATACCTCTCATTTCGTCTCTTTCCTTCCTTTTTATATTTAATTTATTATTTAGTTTTTGGTTAATTCATTTAGATTTATTTTGTTGTACTTTCATTTGGAATTTGTATTGAATAATACAGTTGAACATGCTATGCATTTGTTTTTGATGTAGTATGAAGTGACATAAAAAGTGCAGGGAAGAATGGAATTAAGAGATAATGGAATTTTCCCATAAATTTTCTGAAGCCTATATTTATAAAGAAATGCATTTAAGACCATAATGATATCTCAGATTAATATTGGATTTATTATCATTCAGTTATAAAACTTTTGTAATTTCTAATGTAATTTCCTAAGTTTTTATCTGTTTTGTATGTGTTTTTTTTTATTCTAAGCTGTTTTAATTTCATTTTACATTGATGAATTTAGTCCACTATTACAATGCTCTCTGTCTGATAGCAAGGCTACTGATATCCTAGGGCTATGGTCAGACAGGCTTCACCGGAGACTTCCTCCAGGCAGGGACCCTGTGAATGGATCTGGGGCTTCCAATGTCATCCATAACCTTCTGCAAACCAGGTTTTCACAATTTAAGCTCGGATACCATTCCTTCCTTCATATTTGGCTCTTACTATCTTTAATCTTTGGATTACACAGGCTGTTTTGCTTCTTCCATGTGGACTTAATTAAAACCTCACTTAAGTGGCTACTTGTTTTAAGACAGACCTTTAAGACCCCAGACATCATTATTTCTGATAGGGGGCACCATTCTGGTTTATTTACCACATTTTTCTATGGCACCCACAGCTTCAGTGATGTTTTCATGAAGGTGAGCATCTAGCAGGGACATGTCATAAGAATGAATTGTTCTTAAATTGGGGCTAGAATTAAGTGTGAGTCCCAAATCCATTCACATATCTTTGGTTTATATATGGCTGTATTTCATGTTAGAAATGATATTATCATTTTATGATAGAGAATATTATAAATCATCACCTTGGGGTAATTCTATTGATAGTGTTATTAATTTAGCCAATTATGTAAAATTTAAGACACTGTTGAGAAAGGAAATTATACAAGTATAGGCTGGTTTCAGACTATAATACATGAATAATTGAGTTGTATAGAAAAAACGCTTAAGTGACTGGAAACTGTTTACACAAACAGTTAGTGACAGGACAAAATTTCAATAACGCGCATTCACAGAGGCAGAGCTACGTTTATAAGATAAGCACAGTTCACAATAGCAAGAAGCTGAAAACAGCCCAAACACCCATCAGTAGAAGAATGGTACGTGCACACAATGGGATACTACACATTCTTGGAAACAGCAATGAAACCATTAAACACCCAGTGACATGGAGGCACCTGGAACGCTTTATGCTGAGTGAAGGTAGTCAATTACAAAAGGAAAAATATTGTATGAGTCCACTACTATAAGGATAAGCCCCAAAAAGATGTCAGGCTTCTACTTTCAAGTTATGCAATAAGGTAGAGAGCCTGTCTAGAGTTCATGAATCATACATACCCCCCTGTACATCTACATCTTAAAAAACACTTCCACTGAGGAGACCTCACCTCAGCTGGGGTTAGGTTTTCAAGATGTGGGAAGGAGATGACCATTCAGTTCCTGCCATACAACATTGTGTTCAGATCACCCTAAATCAGCAGACACTTCTTAAGAGTGATAAGCTCACCTGACTGGAAAGTCAACTCAAAACGATGTTTGGATATATGTATATCTAGGAGACGACAATTACATTACTGTTGATTGGCAAACTGGGAGAACAACCTCCCATTGATAAAAGAAAACAACACCAAGCCCCAAGGATGATATTCCTTCTCAGAGGAGCCAGTGCACAGAGAGGCCCATAGGGTCGGCCCCACCATGAGACAAGTCATCCCTGCAATAGTAATACCTGAAATGTCTGTTTTATGAATATCATTACCCCTACAGGTAGAGAACTGATGCAAGTTTGCCTTTTATATTTTTGTTTTTTACAAAGATAATCAAGGAGTAAGATGCAAGGTATTTTGATTCTCAGCACACATTTATATATTATATGCATGCACAAAATTTTAATAAAATATCTAACATCCTTGAACCTATTAAAATATTTACTCAGGATTTAGCTGTTTTCCTGTCAGTTTGTCTGTGATTATTTTAAGAGGTAAAATATGATCAAGGACCACTGGTATTGAAGGACAAATTCCAAGCTGCCCATAAAGTATTAAGAAAAAACATCAAAAAGTGGCCTCTGGGAAATGAGGACATTTCAAATGAAAAGCCTGAAAAATAAAAGCAACAATAGAGAATTCACTGTTCTATGCAAATAAATTTGGAAGACAGCTATGTGGAACTGACTAAAAGTGATTCATACATAATGATACCTCTAAAGTGAATCAGAGACATATACACACCACACATCTATGAATAGATTAATCATAGGTATAATATAAGAAAATCAATTTTATGACATGGCCCTACTTATGACTCAGCCATATGAAGACAACGCTGAAGATATTGGTGCTATAGAAAATTGTGGTGAAAATTTTAGATAGTTACCAGCAATGAGAAAGAATATCATCTGGAGTCTTAAAGTTTGTCTTAAAACAAGCAGCCATCTAAGTGACTTTTCTGTGCACAAAGAAGAAGCACTCGAGTCTGTGTGAGTCAAAGACTGCAATTAACAAAATTCAAATCTGAAGGTGGGATGAGTATCAGATCACAATTTGCAGAAGACAGTGGATGACAGTGACCGTCACATGGACTAAGACTCTGGTGAATCTCCTCTGACCGTAGTCCAGGAATATGAACAGCCTTGCTGTCAGAGAGAGATCATTGTAAAGTTGACTATGGTAAATGTAGTTAAAATTTAACATCTTGTCATTAGCTCTCCTTTTGACTCACTTTAAAATTTGTTTTTAATATTTTCTGCTTTCTTTTTCATTGAAGTTTTCCGTTATCTTTTTATGTTCTTGTTTTTCATGATAATTTGCATATGAAATCTAGGTTAGGCAAATCTATAGAGGCAGTAACTGGATTAATAAGTGTCTAGGGGGACTACAGGAGATTTGGGGGAAATGAAGAGTTTAGAACAATGAGTATGAGAAAAAGAAAACATTCTAAAGTTGATTGTGGTGATGATTCCATAACTCTTATTAATATGATTGAACTATTGTATTATACATGTAAATGAGATTCCTAAACAACTATTTTATAAAGTGATCGATAGAAGACCGCTTCAAAATGTTCTTGGAACAAAAGATGAAATAAAAAATAATAGAATTTTTCGCAAATACTTGAAACCGCATTATATTTGTGTACTTTTCAAAGAAACATGTTGCTACAGAATGCAGATACTATCAAACTATATCATTAATGTCACATGCAAGTAGAATCTCGATGCAGATAATTAAAAGAACACTCAGCAGATAACTGCAAATTCAGGTCCAACTGAGAAGAGTATTTGGAATAAAGTATTTTATCTCTCATGTCAGATGGATATTTGCTGAAAGCAGAGAATATTAGAAAGATGTTTATGTTCATTTTACTGACCATGATAGAGGCATTTGATGGTGTGAATTTAATTATGGATAAAATTTTTAAGAAGAGGAATTAAAGAACACTTAGTAATTCTCATGTAGAACTTTTCCATAGACCAAGAGGCAGACTTGTAAACAGAGCAGAGAAGTAGAGATACTGCGTACTTTAAAATCTCTCACACAACATACAAAATGCATGAACAGAATATCCTTTTAATATACTTATTATATTTGCATCCTGAGAAAATATACTGAAGAGATGAACTCCATGAAGAATAATCCAGCATCGGAGTTGAGGAAGGTTCAGTAACCTCTTATATGCAAACGATACAGTGTAAGCATGTCTACAGCTTTCGAGATGGATCATACCTCAACATAAAGAAAACAAAAATCCACATGACTCAAGCAGTAAGCCACATAATGATAATTTAAGAGAATATTAAAGTTGTAAAGGATTTCATTTAATTTTGATCGAAAATCAATGCCCATAGAAGCAGCAGTCAAGAAATCAGAGTGCACTGTACACATTGGATAAATATACTGTAAAAGATCTGTTTAGAGTGTTAAAAAGCAAAGATATTACCTTGACAACTGGAGTGCACTGATCCAAGCCACTGCATTTTTAATCACCTCTGATAAGTGTGAAAGCTGGACCGTGACTAAGACGACCAAAAAATTGATATTGTTACAGTAGGGTGTTGTTGTAGAATATTGCATATACTACAGATGGACAGGAGAATAAATAAATCTGTCCTGGAAAAAGTCAAGCTAGAATATTTCTTAGAAATGAGGATGGGCATAGGAGGAATTCGTACCTGGAGAATAATATCATGCTAAACGATCCTAAATAACGATCAATGAAAATCAAACAGGCCCTTCCTTACAAGATGGACTGACATGGTGGCTACAACAGCAGGTTCAAACAGAGCAATGGTTCAGTGGATGGTGCATGACTACTATGTTTGAGCTTAGTGTTGAAACTGTTGTGTCTGTCCATCATGTTCAAATGTGTATTTTAATAACATTTTGTTATTTTTAAAACTAATATGCATCAAATGATAGAAAAATTTTAAATGCACCCGATCTGATCCAGCCACACCAAGGCAAAGCACTGGGGGAATGCAGCGGAACAGCAATGGAATGGAGTGGCAAGGTCCCCAGGGAATGCTGATGGTGGACTTTGGGGCTAGGGCGTGGTGTCCCAACACATTGGACTGGAAAAACACTCCTAAAGGCCAACAAACGATCCTTGAACTAACTACAAGCTTTTCTTTCTTGTTATGTTTTGTTTTGTTGTCAGTGGCTTGTTGTTGTTGTTTTGTTGTATATTGTTGCTTGGGTTTGCTCTGTCTTGTTCTGTGTATGTTATTATCTCTGCAGGTCTGTCTAAATAAGATAGACTGGATGAGCAATTTGGAGGAGAAAACAAGGGGACCAACAGTTCAGGGGGTATATGGGAGAGGGGGAGTTGGGGTGAAAGGAAATGGTGTTCACAAACCCAGGGACAAGGGAACAACAAGTGATCCAAATTGGTGGTGAGGTGGGTGTGGGAGGCCTGCTAGGGCATGATCAAGGGTAATGTAACAAAGAGGAATTGCTGAAACCCTGGTGGGGACTGA
>NW_022103915.1:64105011-64108671 GCF_000313985.2 Echinops telfairi
GGGGGACGGGCAACAGAAAAGTGGGTGAAGGGAGACGTTGGACAGGGCGAGCAAGATATGACGAAATAATAATTTATAAATTATCAAGTGCTCATGAGGGAGGGGGAAGTGGGATGGGAGGGGAAAAAAATGAGGACCTGATGCCAAGGGCTTAAGTGGAGAGGAAATGTTTTGAGAAAGATGAGGGCAATGAATGTACAAATATGCTTTACACAATTGATATATTTATGGATTATGATAAGAGTTGTATGAGCCCCTAATAAAACAAGTTAAAAAAATTAAAGAAAAAAATGTTCTAAAATTGATTGTGGTAATGAATGTAGAACTCTTCTTGTTATGATTGAATTATTGAATTGTGTGATATGTGAATTAAATGCCAATAAAACTGTTTAAAAATATAAAATGGAACAAATGTTTCAATCATTTAATACACATTATTGATAAGATTTATTCTTTTGATAAAAAGCAGCTTTGGAAAATATTTTAAATGTCTTCAAAAATAGATTTTACAAAAATTTTCTATCAAAAACAATTTTTTTAATCATAAATTTATAAGTGGTAGGCAATACAAATTTAGAAAATGCAAACCTGGAAATGCTGACACATCTTTAATGTTTCAAATTTGGGGTATAGTATATAAAACAGGGAGTAAATCACAGTTGTATTCAGTTATAATCAAAAAGCCATTATGCATTTTTATAATGTCAGACGATGAGTATTTGTACTCCTTGTTAAATGGCACGACAGATTGGCTTACTTATTATAGTTGTCTGTATCTCCATAACCTATTCATTTACTTAACAAACTAAAAGATTCTCACTTACGTTGTAATCACAACTTGTTAGTTCTGGTTTGTTGTTAATTATTTAATTAGCCATTTATGAATTGAGTTTAAAATAATAATGGAACCTTTAATATCACTCTGGGAGAGCAAATGTTATTAGCGTCTTATTATATTAAAACATGATTATAAAATGCTTAATCTTGAGGAAAACTTTGATATATGAATACATTTAATAAAATTCTTATTGAAATTCTACTATATTTAATCCCATGTTTCCATTGGAGCTCCCTATATATGTGAAATTCTAAACTCAGTCAAGTGCATCCTACTTTTATCTAGAAATGATAATATTTACAACTTCTATTATTTTTCAAATACATGTTGTAATCATTTGACATATTTTATTTGAAAAATTTATGAAACATTATCACGAAAGGACTTTTGACATTGTTTTCGACACAATTTCATAACAGTTTTGTTTGCATTTTCAGTTCATATTTGATGATAAAAATATTGCATTACATGATGCAGTCACTTTCATTTTCAGTGTTTACTTATTATAAGTCAAATATCCTTAGGATAAAATGCATTATAATAAAAGAATGTTAGGAATGGTGGTGGAGTGAAATTTCTCAGCATGGCTTTGTAGCCATCGTCTCTGTAACACCTATCCAGTGACTGGGTGGACACAGGCAAAGAACGTGTAGAGGACTCTAACTCAGGAGGTTGTCAATTGGTCATTAGACTGGGTATAAAAGGAGCCATTTTAGAAACAGCAATAGAGAATTGTGCAACCATCAAAAAACAAGAGCCAGGAGCAGAACCTGGATTGCATCCACCTGAAGTGCTCGTGGCCCTGTGTGAAGTGGCAGAGGCAGCAGAGGCTACAAGCATTGAGATTCTGAGATAGAGCAGCAGGTCCGGGTACAGAACAAGTACAGCTAATGGTGCTGGGCAGGGAGTTGGGTTGCAGAGCGGGCTGCCCTTTGAGCACTGATGATTGCTAAAGGAGCAGGGCGAAGCCAAGAAGCTCTCTGACTGAAGGCTGAGTATCACAGAGATATGCTAGCTGGTGTGGATGAGAAGAAGTGCTAAAGACAAAAGGACTGTATCCTTAATATTTTTGAAACTGGCTGTTAACTGAAGTTAACCTGTTAACTTCTCTAATAAACCCTACAATCACAAATTTGTGAGTTCTGTGTGGCCCATGCAATGAATTACCAATGCCAGTAGATTGGTATATTGCCATGGGAAGGATCATTAGTGTAAGAATAGGGAAAAGAAGGTTGGCAGGTGGAGGCATGTCTGACCTGTCTCAATTCAATCATTTTGGGGAGGATGTGCAGGTGGACTGTCCTTCACCACTGTGTAGTAGGAAGTGGTCAGGAGTAACCTCATGACATTTCCTTAAATACATAGGTCAAGATTTACCCGACTCATGATGCATGTAATCTAAATGCATTTTTAAAATAAATCATTATTTTTACAAAACATCTTCAATAATACGTAGTTTATCCGTTTATGTATTTTAAAAGATAGGTTTTTAGAGGCAGATCTACACTATAAAATAGCAGTATGACAAAATAAATACAAGCTAAAAATATTTTTGTTAAGTAACTGAAAGGATACATACAGAATGGTCAGCAGTTATTTCATTTTAGAAAATGTAATGAAGTAACTTTGTATGGATGTTGGCAAGATAACGGGAACAAAGGTGGTTAAGCATTAAGGACTAGCAACTATGGCAGGCTGTTAGCATCCCGAAAGTGAAGGGGATAAGCAGACTTACTAACACCCTGGGCATAACCGAGGCCAGAATGAGCAGTTAGATATGTGGAGTGGATTATCTCATTGACTTAACTCACTAAAATAATTGCCATTTATAAGACAGGACTACATAACACGACCCTCCCACTTTCAGGCTACTAGAAACCCACATACTAAGGAGTAATAATGTATTCAGTTCACACCACTTGAAATTTTCCGAATAGAATTAGAACCCAGATTATTTGATTTGAAGATGTTTACTTGTCCTACATGGTTTATTTAGTTATTTGATGGAGTAGAATAGAAGGAAGCGCTCTAACTCTTCACTGAGGAAAAAAAGCACTTTCTCCCCTATCCCCCCCTCTCCCACCCCACCACCAATGTGCTGGTGGTTTTGAACTGAAGACTGCATTGAGCAGCCCAATAAGTAACCACTACTCTACTAGAACTCTTTTCAAGTGTATATATTCATTTAACAAGAATAATTAAATGAAACCGGATAACCATGTTATTAATATGTTTTCCTATCTTTTTTATTTGCTTTATTACAGTGGTATGGAACTTAACCTGAAATATTTATTTCTTTATTTTTTTAATCATTTTATTGGGGGCTCATACAGCTCTTATCACAATACATACATGCATCCATTTTGTCAAGCACATTTGTAAATTTGTTGGCAGCATCATTTTCAAAACATTTTCTTTCTACTTGAGCCAGTGGTATCAGCACCTCATTTTCACCCCTCCCTTCCACACCCTCCCTCCCTGATGAACCCTTGATAATTTATAAATTATTCCAGGGATGGAGTTATACCTAGATCATTGTGGACTATTTCCTTTTTCTCCCCCCACCTTCCCTTTCCCCTCCTGGTACCGCTGCTCTCATTATTAGTCCTGAAGGGTTTATCTGTCCTGGATTCCCTGGGCTTCCAGCGCTTATCTCTATCTGTGTACAAGCTCTGGTCTAGCCGGATTTTTAAGGTAGAATTGGGATCATGGTAGTGGGTAGGGAGGAAGTTTTGTTGTACATGTTGCTTGGTTTTGTTCTGCCTTGTTATTATGCATGTTGTTGTCTCCACAGGTCTGTCTGGATAGGACAGGCTGGATGA
>NW_022103915.1:64109861-64124616 GCF_000313985.2 Echinops telfairi
AGGGGGCTTAAGTGGAGAGCAAATGTTTTGAGAATGATGAGGGCAATTAATGTACAAATGCGCTTTACACAATTGATGTATGTATGGAATGTGATAAGAGTTGTATGAGCCCCTAATAAAATGATTAAAAAAATAAAGAAGGGCCATTTTAATGGAGAATAAAGATGTTTATGGATTAAAAAAAAAAAAGAAAGAAAGAACTAGAGGAAAGTTGTATGTTTCATCAGTGTTATACTGCACCATGACTGGCTCATCTCTTCCTTGTGACCCTTCTGTAAGGGGATGTCCAATTGTCTACAGATGGACTTTGGGTCTCCACTCTGCACTACCCCTCATTCACACTGATATGAATTTTTGTTCTGAGTCTTTGATGCCTGATACCTGATCCCATCGATACCTCATGATCACACAGGCTGGTGTGCTTCTTCCATGTGGACTTTTGTTGCTTCTCAGTTATGTGGCCACTTGTTTGTCTTCAAGCATTAAGACCCAGATGCTATATCTTTTTGACAGATGGGCACCAACAGCTTTCTTCACCACATTTACTATGCACCCACTTTGTCTTCAGCGATCATATCGGGAAAGTGAGCATCTCGGAACACTAGGTTATTAGAACAAAATGTTTTTGCGTTGAAGGAGTATTTGAGTAGAAGCCCAATGCCCATCTGCTACCATGTTTTCCTATCTTATTGATCAAGTCGAAAAATATTTAGAAATAGAATACCCATTGCTTTTGAGCCTGATTAGAAAACCTTGCATGTAGCTATATACTAATGCTGAAAACAGAAAAATGTCAAATCTACTAAAGCCACATTTCAATATAAATTAACTATTATAAGGCATAAACACTCTAGATTTAAAATATTTTTACTGCAATCCTATTTTACATGGACTTTTGGCTACTTGAATACATGACATTTATAATGTCAGTACTCATATACATTCTATTTTCTCTTAGAGAAGTATTTTGTTTATTGTAAATATAGGGGTTAAATAAAAATGATAATACAGTTGAATTATTCAAGTGATATGTACCATATTTCTAAAATTTGCTTCTGAATATCCCCTCTTAATTCACCTTCTGTTCTTTACTTCATTTTCTGGTATATCTTTGTCACTCTAAATCATTTCTCAGTAACGTTTGATTCCATTTATAGCTTCTTATGCATTTATCTCAATATCCTTTCATAGTGGCATACAGTATTACTAAACAATTCATTACATTGGTTTATTAATCTTTCCAAATTACAGTTTCATGTACTCAGTTAAAACTTTCATCATGGCTCATCAAAAATAGGTATAGGTTACAAAGAATACTTTTTAGCCTTAGAATTATGTCCATGTTCTTCTATTCTAACTTGAATGACAATGTGAAGGTAAATGCTGCAGTCACTCTTTTATGTGACTATTTGTAAAACGCAATATTAAAAAAATCTATACAGCAGTTCCTAGATTAACACGATCTAATCGTAATTATGATTATATATATATAATTTTTTTTTAAATGTCAGACTTTCAAACTGGCTTTTCTATGATGGTAAAGGAAATGTCTCCCTGAATTCCTAAAGTTACAAGGAACCAGATAGACAGCCTAAGTGGGGGGAAATATGTCTGGAAGCCCTGGTAAACCTTGATCTCTCTCTTGCAGAAGATGGACAGTGTAGTGGTCACACAGCAACCAAAGCTGTTGCCCTCCGATTTTGAGCAGTCTGAAGCAGCTTTACCCGGCTTAAAAATGGTAGAGCTCCCTGGTCAAAGATGGCGGCTGGCCAGGCTGCTTTGATTTGTGTTGCTCTCCTAAATTCCGATCAGTAATCCCATCTCCTATATCTGACTCCTGAAATAGTTCACTATGCCTCTTCTGACTCTCGTTACCGTGCTTCCGAAAGGTAGAAAGATTACGGATAAAGTGTGTTGTCTCCACCGAATGCCTAAGCTAAACACAAATTAGCTGAGCATGCCACAATAAAGGGGTTTAGAAGAAATCGGACACACATTAGACTCCTAGGGGGACGATCCAAAACTGGGGATGCGCAGACACAGGCTACTAGACACAGGTGAGCTTCAACCTGGGCACACCCACGGGCAGCAGTTACATCACGTCACAGGTGCACCTGAACTCCACTTCCAAGAAGGGCCAATACCATCAAGCTGGCAGCAGCGAGGTGAACAGCAGAGACTGCGGGGAGGGCGCTCTCTCTGAGGACGGGGTTGCTCCTGCTGGCACTCGAGTGCACTGCAGGGCTTGTGTCTTCTGTCTCTTTTTACTTTTTTTCGTTCCGGGAATCCACTCTTGCTTCTGTGGACTCCACGTTTCAGCCCTTTTCCACGTGGTTTTCCACGCTCCTCTAAAACGGCTGTTATGGGTGGCGAACTCTCCCACGGCTCCACCACCACGCAGCCCTGTAGCTTTCCAGAAATAGCGTGGCCTAGCTAAGACTGTATTACCCGGAACTTCCCTTTCCCTCATTAAAAGTTGCTGGATTTACGAAAATGCTTATGCTGCGTGAACTTTTTTTTTTTTCTATTCATTTTATTGAGGGCTCTTACAGCTTATAACAATCCACACATCCATTGTGTTAAGCACATGTGTACATACCTTGTTTCCCTGAAAATAAGTGTCTCATATTAATTTTTGCTCCCAAAGATGTGGTAGGTCTTATTTTCAGGGGATGTCTTATTTTTCCATGAAGAAGAATACAGTACACATTTATTGTTTTATTAAAAGAGACTTTGCACTTCCTGTCTGCTCCAGCTGCGCTGGGGTGCTCCCTGCTACGGTCCAGAGTCCAGAGTTACAGTAGCTTGGGGGGGCGGGGCTTATTTTCAGGCAGGTCTTATTTTCAGGGGGATGCCTTTTATTTCAGCGAGAGGCAAAGCTGTAAATAGGTCTTATTTTCAGGGATGTCTTACTTTCGGGGAAGCAGGGTATGTTACCATCATCCTTCTGTCATGTGAATTCTTTCAGCGTGGAGAAGCAAGAACAGAGGAAAACTATTACAGAAACCTTACAGTTTGACCATTCCAGGCACTGTGCTGATTCTGACAAGTGGTAAAACTTTAAGTCCCTTTCTGTTTCACTTCATAAGCCATGAGAAAAATGGTTTAAAGGTAAATAGGAATTGTCTGTAGATCCTACTTTACAAAACTGTAGACTACCTGCAGTGATTTTTGCCTTTTATTCTTTTAATATTTTTAACCCCTTTAACTTCGATGTCATCTGGCCTAAAAAAAATGTTTTTTATTCAGGTCTTTGAAAATGATCTCATAAACAAGCAAAAGAACCTGCAATTACTGACTTATAATCAATCAATTTGGAAGGTAAAACGATTAGGGATAAATGGAGTTGTCTCCACCGAATGCCTACACTAAACAAAAATTAGCTGGACATGCTACAATAAAGCGGTTGGAAAGAAATCAGGCACACATTAGACACCATTGACTGATTTTCTAGCAGATACTCTGTAGCATGGCCCCTCTTTCCCAGTCTGTGCCCCTCTGCACCCCAGGACCCCAGCTTTCATGCTTTGTCCTCGTCTCCAGACTGAAATACAAGAGTCTATTTAATCATTTTGTTGGCAATGGGAGCATTCTAGGACTCTTCTACTGGTGAGGAAATGTGTCCTACCTGCCCTTCACCTTCTTTTGTGGTGTAGAGGTGTGTGGAGAACAGGTCTCCGTGTTCCCTTTGTGTTAAGATTCCTGCCATATCGTCCCCTCTCCTCACTTTGCTAACCTCTATCAAGTTGACACTATGATGTTCTAATTTCTCCTCCCCCCCTTTTTTTTTTTGTTTCGTGGTTTGTGTGTTCTGAATTTATATGTGGATGCAAGTAGTGTGTATTTTCTCGGTGTGTGTGTGTGTGTGTGTGTGTGTGTGTGACATTATTCTTGACTGTTCCTTCTGTGAAGGAGCAAACTGGAGCCTCTATTCAAATTAAATTGAAGAGTTTATTGAAGGGAAGAGAGAATCCAGGATCAGGCAGTATCTTGTAGGGAGTCACCAAAGCAATGCAGTAAAAGGAAATGGTACAGAGCTAAAATTCAGAGCCTCTATAGGGAAGGAAAACAAGGTATTTGGGTAGCCAATTCTTTTGTGCTTGTTTGGTCTTAGTGTGCAAACTCAGTGGAAACCCGGTCACTTGGGTGACCCGCGCCTGGCATTGGAAATACCACTGACAAAGCTCCCAGCACCACTGCAACACACAAGTCACCGTAGTGCGACAAACTAAGAGACACATTGTGGTTGTTTTCACTGTTTCTTATCTTTTATTTATATTTTCACTAAAATTTGTAAATCAAAGAAGGATTTATTAACTAGAGGCACTTAGAATATCCCATTTTGCTTTAATTTCCTTTGGTGGGAATCATTTATTGAGGCATTAGCCTGCTTCTTTAACTACGAAATTTATTGTGAAAGTAACCAGTTTTGAGATTCTGAAAAATTTTGGTTTACCTTTGGGATAAGAGAACTATTCCTATTTATTTTCTAACTTCATCCTTTTTCATGATCAAAGGGTGATAAAATGTACCACTTCAGATTGGTCACCAATTCATTCATTTGCTTTCCTAAGCACAGGTATGAGTTTTAAAAAATTAGCTTTTAGTTCTACATTCTTTGCTTATGATGCTTGAATCATGGAAAGTTGGAACTTTGAATGGACTTGGTTTTCTGTACTTATTTTTCTATTCATGATTAGTTTTTCAGAGCACTTTCATTTTCTTGCATTTGATCACTCTCGGCTTAACATTTATCTATTACTCTCTAGCCTTTTTTCCTGAGAATTTGTTCTAGTTTCCATACATTTTACCCCTCAGTGTTTCCTCTTCTGATGAACCTTGAAGCTGTTTGACATTCTTATAGAAAAAACAGCTTATGTCTTAACTTTACTATTAATAATCACTTTTAGGAGAATTAATACCAGACTAGTCCAAATAGTTGGGGTTGATGATGCCACAAATGCCCTACTCTTTCAGCATGATGTTTCACTCCATCTTACCCCACCCCACCTCCCTACTCTCCGCTCATTTTTGGATTCTGCACATTGCTACAGAATCCCACAGACTCTCATACCAGTTTGAGTTAATGCTTCATGTGGTGACAGGTGCTGTTCAATCCAAAATCTGAAGGTCTGGTAGGGTAAGCCAGATGCTCCCAGATGCTTAGTCCAGAGGACAGGCTCTAGTTCTGGCTCTTGCCAATGAGAGGAACACACCCCTTGGTTCTCAGAGGCCATTTTATATGCAGCAGGATTGAGGGAAACCTGTTCACAGTTACTTACAAAGGAATCTAATCAATATCTTCTCCCACCTATTTACCAGACTCATGCATGGAAAAGTTCTTTGGTAGGAGTTACATAGAATATCAATAGTGCAATCAAGTTAACATATAATCATTCATTTTTGTTTGTTTTTAATCATTTTATTGGGAATTCATACGATGCTTATTGCAATTCATACATCCATCCATGTGTCAAGCACATTTGTACATTTGTTGCCATCATCATTCTCAAAACATTTGCTTTCTACTTGAGCCCTTGGTATCAGCTCCACCTCTCTCTCCCCGCTCCACCTTGTCTCATGAACCCTTGATAATTTATAAATTATTATTATTTTGTCATATTTTATACTGTCTGATGTCTCCCTTCACCCACTTTTCTGTTGTCTGTCCCCCAGGGAGGAGGTTATATGTAGATCCTTGTAATCGGTTCCCCCTTTCTATCCCACCTTCACTCCACCCTCCCAGTATCGCCACTCTCACCACTGGTCCTGAAGGGTTCATCTGCCCTGGATCCCCTGTGTTTCCAGTTCTTATCTGTACCAGTGTACATCCTCTGGTCTAGCCAGATTTGTAAGGTAGAATTGGGATCATAATAGTGGGGGGAGGGGAGGGATCATTTAAGAACTAGAGGAAAGTTGTATGTTTCATTGTTGCTACACTGCACCCTGACTGGCTCATCTCCTCCCCACGACCCTTCTGTAAGGGAATGTCCAGTTGCCCACAGATGGGATTTGGGTCCTCAATCTGCACTCCCCCTCATTTACAATGATATGATAGTTTGTTCCTTGATGCCTGATACCTGATCCCTTCAACACCTCGTGGTCACACATGCTGGTGTGCTTCTTTCATGAGGGCTTTGTTGCTTCTGAGCTAGATGGCTGCTTGTTTACCTTCAAGCCTTTAAGACCCCAGATGCTATATCTTTTAATAGCCAGGCGCCATCAGCTTTCTCCACCACATTTGCTTATGCACCCATTTGTCTTCAGCGATTGTATCGGGAAGGTGAGCATACAATGCTATGATTTTTTGTTTTTTGACGCCTGGTACCTGATCCCTTCAACACCTCATGTTCACACAGACTGGTGTGCTTCTACCATGCGAGCTCTGTTGCTTCTGAACTAGATGGCCACTTTTTTAATGATAGCCAAATATAACAATCTATTCTTCACCTCTGGACTATGTCTTATTTGTGCACTTACAATTTACAACCTCTGACAGGATGTTTCCAGTAAGCATTGGCCTTCTGCTCATCTCAATCAGCTAGGCTTTTCCCCAGGTCATTTCCAGAAGCAGTTTTTCTCCTCTCAGCTGCAGTATATCATTAGTTACTTTCTTACAAGTAACAGTAATGAAAATAATCATTCGACAAAGAGTGGGGCCTGATTCACACTAAGATCAACTCTTAATCTCATCCTGTTCCTGTTTCTTAGAAGATAATGCTGACCAAATGTATATGAAGCCACATGCATATGAAGTTCAGAATTATAATCTATAATAGATTATAACTGGAAGGACCCTTTTAGTTTACTGAAGTTCCATTAGTCTTAAGAAAAATTTAACTACACACAAGGGCACTTTTCTAGATATTTTAGGTATTGTATTCACCAGTCCCATCCCAAAAAGAAATATTTCTAGTTTCAATATTATATGATTTTATGACATCAATATTGCCGAATAAAATTTTGAAATTAATTTGTATTTAGAATTGATTAAATATACATTCCTAATTTATATTCAACCTGCTTTTCCAAACATAGAAAATGGTTGAATGATAAGAAGATAATTTGTTCAATTTTTCTAGTACTTTTTTAAAATAAAATTTTATTGTCTTTAATATGTTTACACAGCATATTAGGTTTTAATTTAATAATTTTATACAACTTGTTTTATGATATTGGTTACATTTTTCAATAAAAGTAAATCAGAAAATAACAATAGAAGAGAACAAATTAATAAATGGTTAAAGAGGAAACAATGGATAAGATGCTAAATTTTAGCCTATCGGAATTGACTTAATGGTATTAAGTTTTATTTTATTTTGAAATAATTTACTTTCTGATGTATTCTGTTTGTGGGCAGAACTTGACCCAAAGGTATTCACTGTAGGCTTCTTCCCCATAGATCTCTGCAAATTAATGTTGGGCTTTCACTTTGCTATGGCCCTCCTTCATATTGAAAACACTGTTTGAGCCCACTGAGGCAGCCACTGCATTAGTCCCCATCATCTTCACTGTGGCTCCCTGGGATAATCCAAAGAAGCCAACCCCAGGGCCCTCAAGTCAATTTCAACTCGGGACTCAATTGCTATAGGCCAATTAATTATAGCCAATTAATACAGGCTAAGATAATGAGTCCTGAGTTCACTCACATAGGCTAGTGGCCCCACACCAAGCATGACAAGCTAAGGAAGCTGGTGCTTGCTGATGCATGGAACAAAGGCATTTCTCTGGAACAAGCAGGTTGCAGTGCAGATGTGTAGGAAGTCAGCTTCTGGGAAAAGGGAGGGTAGAAGGAAATAGATCTGCTTCAAATGACTAGGTTACTTGGAACTTAATGAACAAGAGCATTTTTAAAATGAATTTTTATCTTGGTGTCGAGCAAATAAGTAGAGACTGGCATCTCTGATAAAACAAAGAATCAGAAGTATAATGGAGAGAATTAGGGATCTAGATAGCTAAGAACAGCTCTACTGGGCTCATGGTAAATTCTGGGAGTCAAAGAGGTTGTATACATGCACTCAAACTAAAACATTTAAATTCACTGACATGGAGTCAATGCCAACTCACAGCCACCCTGTGAGACAGAGTAGAACTGTCCCTGTGAGTTTCTGACACTGTAATTCTTTATAGGAGTAGAAAGCCTCTTTTTCCCCCCTCTTAGACCAGCTGGTGGTTTCTGACTGCTGACCTTGGAAGTTATCAGCTCAATGTGTAACCACTACACTAGGTTTCACTAGATTAAGAGCAATCAGAGAAGTACCCAGACAGACTTGAAAGCCTGTATGGAAGAGCTCCCAGGTGTTTTCGCAAGCTGAGCAAACTCCATCTTGGATTTTACAAGCAGACTTCCACAATAGGAGCATTTGATCTCTCCTATGTCAAGCACTTGTAGTACCCAGTAGTTACTGGTTTCCCAACTTCACTATAAAAACACTTCTCATTGGTGTACTTTGGAGCAATTTTCAGTCTTGCAAATGGTTACCCAACTATAGTTCTAATACTCTGTAATAAATTCATTTACTTTCATTTTAACAGAATATAAGGTCTTATATCGAGTGTCAGAATTATGTTCGGTGAGGCTAACATGGCTATACTCCATGCTCCCATAGGCTGACCGTGGCAGAATTAAAGTTTCAGCCCATTAAGTTTAAACTCATCATTTTCTTTAAAGATCACGTTTCAGGTTGCAGCGCAGATTCAGGTTTTAGTGCACATTTACGTTTCCCTGCATCTTAACGTTTCAATAACATATGCGTTCACTGTTTTGGTACAATTGGAAATGATAGCTCTATAATTTTACCAAAGAAATAAATAAAACCTCACTGCCATCGAGCTGATGCCAACTCATAGTGACTGTATAGGAGAGGTTAGAGTTGCTCCCGGGAGTTTCCCAGATTCTAACTGTTGATGGGTTTAGTAAACTGACTTTCTCCAGCCAAGTGGTTGGTAGTTTCAAACTGCTGACCTTGAAGATCAGATTGCAGCCCAATGCATCACCATTACACTAGTATAGGATTGCTTTAAGCACGCTGGTCTCTGATATACAGAAACCCTTTGACCTGTTTGTTGTTGTAACACTGGCACATCTTCATTAAAGAGGAAGTGGCAGGGGAAGGGGAAGGGAGTGCCTGTTTCCATGCAAGACACGGTTTCTAAATTAACAGAATAATAAATGGAGGTACAATATTAAATATCTATTGTACCTATTCTTTTTTCCCCCAAAGATTTGACAAATGTATTAGGTGTAATGAAGACTATTTTGAAGGTGATAAGGTTGCTTTGTAAAAACAATTAAATACATAGCTTTGAAAAAAATTCATTTGGGGGGGTACCCCATTGTATACACCCACATATACATTTTTTTTATAAATAGACTTAATAGTTTTGATGAAAGTAAGATAGACGTTCTTTTTTTTAAACTTGTCTTCTTTTTAACATCTTTTATTAAAATTCTACCTATTCAAACCACTTTAACATCTGTGTTTCCTTTTTGACTATTTCTCCTTTTTATATTACCGTATCTTGTTCTTCTCATAATAACTTGCCTGAACTCCATTCCCTGACCCAAAAGAAACAACTAAGAATATAAAATCAATGTTTTAAAATGCTTTTGCAATTTCATTCTGTAAGCTCCAGGATACTGAAAAACCAAAACCAAATTCACTGCCATCGAGTAGATGCCAAATCCCAGTGATGTCCCGTGGGTTTCTGAGACTGGCAGTTTACAAGATTAGCTCCAGGATAAGCACCACAAACACTCCTAATGATCCTTGTGTATTCTTTCTTCCTTGGATCCACACAGAATTACATAATGTTGGTAAGGGTTTCCAATAACTGTACAATGATCATTGCACATTTTCAGAGGAATTTAAAATCCTTAAAGAAGCTTACCAGTCTGGGGTTCCAGGTTTATATTCAAGATTCCATCTGCTAATAATGTCCATTATGAATTAAATGATGACCTTACAATTATAATAATTACAATCTCCTAAACAACAAAATAAGAATGCCCGGGCACCCTGTGGCCTAAGTATTTGGCTACTAACATCAAGGTTGGTACTTCAAACCCGCCAGCTGCTACACAGAAAAATGAGCTGCCTGCTTCTATAAGGATTTTACAGTTTTAAAAGGCTGTGAGCTGTTTTAAAAGGCTCACAGCAGTGGGTTTACCAACAAAATAATAGAAACCCTTTAGAGCAGCGGTTCTCAACCTGTGGGTCGCGACCCCTTTGAGGGTCGAACAACCCTTTCACAGGGGTCGCCCAATTCATAACAGTAGCAAAATTACAGTAATGAAGTAGCAACAAAAATAATTTTATGGTTGGGGGTGATCACACTATGAGGAACCGTATTAAAGGGTCACGGCATTAGGAACATTGAGAACCACTGCTCTAGAGACAATAATTTTGGTACAAATTGCTCATATGTAAGTTCAGGCAGAGAGAGAAGAAAATAAGAAGTCTAAGAGAGTCAAAATACAAACGAGTATGTTGCTGTTAGCGACCATACTGTTGGTTCTGACTTCGGCGACCCTATGCACAACCGAAGGAAATACCCCTGGCCGTTCACCATCCTCACAATGGCTAGTGTGCCTGAGCTCACTGCGGCAGTCACTGTGCCAGTTCACCTTGTGAGGATCATCCTCTTTTTCGCTGTCCCTCCACTTTACTAAGCATCTTGTCTTTCCCTCGGTAATGGTCTATCCTGACAAATCATCCAAAGGATGGAAGATGGAGTCTCAACATGCATGCTTCTCTCTGAGGAACACTCTGGACACACTTCTTCCAAGACCAAACTGAAATATGTGTCCCTTTGGCACGCCATGATATCTTCTATGTTCTTCCCCAGCACCGATATTCAAATGCATCCATTCTTCTTCAGTCTTCTTTAATTAATGCTCAATATTCACATTCATATGAAGAAACTGAAAATATCATAGCTTGGGTCCAACACACCTTATTCCTGAAAGTAACATCCTTACTACCTCTAAAGAGGTCTTTTGCGGTAGATTTAACTAATCCAGCATGTCTTTTGATCTTGACTGTTGCTTCCATGAACATTTATTGTGGATCCAAGTATGACAAAATTCTTGACAACTTCAAGCTTTTCTCCATTTATCATGATTGGTCTAGTTGTGAGGATTTTAGTCTTCTTGACATTGAGTAGTAATTCATACTAACAGCTACAATCCTTGATCTTCATCAGCAAGTGCTTCATGCCCTCCTCACTCTCAGCAAGCAAGGTGTGCCATCTGCATATTTCAGGTTGTTAATAAGCCTTATTTTGATCCTGATAGTGCATGCTTCTTCATATAATTCAGCTTCTCTGATGATTTGCTCAGTCTAGGGATTGAGTAAATATGGTGAGAAGATGCAACCCTGATGCACACCTTTCCTGATTTTAAACCATGAAGTGTTCTCTTGCTCTGTCTGCGCTACTACCTCTTGACCAATGGACAAAATCCACATAAGCATGAGTAAGTGTTCTGGAATCTCCATTCTTCTTGTGTTATCCATAGTTTGTTATGATCCACACTTGAGTATATTCCCTCTGAACTTCAATAACTTAAGACTGGACTAGACACACTGAACACCAATGTCAGTAGACCTGATGAGCCGCGGAGTGGCATCAAGAACACCATAAAGAAAGAAAGAAAGTAGCAAAGAAAGAAAGACAGGTTGTTCAGAAGACAAGAAAGAATGAAAAGATCACAGTAGATGTTTGAAGAGACTCGGAAACTTGCTTTATATCAAAGAGTATCTAAGGAAAATAGAAGAAAATTTCAAAGGGCAGTTCAAGAAGAGTAAATAAATAATTCTAATGAAATATTCACAACCCTAGAGTTAGAAAACCAGAAAGTAAGTAAAACAGCCATAGGGTTAGAAAGAACACACTCTTACACAGAAAGAAGTCATTTAAAAACTCCAAGCATCAAGATGCAAATTGAAAGATTTTTTTTGGTAAAATATTGAATGATATAGGCAGCATCAAGAGAAGGTGGAAAGAATGTAGAGTCACTGTACCAAAAAGAACTAGGCAAAACTCAATTGTTACAAGAAGTAGCAAATGACTGAGAACCAACAGTACTGAAGTAAGAAGTCCAAGCTGTCCTGAAAATATTAGTCAAAAACAAGACTCTTCAGAAACTAATGAAATACAAATATAATGTTTCCATTCTATGAAGCACTGGAAGCAGTTGTCTACGACAAGAAATTTGGAAGACAGTGACCACCTGATTGGAAGATCCATATTTGTACTCATTCCAAATGATGGTGACCCAACAGAATGCTGAAATTATAGAACAATATCATGCATTACATGCAAGTAAAATTTTGCTGACGATCATCTGATCATTACAGCAGTACATCGACAGGACACCAGAAATTCAGGTCAGATTCAGGTTAGGAGGGTGGAACAAGGGATGTCAGTTGAAACTTAGCTTAAAGCAGAGAATATCAGAAAGGTGTTTACTTGTGTTTAATTGACTATGCAAAGGCATTCAACTTTGTGGATCATTAAAAAAAACTATGGATATCTGTGAAAAATGGCATCCAGAACACTGAATCATACTTATGCAAATCTGTATAAAAATTAATAGGCAGTGTGCATCATGTGTATTCGTTCACCATACTTAGTCAATATGTATGCCAGCAAATAATCAGAGAAACTGTATTTTATGGAAAAGAATATAGAATCAGAAGTCTTGTAGACATGCTGGGATATGCAGATGACACAACCTTGCTTGCTGAAAGTGAGGAGGACTTGAAGCACTTGTTGACAGAAATTAAGGATTACAGCTCCATATGAAGAAACGCAAAACCCTCAAAACTGAACCAACAGGTAGCATCATGATAATTGGAGAAAAGATTGACATTTTCAAGGATGTTGCCTTGCTTGGATGCACCAGCGATGCTCACGGAAGCAGTAGTCAAGAGATCAAAAGATGTATTGCATTGGTAAACCTGCTGCACGAGATCTCTTTAGAGTACTGAAAAGCAAGAATGTTATTTTGAGGACTAAGGTGCACTTGACACAAGCCAAGCTCTTTTCAAATCTTTCAAATGCATGTAAAAGTTGGACATTGAATAAGGAAGACCAAAGAGAAGTGGATGTCTGAATATGTCTAAACTGTAGTGCTTGGAAGAATATTGGACTAATCGGATAGCCTCAAACTTATTTTAACTTATGCAGATTTAAGAAAAGAAGTAGCCTATAGTGCAATGATCCAAAATGTTTCCTAACGGAATGAATATATAAAATACATATGATTATTTCCCTGTTACTTCCCACTGATCAGTATTTTGTAACAGCAACACATATTTGTCTCAAATAACTAAACGCCTTTGAGAAATTAAATGAGTCAGTTTTTCAAACAATTATATGTAATCGTGTTTGACAACTACTGTACGTTTATGAAGGAAGAAACTTTGAAGGGCTGTGGTTGTATACAGTATTTCTGACTTTATTTCCTGAAAGTATCACAATCTATTTCCAGTCAACTGGTAACATCTTTAATGTCATACCCCAATGAAAAGAAGAAAATTGTCACAGAAAACAAAGGTAGAGAAAATTACCAAATTTGATTTTGAGAAAAGAGCTAACTTCTAATGATCAAATCAGCTCACTGTTTTATAGTGTCTATCTATATAATTGTGATAGAAGTGTCTGAACCTACAACATGCAGGCAGAATGATATTTTCTTTTGCTTGGCTAATTATAACTGTTATTTAAGGACTTCTCAAATGTATCTCCCAGATAATTACTTAAAGACACTGCAAAAGGCAGACATAGCTGAAATTTGGTTTTGTTAAGTGTTGTAAGCATAACTTTATGGATTACTTCTTACTTTTGTATTGAATCAAGGTCTTTAAAATTATGTTCTTTCAAGAAATGATGGTTTTTTAAGTAAGTGTCCTCTATGAATACAATGTTTTCTCCATATCTCACTTAGTGATGCTCATCCTGAGAAACTACATGACAGAATTCAACCAGGAAAATTGTAGTGTGTGAACAAAGGCATTCTTGCATTTTTACCAATCTTTCTGTATAATTCTTAGAAATTGTTTCATTTTTCCACTATTAACGATGAGTGCTTTTCTAACTATGCTCTCATAAAGGGTAATGAACACCTGTGTCTGATCTGAATTATGAAAAGACTATTATTTTTCTCTCATAAAGAAATATAAAAAGCACAGTAGAATCATGTTACAACAATCAACCTGAGTTGTCTACATGAATCATTGCTTTTGAATGATCAGTAAATGCAAATACCACCCACTAACATGAGGATTTTTCTAATTTAATCATTTTCAAAAAAGTAAATTGCCTATCTTGCAAGGATAATATCTTATTTTTTAGCATCTGTATTTGCTACACAGATTATTGTGAATTCTAATTAAAAATTTCAACACCTATGAAACCAAGTCATTTTCAGCATACTTTATCATGAAAATGCTAAAAGTTTACTTCTAGTTTTATATTTAAATTAATTAGTTAATGGTCAAGCAGTTGTCAAAGGCCACAACATTTGAAAAGTAAGAACCCATAAAAATATGCAATCATTAGCAAAATTCTTGCTTAAAAAACAAACAAAACAATTCTCCAGAACTACTTAAATTTTGTTTTAAGAACAAACTAAAATTAAAAGAATAAAGATGGCCATCTAGCTGAGAAGCAACAAAGCCCACATGGAAGAAGCACACCAGCCAGTATGATCACGAGGTGTTGAAGTGATCAGGTTTCAGGCATCAAAGAA
>NW_022103915.1:64124751-64145157 GCF_000313985.2 Echinops telfairi
AAACAAGCGACCATCTAGCTGAGAAGCAACAAAGCCCACATGGAAGAAGCACACCAGCCTGTGTGATCACAAGGTGTCAAAGGGATCAGGTTTCAGGCATCAAAGAAGGAAAAATCCTATCATTGTGTGCTCGCCTTCTCAATATGATGGCTGAGGACAAATGGGGGCATAGCAAGTGTTGTGAAGAAAGCTTATGTTGCCTGGCTATCAAAAGATATAGTATCTGAGGTCTTAAAGGCTTGAGGGTAAACAAGCAACCATCTAGCACAGAAGCATCAGGTGTCGAAGGGATCAGGCATCGGGCATCAAGGAACAAAAGTTACATCATTGTGAATGAGGGGGAGTGCAGAGTGGGGACCCAAAGGCCATTTGTGGGCAACTGGACACCCCTTTACAGAAGGGTCACCAGGAGGAGATGAGTCAGTCAGGGTGCAGTGTAGCAATGATGAAATATACAACTTTCCTCTAGTTCCCAAATGCTTCCTCCCCTCAACTATCATAAACCCAATTCTACCTTACAAATCCAGCTGGACCGGAGGATGTACACTGGTACAGATGGGAACTGGAAACACAGGGAATACAGGACACATGAAGCCCTCACGTGGTGAGAATGGTGGTACCGAGAGGGAAGGTGGGATGGAAAGTGGGAACCGATTACAAGGATCTACATATAACCTCCTCCCTGGAGGTCGGTCAACAGAAGAGTGGGTGAAGGGAGACATTGGACAGTGTAAGACATGACAAAATAATAATGACTTGTACATTATCAAGGGTTCATGAGGGAGGGGGAAGCAGGGAGGGAGGGGAAAAATGAGGAGCTGATGCCAGGGGCTTGAGTTGAATGCAGATGTTTTGAGAATGATGATGGCAACAAATGTGCAAATGTGCTTGACACAAAGGAAGGATGTATGGATTGTGATAAGCGTTGTATGAGCCCTCAATAAAATGATTTTTTAAAAAGAATAAAGAGATTCCTTATGAAATGATTTTTCACAATAATAAATATGAGAACCCCTTGATCAATTCTCTAACTCTTCAGGAAGAAAATTGCTCTGTAGAAGAAAAATGTGGTAGTCTGCTTCTGTAAAGATTGTCACCCTGGCACTCTGATTGAGCTGTTCTATGTTGTCCTATAGGGCAACTATAACTCAATAATGAGTATTGTTTTGTTTGGGGTTTAGAAAAGAAAGCCAAGAAAGAAAATAGAAAGAGATTCTTCCACAAGACTTGAACACTGGTGCAGGAAGGTGAATACTCTTTATCTCTAACCCAGTGGTTCTCAACCTTCCTAATGCCGCGACCCTTTCATACAGTTCCTCAAGTTATGGTGACCACCCCCACTATAACATTATTTTTGTTACTGCTTCATCACTTTAATTTTGCTACTGCTATGAATCGGGAAACCCCTGTGAAAGTTGAGAACTGCTGCTCTAACGCATTCCATGGAGTAAGAGCATTAAACATTACTCCTGCGTTGAGATGGTCAATTAGATGACTAAGGTCATAGAATTACGAAGTAGAAAAGCTGCTGTTGGCTGTCATGCAGGCAGTTCCTGCTCGTGTGCACCCTACGGATGCAGGATACGTATGCGCATGAATTTTCAAGTCTTGACCTTGTGAACTCTCCATTAGCTCAAATCACGACCTCTGCACAGAGTTGAGTGATGAGCTCTTCATACTAGCTAGGAATACAAATGAAGAGCTACAACACTACTTAATTTGTCATCAGATTGAAAACTTTTCATACTCTATTTTTAAAATCAGTGTTTCATTGAAATCAGTGCTTCAAAAAATGAACTAAAGAACTTCAAAGCAGATCAAAATAGTGTAGAGTGGAGAAGAGGCAGGCCGGATGAAATTAAATAATGCAACATGGTTTGGATAGAGATTTCAGTTTTCACTGTGTTTAATTGAAGCCTTAATCCTCAATAACTCAATAAGCATAGGTTGAATTTTTATAGTAATATTAGTTGGGCCAAAAAGAGCTTAAAAGAAAAAAGCTATGATGCTACCCTGTAAGATGATCATTTGATGGTGGAGGTGCTAAAGTCACTAGGTGATACATGCCCCCACAGACAAAATGAAACTGGAATTTGCACGGTGTTAGAAGTGAATACCCCTACATGGTCTAGCAGGGTTGTGACCTCATAAAGTATATAACTTAACATTTTATAAAATCATATACAACTGTTTCAAGAAAAGAATTTAATGTAACCAATTTCCTAGTAATGGACAAATTTTAGATAGCTTTAAGTTTGAGACTATCCATTTGTGTTAAAGATATTTGTATGGATGTATAATTTGATTTCTCTTTGAAAAAAATTAAGAAAGGAAAGGCCAGGTTACATAGTAGGTACATATCAAATGCTTTAAGAAAATTTTAGTATATAAGTATATGACAATTTTGTATATTGACAATGTATTTTAAAACATTGCTAATTTCTTATTCTAGTTGATTTGTATTTTTTGCATATTTTCCTTGACATTTTCTACATAATACAATTTATGAGAGCTATTCAGTTGAACCCCCTACATCAGTTGAAGCCTATAAGGAATGAGGCATAATTGTGTGCTTTCTGCGTACTTCTGAGTTTAAAGGTTGTATTTATATGGCACGTACCAGTAACTATACTATAGGCTACATGTAAATAAATTGAAATCTATTAACTAAATACCTGTATGAAGAGGTTTTTAAAATCACCTTTAGTCAGAAATAGAATACTTAAAATTTTATTAAACTGATTTAACATTTACTTAAAAAGAATTATACCTGGCTGTGATCATTCATTGTGACCCCACTGTTCTCTTTACTCGATGAGCCAGATTTTTCTCTGGTTTAATTTGGCTATGGTTGTTTGCTTGGTTTGTGGTTTTTTGTTTTTTTTTTTGGTCTTTTTTGTGTGTATATTTCAAGTATATTAAATTCAGGATAGGTATATCTATAGAGATAATAACTTGCCCCACGGCTTTTGGGCTTTTGAGAGAGTGTGAAGGGAAGCTGGAGGGAAATGTGAAGCTCATAAGGAGTACAAGGAAGAAAACGATCCAGAACTGACTATCGTGATGATTCCACAACTCTTTTCAATATGACTGAACTATGGATGTGTAGGAGAATTATATGTCAGAAAAAACTATTCTTAAAAAAGAGAAAATAATTAAAGTGTTGCTGCAGAATAAAAAATGTGCAAAAAGTATCTAAGCATAAAATATATGTCTCCTACTGGTGTTATGTACAAGATATTTATGGTGTTAGCATGTAAGCAAATCTCTCTTTTAACAACCTATAGATAGCACAAAGATAGTTGCCACAACAAGTACTTTTGTCCCTATGTCAATTTTCCTTATATATTGGGATAGTATATACATTTTACCCAAATTCAGTACTGTTATAATTATAAATTATTTTTAAAATTATTTTGATGAGAAAGAAAAAGAGAAAATGAAATGCAACCACAGAATTAAAGTCAGAATGAATAAATATCACATTGTAGGGGAAAAATTAGAATCTTTAGTCAATAATAACTAATCCATAGTAGTCCTGAATTTAAAATAAGTTATGTTAAGTAAACAAATTTTCTTCATTTTCAAAATGGGGACCCTCATGTTCTCTGGGGTTATGTCAGAAAAAAATCTATACAATGTTATTTTTGGTCTTTAATGACAAAGTTTCTAGATAAAACATATTGATAAGAACATTTTGTCATGTACACTTAATACACAGCACACATCTGGTCATTTATCCAGGCTTCTTATTTTCCAAAACAATAAGACAAAGACATAGTGCATTGACTTTAGTATCTGAACCAAAGCATGGCTCTACTCTCTTCACATTCTTTTTCTTAGCCTTTCTAAAGCAGTGAACTGTATAATTCACAGCATTTTCCTTATTCTTACTGTATAACATGCCTCAAAGAATATTTGCTTTGGTATAATTCACACATGAGAGGAATAGAAGGAGAGGGGATTTGTTACATATGAAAGTTGAAAACTGAAGTGATTCACTGAGTCCAGAAGTTACTGTTGGCTCAAATCATAGGCAGATCATTCTTTAAAGGTGGACTGAAGTAGTACTAAGACCTAATTTGAATTATGCCTACAGGTAACAATAGTTCCAGTGACAAATACTTACACAGACTTTATGCACTTGGGTTGTACATTTGATTTTGAACCAAGGACTGCTTGGTGAGTGGAGCCAATGTGTCCATCCATGAGATGTTTAAGATGGGTGTGATATTCAACCCCACCAAAACCACACCCTGAGTGTGGAGATGTATGTTATCCCAGGATTCTTAGAATGCTGCCACCATGCATTACAAATACGGCAGAAGCAACCATGTGTGGCAGAAATCACTTAGTAGTGTGTGAGATGTAGGCACATGACTTGTCTATCTGACTCTTGCTTTCCTTATCTTTATAATAAGGAGAGTGATACTTTTGTATTATTATTATCCTCATTATTATTGCACAGGATTTTTCTGAACACTAAATATTTTCACACTGATCTTATATATGAGAAGTTCCCGTGGCATTAACTAGGGGCATATGGAGTTGTGGACTGCACCGGATGACACTATGAGAGGAGGTGAAGTTAAAGTGACAATCTGTAATGCTTATGTGCAGTATTTACACAGGCATTAACGATTATGTATTTATTGTTTTTATTAGACACACTTCAAGTGTGAAACTAAATGCATATCCAGACACCACCTTCCAAACAAAGAAGAGACAGGCTTAGAGAGTAAACAGCGTGAAGGAGGAAGGTACTCCTCGGTAGAATAAGCCATAGGAGACTACATAGCTGCCTTTGACCAAACACAAAGCTCAGGGAACCGGCCAGTGTCGGAAAGAAGGAGAACAGGAATGAGGAGCTAAGGGAGAGGGTAGGACGGGTGCACCTATATTGAAGGGATTGCAATCAATGAAGTGTGTGCAAAATATGGACGAGGACACTATTTGTGCTGCAATCTTTCACACAACCTACAATTTACAAAGCCTGCCCTATCCATTGCCATTTAAATAAATGTAAATATTTTATTATTTCTATTTGTAATAGCTATATTTGTCAATAAACAAAAAAGAAAGGGATTTCTCACTATTGTCTTTTTACCAAACTTAATGAAGCCCTATAACTAGATTTTGCTCACAGAACAGTTTACTCCATTTTCATATTTTTCCTTCCATCCTCTATTAGTAAAGTCACTCAGGTGCCTTTTGAGTAATTTGTACACTTTTGGTATTTTTCCAAGTGGAATTTACTATCATTGATTTTAAAAGGGTTACAATATGGCCACATAAAAACCTTCACATCAATAAAGTCACAAATGCAAGATACTAGGTTCCGTGTACAGTAATTGTACTAAATGTATTTTATTGCAAAGATCAGAGAAGGTGGAGAATCACAGTACTTGAAGGCCAGTTTCTTGATCTTTTTGTCAATTTGTTCATGGTATGCTTTATTGAACCACGATCAGCTTTGATATTCAGTTGGTCTTCCAATGTACTCAGATTTGATGCCAAAGATTAAATTGATCTGAAAGTAACTAATGCCTTCAAATGAAGAGTTTAGAAGACACTGCTGTCAGGGTAGGGAAGTTATAAGATAATTGAGAATAGCCATGTTTTATAAATACGTGATATATATGGAAAAATTTAATTAAAGGATAACAAAATTCTTCCACAAATCTTTTCAGATATCCTCATATATATATATTATTTCATATTTTCAGCACTTAAGATAAATTTAAAGGTAAAATAATCTAAAGCTTCTAGCTATTTTCAAATAACAAGAGATCTATGTGCATATATTTATAGGTTTAGTAGTAGGGTAGCAGGTGGACATTGGGCCTCCACTAGTGCATTCCCTCAATACTAGAACACTTTGCTTAGCTAAATGGTCATTCCATGATCCCCACCTTCCCGAGACAATCGCTGAAGACAAACGTGTGCATAAGCAAATGTGGTGAAGAAAGCTGATGGTGCCCAGCTATCAAATGATATAGCATCTGGGGTCTTAAAGGATTGAAGGTAAACAAGCGACCATCTAGCCCAGAAACAACAAAGCCCACAGGGAAGAGGCACACAAGCCTGCGTGACCGCGAGGTGTTGAAGGGATCAGGTAGCAGACACGAAAGAACAAAAAACATCATTGTGTGATCACCTTCCCCACATAAACGCTGAAGACGAATGTGTGCATAAGTGTGGTGAAGAGAGCTGATGGTGCCCGGCTATCAAGAGATATGGCATCTGGGGTCTTAAAGGTAAACAAGTGGCCACCTAGCCCAGAAGCAACAAAGCCCCATGGAAGAAGCACACCAGCATGTGTGATCACGAAGGGTGGAGGGGACCAGGTATCAAGCACCAAAGGGAAAAAAAAAAATCATATCATCCTGAATGAGGGTGATGGGGACCCAATGCCCATCTGTAGACAACTGGACCTACCTTTCAGAGGGGTAGTGGGGAAGAGATGAGTCACGCAGGGTGCAGTGTTGCATTAATGAAACTCACAACTTTTTTCTAGTTCTTAAACGCTTTCCCCCCTCCCCCCTGCCCCCAACTATCATGATCCCAATTCTACCTTGCAAACTTGGTTAGACCAGAGGATGCACAGAGGTGCAGATGGGAACTGGAAACACAAGGAATCCAGGACAGATGAACCCCTCAGGACCAGTGGTGAGAGTGGCAATACCTGGAGGGAGGAGGGAAGAGAGGGGGGGATACAAAGGGGGAACCAATTACAAGAATCTATATATAACTTCCTCCCTGGGGGATGGGCAACAGAAAAGTGGGTGAAGGAAGACACTGGGCAGTGTAAGATATGATAAAATAATAATTTATAAATTATCAAGGGTTCATGAGGGAGTGGGGAGTAGGAAGGGAGGGGGAGAACAATGAGGAGCTGATTCCAGGAGCCCAAGTGGAAAGCGAGAGTTTGAGAATGATGAGGGCAAGGAATGTATAAGTGTGATTTACACAATTTATGTATGTGTGGATTGTGATAAGAGTTGTATGAGCTTCAATGAAATGATTTTATAAAATAAACAAATAAAAAGAAATTATATTTATAGCAAGTCAAGGATACTCTCATATCAAGACAAAGCAAGCATAGTAAAATTAAGGAGATTGAACAAAAAATATTGTAGGATTATACCAAAATATCTTGATGATTTAAAAGACTCTTTCACATCAGATGCCCAGCATCTACTCTTGAAAGATAAATAGCAAAGTAAAATAAAACCTATCAATGAATGAGTCAACTGAGAAGCAAAGTATTTTATAAAAATAAAATGTGGTAAACAGTAGTAAAATTTTCAGTTCTATTAATAACATTTTAAAATAAAATATTTATTATTATATTCATTTTAACTTTAAAACAAGATCTTTCTCTTATGTTTTGAAAATATAAATTCTTGCAGCTACAATAGAAATATAGATGTAATAAGTCAGACTGGATTCATCTGAGATATATTCATTTCATTGCTTCATCTAAGCTTCAATTTAAGAACATTTAGTTCTTACATCATGACTCTGCCCAATACTCAACTTCATGAAATGATCACTGAATATATGGGTGCTACAGAAAAGTGTAGAAGAAAGCAGATGGTCCCCTCTACCAATTGAAATATTGTCTGGGGTCTTAAATTATTTAAATTTAAAGCCATCAACTAAGCGAGAAGGCAAGTAAGTCCAGACGGAGGAAGCACACCAGCTTGTGTGACAATTACAAAATAAGAATATGGTGAAGAGAAAAGGGTCAGAGCTACAATTATGAACACCCGATTTGTGGAAGGCTATGGAGATCTGTGAGAGATAAATCCCATCTGCAGAGTCTGGGCAGACTGAGCCTCTGGCAGGTCCCTCCAAGCCACAGGCAGAGACCATTGTAATCATGAATGTGTGGAATTGAACTCAGCACCAGGCCAGGTGTCCTCCCTATAGACACAACTTGAATTAGTATCTCTCACATGTCCAAGGCAGAAATTTCTTCCCTGGCTTTTTGAATATTAATGGAGTTCTTCTTCTTACATATCATTTGTATTTTTATGTTTTGTCTTTACAAGGATCTATATATAACATCATTTTGCCTTTATAGTAATATGATCTTATCCTTACCACCTTAGTGCGATTTATCTCACACTGCTTTCCGTTGTTTTTTCACAGCTGTGAAGCACAGGAGGAATGGATGTATGATGATAATAACAACTGTAACGGGTTGTAAGGGACAGAGGGTTGGGCAATCTGGAGGGAATGGGGATTTCGGGAGTGAACAGGGAGGGTGGGGGGGTGAGGGGTGGAGGGAGCACTAGAACCCATAGCAATTGCACAGCTCAGTTTGAAGTGTGACAGCGGGGTGGGGGGGGGGCCTCTAAGATAGATTTGGTGGAGATTGTCTAACTCCCCTTGATGCGATTGAACGATTGAACTGTTCAATTGTATATGAATCATGTGCCAATAAAACTGTTGGGGAAAAAAACAGTTGTAAAAATGATTTAGGATCTGAACAACAGATCAGTGGTGTTTGTGGATTTCTACATCTTTTTATCTTTCTTTTTGTCTGTCTTTCTTTGTATATATTTTTATGAGGTAGGAGCATTCACAGCTAACCAAAAAGCCAATGTTTCAAACCTACCAATTATTTGGCAAGAAAACAATGAGACACTAATGAGTTAGGTTTGGGCCTATCATAAACACTATATATGTACTATGCATGTATTTACATATGAATTATTCATTTATTTTAAACAGTAGACATTATCTGAAAGCAACAGAGAAATGTTGTATTAGTCATTTTCACTTTTATTGATATTGTTTTGATGTACTATTAGAAATATATTCATCTTCTTAAAAATGGAAATCCATGATCCAGCTGATGACATGATGCTCTATAAATAATTCAAATCTAAAGTAAATGTAGTTTTCTAAGATCTATGAATGTGAAAAATATTAATTTACTATTTAATTAGAGAAGTTGAGTAGAAAGACAAATTTTAACTAAGTATTTTAATGAATTATATATGCCCATCAAATATTCCTTTATTTAAAAAAATTAGTAAATGTAAAAACTTCACATTGTTCTTCCAAATAACCGTAATTGGTCATGTAAGTATAACAACTCAGTTCACTGAAATTGAAATTTTGCTGTTGTTCTTGGCACGTTAGGGTAAGCATTATGGTGCTTACATACACCAGCAGCTCCTCGGACAATTCTGGCTGCTCCCATTAAACTTACAGCCTCAGAAACCCTCCATGGGATTGGTATGAGTCAGAACCAACGGGATGTGAGTCTATTGGTTTGGTTTTGGGTTGACATTAGCATTTATCTAGATTATTTTATTTTATAATTTGGGAAGATTCTCCATGCTGCTATACAGTGCTGATTTTCTAATCTGGATGGATTTTTCTAAGTCCCTCCATTGCGTTCCATTTGCCTACCAATGAATGGTTAAAAAGAGTGACTCAAAATGTGGTCTGAGCTTCCCAAGATCTTTTCATGGGGTCAACAAGGTCATTATTCATAATAATACTGAATATAGTTTACATTTACACTCATTCTCTGAGGAGTACACACAGTACAAAAAGGTCATTGATGTGGTTTTCAATAGCTTATTGCATTAACCTTTAAGACACTACCACCTGTCAACATTTAATGTTGTATCAAATTAGAAGAGCTACAATTATCTAACCTTTTGACTATTATCGGAATGAGAGCAGCTTTTCCTCTATACATATCAAAGACTATAGCACAACACAATTGCTGGGAAACAAAGTGTATATGATAATCCATTGTCTTCCAATCAGAGAAATGTGAAAGAAATGTACAGTATAGTAAAACAATCACTATCTGGTTACAATTTTCTTTAAAATATATTTATGTTAACATACAATTAACTTGTTATTAGGTACCCTCTGATTGGTTCTAATTCACAGAGACCCTATGTAAATATTTACATAAATTAAATATATATTTTAAATAACATTATTTTAGTATCTATCTATCTATCTATCTATCTATCTATCTATCTATCTATCTATCTATCTATCTATGTTTCTTGTTGGGTTTTTCCAGCTGTGAAGCACAGGAGGAATGGATGTATGATGATAATAACTGTGACAAGGTATTGTAGGAAACATAGGGTCAAATAAAAATGTTAATAGATTTGGAGTCTTATTGCTAGTGGATGTCAAATTGATTTCAACCCATAGCAAACCCATGTGACAAAGTAGAACTGACCCAGAGGTATTTCCAGGCCCGAATCTTTATTGGAAAACAGCAGATCTTTCTCGGCGCTTGCTTTGCTGTTGGTGCCGTGAAGTCAATTCTGATTCATGATGTACAACAGAATGAAACGCTGCCTGGTACCACACCATCTTACTATCATTATGTTTGAGCCCAGCATTGTAGCCATTCTATCAATTGATCTTGTATAGGTCCTGTCCTGGAAAAACAGCTAGGATGCTCATTAGGAGTACGGACAGCCAAGACTCTGTCTCACATACTTTGGACACACTATCAGGAGAGACCGGTCTCTGGAAAAGGACATCATGCTTCGTAAGGTTGTGGGCCAGTGAAAAGGAGGTAGGTCCTCGACAAGATGAACCATTATAAACTTTGGTTATAAGATTCATATTAAATAATTCTACAACTAAAAAATTGAGAACTAGTCATTAAATATTAAATAAAATATTTTATATTGGTTTAATTATGCTTAACGTTAATCAAGAAACATTTATCAAGAACAATATATTTTTAATCACAGACTTCATTGTCATTGCTTTTTATTAGTCATTAATTCATTAATATATTGTTTAAAATATTATTTTAAAAAGCTAACAGAAAGAATTGCTTTAATACTATTTTGAACGGATAGAGTCAAATAATTACTGATTAAAAATAACTTTGTGACCCCTTTTAGGGTATGTGACCCCTTTTCTGGGAGAATCACAGCAGGTAGGACAAGGCAAAGTGGGTTTATTGAGCAGTAAAGTCAAGATACACTAAGAACAGGCCCCCAGCGCATCTACACTACCAAGAGGGCAAAAGTAGTGAGACAATGCGGAACTGGCAGACCCTTTTAATATGTCTGGCAGAAGCTCCTGTACTAAAAAAATGGTGATTGTTCCTGGTTGAATGGGACTCAAGAAGTGGTCCCTGGTTGGCTAACCCAGCAATGTCCTCACCAAGGAAGGTCGTGGGCGGTCAGGCTCAAGGGAGCAGCCCTCCTTGTTTGTGTTATGTGGCGCCTCCTCAGTCAGTGTTCCTTGCCCTTGTCTGTTATGTATGCTAATATGTGAATATGTTTGAAGTCCAATTAATTTTTTATTGCATGACTTTAAAAAATAATAGAATTGATTTCTGCTTTGGGGTTAATAGACTATTTTTATTTTCTTATTTTGCATATATGTTGTTCTTTGCTTTTATGTTTTTCCCAGAAATGTGTCCTGTCATGTACATGTAATAATATATATGAAAAAGACATTATAAAAGACAATATTATAATTATAGTTTCTGAAAAAATAATTTTTAAATGAAAATGTTCACTTCCGAACATAATTGGATCATGATTTTCACAGTTAATATTATATTTTTCCTTTTGACTGATGAATGTTTTCTCCTGATATATTTTTAGAAACAAAAAAATGATTACAGAAAAGCGATGACTGCTCACTCTAAATTGATAGATGATTCTTCATGATTTTTAATTGCTTATTTCTTTCATACATGAAAAAGATTTGAAAAATAAGAGAATTTTGAAGCATTCCTGGTGGCATATTGGACTGTGATCCGAAAGGTCAGCACGAGCCACTCCAGGGGGAAGATGTTTCTTTCTACGCCCGTGACCAGTCAAGTCTCCAAAACCCACAGGGGCAGTGTCCACTGTCCTTTAAGGCCACTACGAGCTAGCATCAACTCGACAGCAGCAAGTGGGCCTAGTGCTTTGAGGGATCTTACACTTTGATTTCCCTTATTGAGTTTAAAAGGAGTCACTTAAGTTATAAGCATTTTAATTTACCAAAAAAAGTTATAAAGACAGTTAAAAGTTAAAAAAAGTTAAAGTTACAAGAAATTGCTTTCTTTAAATGAGCTTCACATGTTTGTGGAGAAATCCCATGTACTGTTATTACAGTTTTTCAAGAATTTTTTGAAAACACGTCCTATATATGTCATCTAAGTTTAGTACCTTTTCCTTTGCTGTGATGCTCTGGATAGTTTTTATATGGAAATTCTCAAGGCAGTCTTATAACTTCTTCCAGAAGAGTGGCTGAAACTATACAAATGAGGTGTTTGTAGCCCACCAAAGGGATTGGATGGCTTACTGATAATTAAAATGAATATACCTCAGATACAGACTGGGTAGGCTCTCACTACCACCAATAAGAAGGAAAAAGAATGCACTGTGGTAATAATTTTTTTAAGAATCAATGCCAGTCTTGCCCCAAGTAGTTGGAGATCAATGATATCTTCCATGTCCCACTCTTCCAAAATGCAGTTCAGCTCCATTTTTACCTCACTCCTCATTGAGTATATTTCCTCACATTGCTGGGTTCTATAAATCGCTGCAAAGTCCCATAGAAACTCATGAAAGTTTGAGGAACTATCTCACATGTGGTGGGGGGTGTTATTCAGTCCAAAATTCAAAGGTTAGGCTTGGGGGAGCCAGTTGCAAAGTCCAGAAGCCAAGTACATCCAAAAGTCACAGCAGGTCCTTGTGCATCTACCAAAATTCAGTCTGGAAATGAAGGTCTGGCTTCCAGGTGCAGCTATGAGGATATAATGCTGTGTGGCAGCACCATCATTTATCCAAGGGCAACGACGAGTGTGGGTGGATTCCTGCTCGCTTCTGAGGTGGGATGTTCAAGATGTCATCGAGGAAACAAATAGTGTGTCTCAATCCCATCCTACTCCTGGTTATTAGTACAGAATATCCCCCGAGAGGTGATTATAGCCATAGACACATACAGTCCAGATTTATATTAACTAGAGATTATGAATGGAAGGGCTATATTAATCGACTATAACTCATCCTTCGGACCCAGGATCCTGGTGCTAAATGCAGGAGACAGAGCACAGTAAGGGTGAACACTGCACAAAGACATGGCAGCAAAGAAAAGGGGGGTGGGGAAGGTAGACGCAGAACCAAGAAACCAGCACAAGGTGGTGCTGTGTACTTTCCAGTCATTCAATGGATCAAGACAATTATAGGGTATATGACAACCCACAGAATGAGAAAACTGAGTCTTTGGCAGGAGGCTTCTTGGCAGAGGAGAATGTACCTGGGCACATATTGGTGGAGCTCGGTTTGCCTACATAACCAGGCTGTCCTTGTTAGGTGTCATGGAGGCAGTTCTAACCCATAGTGATCCAATGCACAACCGCACGAAACACTGCTCAGTCCTGTTCCTGTGCTTGAGTCCATTGTTACAGCTACTGTGTCAGTCCATCTCCTCCCGTTGTGCTGCCTCTCCTCTTTACCAAGCACGATGCCCTTCTCCAGGGACACGGCCAAAGTATATAAGTTGAAGTCTCACCATCTTCACCTCTAAGGAGCACTCTGTACTTCTTCCAACAGAGATCACTTTGTCCTTCTAGAAGTCCGTGGTACTTTCAGTATTCTTTTTCAGCATCAGAATTCAAATGCATTGATTCTTGTTCTGCCTTCCTTACTTAATGTCCAACTTTCACACACATATGAGGTAGCTGAAAACCCCATGGTTGGGTAAAGCACACCTAATTCTCAAAGTAGCACCCTTGATTTCAAAACTCCAAGGAGAGTTTGTGCAGCAGATTTACTCAATGAAACGTGTCTTTTGATCTCTTCACTGCTGTTCCCATGAGCACTGGCTGGATCCAAGCTAGACAAAATCCTTGACAACGTCAATCTTTTCTCCATTTATCATGTTACCTATTGATCCAGTGGTGAGAAATCTGGTCTTCTTTACACTGAGTCATAATGCACACTGAAGGCTGCAATCCTTGATTTTCTGCAAGCACTTCATGTGCAAGTGCAAGTGCTTCAGGTTCTTGGTTCTCACTTTAAGCAATCAAGGTTGTATTATTTGCATATCATAGGTTGCTAATATGCCTTCCTTCAATTCTGATGTCACATTCTTCTTCACATAATCCAGATTTTCTGATGATTTGTTCAGCATTCAGATTTAATAAGTATGGTGAGAGGATACAACTCCGATGATGCATACCTTTCCTGATTTTAAACCATGCAACATTCCCTCGTTCTGTTTGCACAACTGCCTCTTGATCCATGTACAAGTTCCACATGAGCACAATCAAATGCTCTGTAATTACCATTCTTCTCAAATTTATCCAGAGATATTGCAGTTAGGTGATTCTTTAAGTGACTGTAGGCACTTATTGGCAAATGAACTTTACACTTGTCTAAAAACTCAGAAGAAGACAGTTCAAGGAGCCAAAGGGTTCAAAGTTGAGATGCAAAAAGACTAAACATGGTAATAATTTCTTTTAGAAGAATTGATACTCAACAGATCACATGGAATTGAAGATTAATGATATTCCAAATGTCCAACTCCCTCAAGAGGTTATTCAGCTCCATTTCCCTGCCTACCTCGCCATTCCTCCCTTGCGTATACTCCCTCACATCCAGGTGCTGTGAATCACTGCAACATCCCACAAAGGCTCATGAAACTTTGAGGAAATGTCTCACATGCTAGTGATGCTAGTGGGTGCTCTTCAGTGCAGAATCTGAAGATGAGGCAGAGGTGAGCCAAACCCAAGTCAGAAGCCAAAACTATCCAAAAGCACAGCAGGTCTTGTTGCTTCTACTAAAGCTCAGCCAGGAAATAGAGGTCTGGCATTCCAGGTAAGGTCAAATGTGCTAGAATTAGCATTTAGCATTTATATTCCACAAAAGAAAATAGTGTCTGAAGTCACATCCTCTACCAAATTCAACTCAAAGATTCCTCCAAGGAAACAGACTGTTGCTCAGTTCTCACCCTCTACTTAATGGAGTCTTAACGATTTCCTTAAGGAAACAAAGGGTGTGAGTCACAAAGGCCAGGTCTCAATCCCAATTCACTACTCTTCATCAGTGTAATAGAGAGGGTTCTCCAAAATGAGACCCTAGCATTGGTTTATAAAGTCCAGAGCCATGAACAGAATGTCCACATTAATTGCGCACGACCCACTGAGGATTAGAAAGAGGCCTGCTGGCAGGCACAACTGAGAAGAGGCTAGTCTAATCTAAGAGCTATATTCTGAGTCCTTCTTGCTCCTGAACTGTAACCTGGTACTTTTGTAATCATCACGAGTATTGTCTGTGATTTCCGTGTGGCCACTGTAACAATTTTTGAACCCACAAAAGAAGTAGCGTGCATTGTGGGAAGTAGAGCTAGTATCAGAGTTGGTGAAAAGTTTGGAAAGTGATGCTCGGCTTCTCTACCTCATAACACTCAGTCTTGGCTTGTTGGTTCTGATAATGATTTCCCTGGGCCATTGTGAATTCAAACAAGGAGATCAGACAATGTTGTCGCCACGCCACTTTTACATTGACCATCACCTAATGAAATATACATTTGTATATTAAATATTTTAGAATTATAAATCAAAATAAATAATACCTGAATACTGTGGAGATGAGAAAATATACTAATTGATCAAATTAGTAAAAAGTGCATAAATATGAAGTACAGTATAGCCACCAAGATTAAAAAATCTGAATATATATTTTGATGCTGAATTAAATAAAAATATTTTTATTTTATTTAAGGGTGCTGTGCTGGTAAAAAATAATAGATTTAAGAATATTAATGGGAACAAACTTTAAATTTGATTACTCTCAGTGTTTTGAATACTGATAGATAGTTTGATTTAATTAGAACTTTAAACATCATTGGCTCATAAATCTCTAGAGTCAAGAATAAATACACAAAGTGAGTCAAGGGAGACATCGGTCAGTATAAGACATGAAAAAATAATAATCATTTATAAATTATCAAGGGTGAGGGAGAGAGGGAGGGTGCACAAAGGAGGGGGAAAAATGAGGAGTTGATACCAAAGGTTCAAGCAGAAAGAAAATGTTTTGAAAATGATGATGGTAACATATGTTCAAATGTGCTCGACACAATGGATGGATGGATGGATGGATGGATGGATTGTGATATGAGTTGTACAAGCCCCCAATAAAATGATTTTTTAAAATAAATAAATAAACTGCATCTATAGGGAAAGTTTACTGTGGGTAACTGAAGGATTAAAAAAAAATACCTGTAAACTTTAAAAGACAATCTGAGGAGGAATTTTAGCAACATTGCTCCATCCTCCATTCCAGGAACACTTACGGAGCTTCTCACAGGCCTGCCATACATGGGCCAGACTGACTCAAGCTACCACAGTACAGAAGAAAGCTCCTTTCTGAGGGGATTTTCCAGTTTTGAAATAGGTAAGGAAAATATTTTAATTATGAAATCCCAGTAAAATACATTAGGTAGAGATGAGCAAAGAATAAAATGAGACTTTGTTCATGTAGAAATGCAAATCAAACCATTTCAGTTTCAGTATGTTATTTCAGACCCATGGAAACTCTGTTTTAGAGCTTAACTGTGAACAGGCTTGAACAGTTGTGACCTTTAAGAAGTAGATCTCCAAGCCTTTCTTCCAAGAAATCTCTGAGCAGAACTGAACAACCAACCTTTCGATTAGTGGACTAGCCTTGAACACTATGCAACATTCATGTGCAAGCTTGGTTAAAGTAGCAGACCAAGAATGTTCAGAAGTTTCTAGGGAGTTTCAACTTGAGAGTTACAAGGTAATTAAGTGTTCTAAGTTTTCAACAGTTTCTGTACTGGATCCCATTTCTCACTTGGAAAAGAACTATTTGCAGCTCTAAAAATTGTAAGACATACAATCTTTCTAACTCCAAGAGGGACAAGGAGAATCAAAGGCGGCATAATTTCAAGGCTGATTGCTACTACATGGCAGGCAGACATACTTACCTTCTCTAATGTTTATACCTAGTCTTACAGCAGTCATTCAGCCTACAGTACTCTACTTTTCTGCTCTATTTGACAATTCATAACAATATCCGCAGAGCACTCAGATATTCTCATGATTGTGGTGTTCACTAGGGATGTAGCGTGCTGTAATTAAAGACTGGGATCCACTTGGAGACAACAGGAACCACTCAAGTAGAGCCGTTTTGATAAGGACAGCTACATCTGAGAGGCTGTCACCAAACCTTTGGTCTTGCCCTGGAACCCGTCTCTTGGTTTCTGTTCCCACTCCAGCCTGGCCTCTCCCACTAGCCCTTCCCAATCCCCTGCTCAGGCCTGTCTTCCATCCTGCTCAGGCATTGTCACAGGGCTCCTTCGCTACACTATTAAGTGACCGGGCATGCTCAAATTCACTAGCAAGCCGTAGGTTCAAAAGTGATCAGTTATCTCGGTACTCCAATCCAAGTACCCATATTCCACAGAGCAAGAAGCCCACAGACACATCTTGTTTTGGTAAGCTGGTCCCCCGCTGCTGCTATTTCTCTCTCTGGCCTCTGTCAGGCTTGCCACTTTTTCATCAGCTCTGGTTTTACAAGTCTCTCTCCCTCTCTCAGGAGAGGAAGGCTCTCAGCTTAAGATCCCTAGGTACAAAAAATGTGCTCTCCTTTGAGGTTTTCTTGATGGTAGTGAGGCTACCCTCTACCTCTGGTATTGGCTCCATTTAAGCATGTGATAGTTAGGTTTATTGTGCCAACTAGGCTCCCACAGGAACATGTGGTTGGAGTTTAATCAGGTCACAACCCAGACAAATGGCTTTTCGAAGCCAGCCTCCTTTTGTCTTTCTCCCTGGTGGTTAGACCAGTGTGCTGCTGCCTAAGCTAGTCCTCTGCCATAACCTGTGCTGCGCTACCAGTGGGCTGAGCAAACCCATGGATCATGCCGCCATGCTGTGCATGACTAGAGCTTGAGGCTCCACTGGGACCTGCTTCGCTAGGCTGCTGCTACTGCTGCCTAACCTTGCTGTGCCTTCTGCCTTCAGGCCAGCTTTGCTCATCTGTCCTGAGGGCAAAGTCCGCTGTCTGCTTCCTTGACCTTGGACCAGCACCTGCATAAGTTGAAGGACCTTTCTTTTCAATTAACTGTCCCAGAAAAGTGATTTGAACTGCTATGTGGACTAATTAACTGTTGTCTTCCTTCTCGCTATAAAAACCTATCATTTTACACACACACACACACACACACACACACACACACACACACACACACGGAGGTACCCCCCCAAAAAAAGGCTACCTTAAGTAATCAGAAAGAAATAACATTCTTGTACTATATCTAAAAGTATAACAATCAAAATAAAGTTGATAACTATGGGAGTAAATAATCTGAAATGAAATAAAATAGAAACTTAAATGTAATGGTATATGGACCACTGATATATATATATATATTATTGATATATTTTCAGTAGAATAGAAATAGACAAAACAGATAGGATCCTTTAGTAAAATAACCAGATAAATTAGGCAAATGGGGGGAAAATATGAAAAGATATCCCATCACATACCAAAATAATTTCTAGAAGTGTTAAGTTCCTAAGACAGCAATATTTTTGACTTTTTAAAATAAGTAAATAGTTTTAGCCTTATGCACATGAATTAATCTAAAATAAATAACAGCATTGAGATAACATCTAGAAAACTCCTGGGAGGGTAGGAAGGAAAGTAGATGTCAGTAACAGGCAATGCTCACGTTCTTGTGTTATTCTTGTTTCAAATCAGGTGTTCATTACGAATAAACAAAAAATGAGATCTGTAGTCCAAAGGTGAATGAGCCTTAATAGTGTGTGATGTGAAATAAAAATTATGGCTAATCATCCAATTTGCAGAAAATTATGGATGACAGTGAAAATCCCAAATCTATTTTCAGGGTCCCCTCGTGTATTAAACTCCCAGTGAAGCCCTTCCGACCACTGACCAGGGCTGTGAGTAGCCTTGCTCTCAAATAGAGTGCATTGGAAGGAGAGCTAATGCAGAAGTATCTAGGCTAAAATTGAATACCTTATAATTTGCTCTTTCTTTTAGCCCATTTTAAATTTCTGCTTTTATTATTTTGTGCTTTCTTTTCAATTAAAAGAAATGTGTGGATTCTTTACTCTGTTTTTGCTGCTGCTGTTGTTGTGTTTTATTTTCTTCCTTTTTGTTTTTGTGTGTTTTTCCTTATGTTAAATACAAAGTAGGCACATCTATAAAGAAAATAACTATATTAATAGTTTCCTGAGATTATGGTATGGGATATAGGAGGAAATGCCGAACTAATAATCATAAGTATAAGAAATAAAAAATGTTCTAAGATTGTGATGATTGCACAACTCTTTAATAAATTTAAACTGTTGAATTGAATATGTAAATTATATGCCAATAAAATGTTTTAAAAATCTGAAAACAAGACAAGGAATTAAGGCTAATCAATTCCATGTTATTTAGATCCAAACTTAGGCAAGAATTTAGGTCCATAAATACGTCAGTAGCGTATCTGAGACAAATGAGGCTACCAAAGATATGGACAAGGGGATATTTCCATGATTTGTTTTCTCCATGAAGTGGGAGCTCAACAAAATGAAGAAAATACTTGTAAAAGAATAGCCAAACATTTTATGATGAAATATATTTTATACACTATTTCTAATAAACCTTGATACCCATAAGCTCTTCCCATCAATGAATCACATCTCATGCACACTGCCATACGAAGTGAGTGCTCAAAAAAGTTCAAAGCAAATATAACAAATATTAAACGGTGACTGCTCTCAAATGAAAAAGGATATAATACACACACACATGAAGTTGTACCCCCCAAAATTGATTTTCCCCAAAAGCTATGTATTTTAATTTTTTTACAAAACAAGCTTATCACTTTCAAAGTACTCTCTATTACACTAAATACATTTGTCAAATCTGCAATTCCAATCTTGGAAGCATTTTTCAAACTCATCTGTTTGGATTGCTGACAGCATCTCTTCACCTGTTCTTTGTTGTCAAATCGCTGTCCTTTCAAGTCCCTTTGCATTTTCAGAAAGAAAAAAGAATTCCCATGGAGCAAGGTCAGATGAGTAAGGTGTGTGGGGCAAGACGGGCATGCTTGTTTGCCAAAAACGGGGGCACTGAGAAGGCTGTGTGAGCAGGTGTATTGTCCTAGTGGCAAACCAGTCACCTGCCTGCCACAAATCAGAGCTCTTTTGTCACACACTGTTATGCAATCTTTTCAGAACCTCGAAAGAGAAAGCTTGATTAACAGTCTGGCCTGGTAGAACAAACTCCAAATGCACTACAAGTCAACATTTTCATCCGTTTGAGAAGCTGATGGATATCCACAAGAGGTTTGTCCTCAATCAACATTTCATCTTTTTTGAAACAAGAAAACCACTCATACACTTGAGTTGTTCCCATA
>NW_022103915.1:64145332-64175066 GCF_000313985.2 Echinops telfairi
AAAACTTATGTTACCAGATCTCATCTCACTAAACTCTCTCCCCTCTCAAAAAACTATATATATACAAATTTAAAACTTATGTTACCAGATCTCATCTCACTAAACTCTCTCCCCTCTCAAAAAACAATCCACCACAAACATCTTTTAGATGCTGAAACATAATTAACCTATTGTTGTTGTTTTTGTTAGTTCCTAACTCATGCTCACCACATTTGTGCAGATGAGTTTTTTTAAATCCTGTGAGCTTTGGAAGTAAATAACCAGCACTGTCTCCTGAGCAAGTTTATTAATGTGTCAAACGAAGAATTGTAGTACATATTTTTAGAAATTGGGAACAAATCTGGCCATTGTCTATGGATAACTACTTTCAATTTGAGAAACACTTTTATACCACCTGTGCATTTTACTCATGCTTACGGCCTGTATGCTAGGTATTTATTAAGCCCATAATATTTTTAACTAGTGTTAGTTCCACAATTGGGTGGTTTGGTGATTCATGTCTTAGCTTACATATCTCATCATCAGGGAGATGTGATCTATGACTACCATAATTAAATGGCTTTCACCTAATTGCTTTCTACCAAAATATCTGTTTGTAGAGACATCCCTTCCAATGTGAAGGGTAAATTTTTACGTCTTAATCAACTTCAAGTAAAAGGGTGGCACAGTATCTCATGGTTTTCTTTGGATTTGGGAGGCAAAATAACTTTCATTTATGTATGTTACTCTGGTCTGTTTATCAAATGACTTGAAAAGATGTTAGTATGGAGCAGGGTCTGCAAAAGAGAAGGTTCTGTAACAGGTTCAGGCTGCTGTGCAAGCCACTCTACCATTTGGGCATTATGAGGCACCTTCAAAATGTCTGTGGAAAAATAAAATAAAAAGATAATGGAAATTTTCCACAAACCATTTGAAGTCCCTTTATATAATCTGACGATTCGATAACATTTGGGTCTATTTCAGTGGCAGGTAGACATGTTTTTTGGGGTCTTTGGCAGACCTGTATGAGGAATCACAGCACATATTTTTAGAATTCTGGAGAAAAAAATGCTGCTGTTAGCATTGGATAACACTCTCTTCTTAAGAAACAGCTATTGGCTGGTTACTGGGCCTTCGTGGAGACCAAATACATAATCATGGGCCAACTGATCACTGTGTAGCCAGAGTTATGTGTAATGAAGTGGGTGTTGTACAACTTACTGATTCATAAAGTTAGACATGCAAAACAACACCCCATCATTAAATAAAAGAGCGAGAAGAATTTAGGCTTAAGTAGTGCCTGAAAAAACAAACCACATAAAAATCGTCATAACTACCCAAGGTCCTCACTCCTGTCTCATTGCTTACCTACATTCAAGTTGACCAATAGCCTCGTTGGAGTTCCTCATGGTCAGTTGATGAAGGAGAGGAAAACGGAGGACTGGCTTGGAGGTGGTTCTGCATAGGCAAACATCATTCTGAAGTGAACAGCAGTATCGCAGCCTCTTTTGCAGACCTCCTTGAAGAACAGTGGTGAAGAAGTTCTTTGAGGAGAACACCATGGTATTCTTTTGCTTGGAAGGAGATGTGATCGAGTTTGCTATTTTATACTGAATCATGGCCTACAGCCAAGGGTCTGCCAAGATAGTTAAGGACTTGGAAGAACGATTCAAAAGTTGGTGATACGGAATTATGGGGAGGACTGACCTCCATAAAATCGAAGCTGACTCATAGTGGCCCCCTGTGGATGACTAACTCAAAGTTCAGTAGTTTGAAACCACCAGACTCGAGATGAGAAAGATGAGGCGCTCTACTCGTGGAAAAATTCAGTCTCACAAATCCACCAGGGGAGTTATACTCAGTACTCTGTGGTTGTTATGAGTTGGAATTAACTCTAGGACAGTGAGTTAACACACACACACGAGCGCACATGCATTTACTTCAAAAATCCATGGAAAAATGTCATTACCTTCAAATTCTACTTTACATGAACTTTTTGAAGCCCCTTTCTGTTTCTGAGTGTGTGCACGTGTGTGCATACATTTCTACCATGTGTCTCTCAGTGTGTTGTACTATGGTGGCTGGTTTGTGTGGTGCTGTGATGCTAGAGACTATATCACTGGTATTTCAAATGCCAGCAGGGTCACCAGGGTGAACAAGTTTCAGCGGAGGTCCCAAAATAAAAATAGCTGAAGAAGACTGCCTCACGGCAACTCTACCGGGCGGAGTGGAACTGCCCCTGTGGGGTTCCGAGACAGTAACTCTTTATGGAAAAAGAAATCTCCATCTTTCTCCTACAGAGCAGATGGTGGTTTCAAACTGCAGGCCAGTGGCTGACAGCTCAAATAGTAACAACTTTGCTGTTATTGAATCAGCATCTGGCTGATGACAGTGAGTGATGAAGAAAATGTAGACTCTGAAAACCTATGTACAGCACTGAAACACTGCCGGATACAGAAGCCTAATGAATGGAAGCAGAATATTGTCAGAAATAGTGCCACAGAATGGGCTGCTCGGTTCCCACTGCATTGGAAATGTGACTGAGGATGATTTGCTTTCTCAAAGTAGAGTTGACCATAGTAAGAGGACTGGAGTAAGTCTGTGGGAGGAAAACCTTCTCTATCTTCATTTGCTGAAAGGTCACAACACAAAATTTGAATAATGGAAGAGATTCATATTTGTGCCCATTCCAAAGAAAGATGACCTAACATATTGCTCAAATTGTAGGATAATAACAATAATATCAGATGTGAGTCAACTTTTCCTGACAACAATGGTTGCAGCAGTAGATTCACAGGGAGTTTGCCAGGGATGATTCAGAAGAAGACATTGGATAAGGCATATATCATTGCTGATGTCAGATGGACCTCACTGAAAGTGGAGAATATCAGAAAGATGTTTACTTGTGTTTTATTGCCTGTGCCCAGGTATTCGACTGTGGGAATCATAACAAATGTGGATAGCATTAAGAAGAATTGGAATCCCAGAACACTTCTTTGTGCTCATGGCAACTTTTACATGTATCAATAGGCAGTTATACAAAGAGAAAATGGGAATGCGGCATGTTTTAAAATCAGAAGAGGTGAGCATCAGGGTTGTATCCTTTCACTATACTTATTCAATCTATGTGCTGAGCAAATAACTAGAGAAACAGAATTATATAAAGAAGAATGAAGCGTCAGGAGTGGAGGAAGGCTTATTAACAATTTGAGATATGCAGATGATACAACCTTGCTTGTTGAAAATGAGGAGGGCTAACACACTTGCTGATGAAATCAAGGTCTGTAGCTTTCAGTATAACTTACAACTCAATGTAAAGAAGATCAAAATCCTCCCAACTGGACCAGTAGGTAACATCATGAGAAGTGGAGAAAAGGCTCAAGTTGTCGAGAATTTTGTCTCACTTGGATCCACAATCAACGCTCACTGAAATAGCAGCCAAGAGAGTAAAGGATGTGTTGTATTGTATAAATCTGCTGCTCCAGCCCATGGTGCAGTGCTGAAAAGCAGGGAGGTTACTTTGAGGACTAAGGTGTGCCTGACCCAAGTCATGGTATTTTCGATTACCGCATATGCTAATGAATGCTGTGCACTGAGTAAGGAAGACCAAAGAACTGATGCCTTTGAATTCCGGTCCTGGCAAAGATTATTGAAATTGCTATGGACTGCCAAAAACACAACAAAACCATCTTGGAAGAAGAAAGGACAAAGGGTGCAGGAGTGTTGTCAGGAGAGACCAGTCCCTGCAGAAGGACATCATATTGGTAAAGAGGGGGAGCAGTGAAAACGAGGAAGGCCCTGAAGGAGATGCTTTGACATAGTGGGTCTGACAATGAGCTCAATCACTGAAAAAACTGTGAGGATGGAACGGACTGGGTAGTTTTTCCTCTTGTACATAGCATCGTCAAGGGTCGGGAATGTGCAGATGACATCTAACAACAACAAGAATATCTATACAATTCAATGATTTTCCTCATCCAGAGAATCCATACTAAGGCATGTGTAACCTTCTTTAACATTTAACATTACATTTACAAACATTAACAAACATAACATTTAACATTACAGTATTAGACAAATGAGAGTAATGTGTTAATGTAGGCAATCTCCTGATATACTTTTGGCACATAACAGACATTTATTTAATGAAACATCTTATTATGGTTATAATTATTATAATCATAATTTACCAATGAATCACCTGTGATAAGAGCATCAGGCTCAACACTTAATACAAGAGCTATAACAATCTTACAAAGAACGTATACACCATTGCCATAAACAATTAAGCTATATTTTACTGTGAAAATAAAATACTAGTAAATCAAATCTAATCTCTTGAGATGATTAAAATATGCCACATGATTTTTTTTCACTTCATAGAATCAAATGAAGCAGGATAATTTATTGAGATATTAATTTGTTTTATTCTCCCTGTATTTCCCTTAATTTTTTAGAGTAGATAATGAGACTGTTGTTTTCCTTACCCCAAGAGAGATTTGTGAGCTAAATATAATAAAAAATGTATTGACTTTAAATTGTGTGAGTAAATATGTCCTAAATTTCCAAACATATAGCATTAAAAAATATATTTGGGATGGCTCCCTGAGACACTCAAGGGAGTGAATATTATAATGCCCACATGAACCTAGATCCTGGAACTATTATGAAAATTCATTATGAGCATAGATTTCGAAGCCCCTGACTCAATCACTAGCAGAGGAGCTGAAAACTTCAAGAGGCTTTATAATTTTGGAAAAGAGAATAAAGAAGAACCATGATGAGCTAATATATAAAGACCCTTTCTCTACTTTCTGACCATCACATAAGACTCTTAGATGCGTACACAATCATGTTATCATTGTTTGTTGCCATCCAGCTAATTCTGAATCACGATAACACATGGATGGGAGCAGAACTGCTTAGTAGGGTTTTTAAGGCTAGAAACATTCGGAAGCAGATGGCCAAGTTACCTTTGAACCAGCAATTTCTCCATTAGCAGTCAAGCTCTTAACCATTTGTGCCACCAAGGAAATGTTGTAAACCATAGTGACTGTGAAAAAAACTTAATAGCTCAGATTGATTTTCCTAAAATGCTGCCCACAGGCAGGTTCTGTATTAGATTGAATCTGATTTATGGAAAGTAATATAAACTTTTAAACGTGATGCATCTCCCTGAGTTGTGACATAAAGTTCATACACAAACAGTTTAATATTTTATAATATATTATAAATATCTATCACCTAAAATTATTAAAGTTAAAAACACTTAAACATGGCCAAAACTATAATAATTATGAACATTTAGTTTTCACTTCTAGCCATCTTGGTTGTATAATTCATAATGGCTTTCTTGCATCTTTAGGAAAGAGGAGGAGCCCAGCAACTCAGCCAGTTTCCCAGCGCCAAACTAAGTAGAGATGAAGACCACTGACTTGGTAATAATAATCTTTCTTTCTTGAGCCGAGGATTGGCAATAATATGGTTTGTACCTTTGATATTATAATTTCTCTTATATTTTAATATTTAGCTATAAAACCTTGAGATGCTAACCACAAGGTCAGCATTTTGAACCATCTGTGGGAGAAAAATGAGCCTGTCTTCCTCCATAATGATTTAAATCTCAGAAACCTCAAAAGGGAAATTCTACTGCGTTGTAGAGGGTTCTCATGAGTCAGAATTGACTAGGGGACTGAGATTTTGGTTTTTGACATTTAAAAGTATCAATTGAATTAAACATAAAAGCGGGAAAGGAAGAAAAAAATAAAAAAATAAATGGACTGTGAGAATTTGGCTTTTGACATTTAAAAGTTTCAATTGAATTAAACATAAAAGTGGGTAAGAATGAAAAAAATAAATGGAGTATGAAATCCTCAAACCAATCTGAAATATATTCTAAAAAAGAGATGTCATGCTGAAGGGCTGGTTGATTAGTGCAAATGTTTTGAGTTCAGCTATCCAGTAGCCCTGGGGAGTACATAAAGAAAGTTGTCAATCTCAAAACTGGGAGCTCAAACTGACTTATTCTGGCCTGACCTCCTGTTTCGAATTTGCATTTCCACCCCTGAATATACTGAATCAAAATACAAACCAGCTAGTCATCTATAAAAGTCACTAGGAGATCTGGTTCAAATGTAAATTCTTATTTAGTATAGCCAAAAATGAAATGCAAATTTTCAGCTTGAGGTCGTGCCTGAATCAGTCAGACCAAAAATGTGCTCCAGACACACACTCTTCATGCCTGGCTCCACTTTCTAGTTGAAGACATCTCAACACGGTCCTGACAGCAGCATGGGCCTTTTGTTTGTCCTGCTTACACAAGACATGGTTGTGTCCCGTAATCTTCTGAATGCTGCTCGGTGCTTTTAAAGAAATGACCACTAGAATGCCAGCTTTCTACTGGGTTAAGTTTTGGAAAAATAAATCGGTAGGTTCCAAGCACAGCTGGTTCTCCAATGGGTAGATATGGAGTATAAAAATTGATACCAAAAGATTGATAATATGATTTCTTTTGTCTAATGGTTTGGTTTTATTCCTCCAATTACTGGGTATTAGTGACTCAGCCTATATCTCTTCCTTTCCTATTTTCATAGCAAAAGAACTTGTTTTTTGAATTTATAACTATCAGGTAGACTCTGCATGTAACTAGGGGGAAAAATAAACTTCTGTGCTATAAAATATAGTCATACTTATTCTATTAGATTTCATGTATACACAGATTATTTACACATAAGCAAAAGGTCCTTGTACAAACACATGCATTGTGTTCATTTTATAAATATACATGCCTTATTAAAAACATTTAAGCCATGGATTCCTTTATTGCTTTATTCAAGCGTGTAGCATCCTTCAGATAAAGTGTAGTAGCTCTGGAATAGTATCATCATAAAACCTCTTTCATCATCTATGTGTTTCAGTTACATTGTCAGCATACAGATAGTTAATAAACACTGAATTATTGAACTCATCTATGAATGAACGATTAGATGATAAAGCATAGAATTATGAGGCGAATATGATAACTACCATGAGAAAACTTCCGGAAAAGAAGCTATTAGATTGATTCCACCAGAAGAGTCACTTGAGTAATGAGGAAAGCAAAGTCAGAGAAAAAGCAACACAAATATTTTAAATATTCTTGGGCAAAATTAATTTCTACATAAATAAATTTAGCTTATTTTTGTTTGTTGGTTTGTTTTTGCATTATATACTGCTGATTTTATATCAAATAAAAGCTTTTAGGAAGCAAAAACTGAATGGACAATATCCATTACCAAGTGTTTGCAATTATAATTTTTTTCTCTGAAAGTTCATGCTGCAAAGGATTAATTCAAGTGTCTAGTACTAGGTGCATTTCAAGAAAAATTGGCTTTAGTACTATAGGTACAAACCTGATTCAGTATCTTTCAGTTTTTCTTTAAAAAAAAAATCCAGTCTGTGTTTATCTTATCTTGGAGCAGCAGAGGGATACATAAACTTTCTTTTATTCTAAAAATAGGAATGACACATTTCTTAGTTTCTGAGCTCAGCAGCAAAAAGAAAAAAGAAAAGAAAAATGTCTGCATTTAGAGCAAAAAGAAAAAGAATGTAGGGGATAAAGAAAGAAAAATGTTACTACTATTTCACTTGGATGATTAAATTTGTATTTTATTTTTTCATAAAAGGAAAGAGGTTAATTTATTTATCCTCTCTGAAAAAATGGCTGCAAGAGAAAGACAAAACTGAGATATGACAGACCAGGAAGAAAGTCAATTAAAGTTCTAGAATTAAGACGTAAATTAGAGACATCAGGCAAAATGACACTCATGTAAGCAGATCACATTCAGAGCTCTGTGCGATTGGTTAGTCTGAGGATCAGGAGGCTTCATTGGGAACAGGGTCAAATAATTAAACATCATGGCAACCTGGAACTCATCCTGGAGCTGGGTGGAGACCTTTCCCCCACCCAAACCCCCATCAGTATTCTTTCTAGAACCCTGGAAATCTGCTGCCTGGTCCCAGGGCTACCCTGGTCTGTTCTGCCTTCACCGCTGTGCACCTTGTGGCTCTCCAGCAAGTCTGGCTTAACCCCGTGGGCCAAACCACTACACATGGAGTCCACTAGCTGCCATTCGGTGGCCCTTGCAGCCACAGCTGGACCGTCACACTGTGTAGTGAGCACAAAGCTTTCGCCAACCGCATGCAGCTTATTTGCTGTGTTAGGCACTCTCCTTCTGTCCCCCAGTAGCCTTCCCAGCCACACCTGGCACCCTCTTGCCAATGACTTACAGCTTTTCGCATTGTGCTTGGCACCCTCACGCCCTTCACCTGCAGCTTTCCCCACCACAACCGGAGCCCACCGGCCCTCCATCCACAACTTTCCCTGGCACCCTGGTTCCTCTGTGCAACCACACGAGCACTGCAGTTCCCCATCCAGGCTGCCACCAGTACTGCAGCTCCTCTGTGGGTCCACCCTAACTCCGCGGTTCTTCTGCAGACCTGCCGCAGCCCCACCACTCTCTCATAGATCTGACCTGGCCTCGTGCCTCACCTGCCTGGCAGCCCCTGCCCTGCAGCTGCATGTGGCTTCTCCTCAGGGTTGTCTTGCAGGAAGTGAACCTTGCCAGCTGAAGCATGGAACTGGCTAAGGCAGCTGCACCCTGGTCCGACCATCAGAAATCAAGAGACCAGAGAACTAGAAAGACAAGGCTCACCAAGCCATTTATCCCTCCGCCCTTCAATTAACCCAACACGTGGTTATTGGATTATATATTCCTAGAATACAAATCATTCTAGGGTGTGATTTTTCAAAAGCACAAAGTTCTTATACTAATACTTTGTTGAAGAATTTTGACTGATGGAAAAGAGCAGATATTTGTATGGAATATTGCATAATAATTAACTACATTTTCTACGTTAAATATGGATTTTAAAGTTAGGTGAGAGGGTGTAAGTCCTGGATTTTTTGTAGACCATCTTCTTCTGTTGCTAAATAAATTTAGTCAGTAGTACTGTGTGCACTTATAGATAAAGTAATGAATATTTCATTCAAATATAATGCTGAAATATTCATCAACTTTCAAATAGCAATAAATATTGGCCTAAAGCCCAGATGCTTCTGAAGATTCTAGCCAATAAAATCAGTTTGAAATTGTGAAAAAGGGTTTTATGTGTGAAAATGCTTTGGTATTCTATGCTTTGTAAATTATCGGATAAATATATTATCTGTAATTATCTATAGCACTGTGATTTATATCAACTTAATCATGAGTATTAAGAATAAAAAAATACACTGGGAAATTATTTTAGAACCAGGTAAGATAAAGTGGGAAAAGAAACAATTATGGAATCTGGCATTTATTCTCTATCTCAGTGTCTCATTGATGAGCATAGTAAAGCCTCCCATGTATACCGAACTCTTCAGGTGGTAAAGTTCTGCACGTCAGGACAATAAAACATCATTAGTGCTAATCTTTCAGGTCTTATATCCTATTTGGGTTAATTTATCTCCACTCATCTAGAGAGTCCCCTCTGGGATCAAAAGCATAATGCTTCTTGTACTACACAGGGGAGTCTGAAGAAGAAATCTACTATCCACGGCCAAGTAATCTGACTTACTGGAGAAATTAACTGCATTTTATCTCCCTGTGAACGTTACACACACGCGCGCACACACACTATATGAATAAATTGTATGGACTTATCATTAAATAGGCTGTAAAAGAAGTCTAGCTTAAGGTACACACCTGTAAATCAGAAACACAAATACTAAAATCTTCCTTGACCCACTTGCATCATAGGTCAGCTGTGTCAGTGCAGTTTACTTCTATCTAAAAGAATGGGGTTATATCTGAGTAGAGATTAAAAACATACGCATCAGTGAGCTATATTATACACACCATGGAGCCCTGCTGGCATAGTGGGCTGGTCACTGGAGTACGAACCCTGGACCAGCAGTGCAGACTCACCGTCCTCTCTGCTGGAGAAGCAGGTGCCTCAGAAACCCTGGACAGCATTGCTCTCCGTCCCATCCTGGCTCCATGAGCTAACGTTGACTCATCAGCAATGAGTTATTAAACAAAGTCAAATAAATGAAGACTGTGGGAAATATTAATTTCCATGTCCTTCCCTGTGTGCAGGAAAGCAGCCCTCAAGTTGTTGTGGCTCAGTTACACTTGAAAAGTATCCCCGGCTCACTGAGTAAATGATAGTTCACACAATGAACACAATAGGTTCATCTGAAAACAACCAAACCTCTTAATTTTTAAACTGGGCTAGAAAGCTAGCTATTCAGAGGAGTTACGGATAACTTACTTGCGTTAGCATACTAATCAGTATCAAACCAACAGTGAAAACAGTTTCACTACTGCAGTCACATTTTTACTATGCATGCACGGTAATCCGTATCACAGCCATCAGTACCCACTGCCAGAGTTGATTCTGACTTATAGTGTCTCTCTACCGGGTTCCCAAAGAAAGCATTATGAAAACAGACAGCCTCGTAGTCCTCCCTGTTGTTGTTGTTGTTAGGTGCCATTAAATTGGGTCCAATCCATAGTAACCCTATGCGCAACCAAATGAAACACGGCCTGTCCTGTGCTAGCCCCACAATTGTTCCTATGCTCGGGCCCAAGTGTTTATCCATCTTGTTGATGGACTTCCTCTTTGCCACCCCTCTACATTATCAAGCATGGAGTCCTTCTCCAGAGGCTGGTCTCTCCGGCCAAGTCCAAAGCACATGAGATGAAGTTCATCATCCTTGCCTCTAAGGAACACTTCGGCTGCACTGCTTCCAAGACAGATTTGTTTGCTCTTTTGGCACTCCATGGCACTTTCATATTCTTCATCAACATCACAATTCCAACGCATCGATATTTCTCCAGTCATATGTTTCCCCAATATATGCCATATGTGCTTATTATATTAGTTAATAAGCAAGTATTTATCCTTGTTTAGCATTATGGAGATACGATTATTAAAAGTAGGGCCTATAATCACCAGGAGTTTGCAATAAACCTTAAAATATTAACTTTGATATGATAAAATTTACATACAAAGGGCTTTGATTCATAAAACTCAAGTTGCTGTTATTGTTATTAGCGGTTATTGAGTCTAGCCCGACACATTGAACTGTGGATTTTACACAATAGAACAGCACCACAGGATGTTATTGGCTATAAAATGTATGGAAACCCTTTCCTAGAACTATTTTACTTCCGGTCATTGAATGGGACTGAACCATCAACCGTTCTGTTAGTAACACTTTGGCAAGCACTCAGGCTCCTTATAAATTAAATCTTACATTAGTTTATGAAACACCATATGGAGGCTTCAAAATCAGGCTTTTTTTTTCTTCTTTGTCTATTTCTGATCATCAACATTCAATGTTTCCAATTCCCACAAGCATGTTCTCACCAAATCATTGTCATCACTTCAAAGATACCTTTGAATCATGAACAGAGTTCGCAGGACTCTCGTGATATTTTTATTCAGACACATTTTAACAGAAAACTTTAGGTGATTAAAACCACTTTAAAACAAATTTGTTGAAACATATTTTAATAAGAAAAAAATCACAGAAATCCACGGCGCTCAATGTTAAAGAGAGATAAAAATCTTATCAATATATGAATCCAATGGTGAAAATGCATGGAAGTCATGAAACATTCGTTCAACAATGAGTCTATATGCTGTCACTAACGCAACCATACTTGGACCTCCAATCAAGTACAATATTGAAAATGATTGCCAGACAATCACATACCAAAATAAATCAAAGGTGACTTGTTGCCAAACCAGAATTATGACCATGAAGGAAAAACATATTTTTAGTGACCTTAAGGCCTCTTTCTCTGCTTCCTGTTTTTATTCAAATCAACAAAGATAAATTCTGAGTGCTTTTAAATTTATTGCTCATTCCTAGTTTCTCTGTTTTGTAATTTCTTCATAAATTAGTGAAATTATGAATAATTTACCTGATTCACATTTTCATGAGTTCTTTCATGAAAATATAAAGATGTATCCAAAAGTTAGTAAAGGTTTTGTTTCTACAGTTGAGTTTTAAATTGACACAGAATGAAATACTGTATAAAATATGATAAAATTTTTACCATATCCGTTACCCATATGTAATTGTTAGATTCTATCAGGTCAGTTCCAATTCCTAGAAACTCTATGCAAAACAGAACTAAACACTGCTATGTTTGAGTCCCTTATTGCAGCCACTATGTCAGTCCCTATACATAAAAATTCTTTAATGTTTTATCATTGCTCTACAGTTACCATTTTTCCACTTATACTTGCATGTAATTATGCTGAGTTTTTCACTTCCTTTCATTCTTCATTATGTTCCATGTCAATATCACACTGTATTTATTAAAATATGTTCATAATAAATTCTATTGTCTAATAGACCCAAATCCTTTCCCTTGTTCTTTTCAGGAGTTTTTTCAGATATGTTAGGCCCATCAATATATATTTTGGCATTAAATAATCTTCACCGTTTTTTATAATTGCATTGGATTTCTAGGTTTATGTATTTCAATGTTCTAAATGTATGCATTTCCATACATAATATTATTTTGTATGAAGTCAAATATTTGCTCCCATCCCAAATCTGTAGACATTTCAAAGTATCTGTCTTGTGCTGGTTTCTCCAGAGATACCAATCCAGTGAAGCATATTTATATCTAAATATCTAGAGAGAAAGTGATTTATTTCAAGAAAATGACTCGAGCAGTGGTAGAAAGTTGTAGAAACTTGGCATTTACAAGGACCTTCTTCTATCGTCCATTCCCTAATCCCTTTACCCTCCACAAGCACACCAGCTGACGATGGTGCTTTGCCTGACTTGGTGACTCAAAAGTTCAATCCTCAAGATTTTGAGCCAGTAGAAGTCACGACAGTAGTCAGGTCATGAGTTGCTGTCGTTTTCCATTGAGTTGTATCCCATGGCATGATAGTACTTAAAAATGCTCTGTGGGAACTTCTATATTCCAGATATACTTTTCCTTACCTCTATTATGTCATGTCGGTCTAGTTTTATCCCTTGGTAATCATGAGCAGTCATACCAGTTAACATGGTAATTTCTTCTTCACTTGGTGACCTTGAGTCATGAGGAGTACAATGTGGCCTGAAAGACGTTCTTAACATCCAATTCAACAGAGTTAGTGCAGTGTCTCCTGGTGGAGGTATCCCACCCATTTGAAACTAGGCACAGAGAGCATAGAGCAGTGGAAACAGGAAGCAAACATTTTTCAAGTATAAAGCCACTAGAAATAATTGTGAGAAGCACCACTCTCATTTCTACCTCTTGACTCCTGGATATGTGAATCCTGGCTACAGGAGATAGTGGACACTGGTTTAGACCATATAAAGTCCCTTGGGAATATTGTTTCAACCCTTCAGGACATTGCCACCTAATTTTCAACATAAATGTGTCCATGGAAGGCTATTTTAATGTTTTTCAACTCAAGTGGAGAACATGATAAAACCAATTAATTTCATTAGTATAGGCCCATTTCATTTGCTGTAAAAAAGGTTCCTGTGACAAGAATCAATGTTGTGGGGGATATCATGAGGATAGATAAGGTATCTTAAAGGTTACAGATAGTTGTTTAGGCAGAACATTACATAAAGGGAAGGGTAATCTATAATCAAAATAAGTATCTTTGCTCCTAGAACAAATGCTGCCCTTTCTATAATGGAATGGTCCAAAGTAAAGCAAGCTATCAAGTTACAGAAAGAATTGTCTTCCGTGCCATTTATGACAAGCAAAATACAACATCCACTCCTGATTAAAAACATTCAAGAACATAAGTAAGTAGATTAATTCTGATGTATCATGGTAATGAGATAAGAATGCCTTTTATCAGCACACTTGTTGACTATTGTCCTGGAAGTCTTAGTTAAGAGTTGTGAGGCAAGAAGAGTAAATTAAAGCGATCTAAACTAGACCAAAAAAAAAAGTAGAACTCACTCTTTTTGAAATTAAATGATCTTATACATAGAAAATCCCAAACACTCAGCAAGAAAATGGTTGAACTAATGGAAAGATTCAGCAAAGTAGCAGGTTACAACACCTGGAAATCAGTCAGATTTCTTTATGCTAGCAAACATAATTCTGAAAGGGAAATCAGGCAAATAATAGCATTTAAAAGAGCCAGTGAAAATGTGAAATACTAAGTAAATGTAAACAGAGTTGGGTGGGAAAGCCCTCTTCAAAGAAAATGACAAAACACTACTATAAGAAATTAATAGGGACCTTCATAAATAGAACATGCGATAGACGGATACAGAAGACTTAATATTGTAAAAATTTCAATACTATCTAAAGCAATCTGCAAGCATAATGCAATCCCAATCCTGATTCCAACATTCCTTAAAGATACAAAAAAAAAAAATCGCTCAAGAAACAAATCCCAACTTCATATGGAAAGGAAAGAGACTAGCGTAAGCAAAGCACTAGGAAATAATAATTACCAAGTAGACTGTCTCTCACTTCCCAACCTCTAAACCAACTACAGTGATACAACAGTCAAAACAGCCTTGGGACTTGTACAAATATATATATATATATATATATATACACATACACACGCGCACACGCACACATATATGTACATATATACATACATACATATATATCTATGTAATATATATATTAGATTTCTCAGGTGGGAAATACCTCAGTTCTTGGCTTCACACGAGAAAGGATGCACGCCGAAGCCTGGTTTATGATCCAAGCAGGTTTTTATAAAGGACGGAAGACGTTTCGGGTTTTACAGCCACTGAACACGGCAACCTCGTGGGCCTGCACACCGACCCGTGGTGGCTGAGGCCAGAGACCACAGCACGGCCAAGCGGGGCCAGGACAGGAGCCGAAGGGCAAAGAAAGGGAAGAGGATGGACAGTTTTGCAATCTAGGCATTTGAGACCTATGGCTGGGAGGCATGGTTGAAAGTATTGGTTGAATTAAGCCCATTGGCTGAATTAAACCCACCTGGACCCCATTCGGCCGTCCAGGTGTAACGCCAACCTGGCTCGGGCTTGAATTGGCGCATGCCCAGTAATTTGGGCTGGCTAAGGGCTCGCCTGATTCTCTTCCAACCTCCTTTAGGGTGGCCTTCAGGCATGGACAGGGACAACCCCCGTCCCTGTTTCTTGCTGCCGAACATGTATATACCAATGAAATAGATTTGAAAATCCAGAATTAAACAACATCCATGTTTGAACAGCTGGTCTTTAGTAAAGAACGAAATAAATATGGAAGAGATAGTCCTTTATATGATACTAGCAAAACTGGATATCTATTTTAAAAGAATGAAACAGGACCCACGTTTTATGAACTCCATCACATGGAATCACTCTGTTTGAATAGACTACTAAATGAGCCCAAACAGTAAAATAAATAAAGGAAAAATAAACATTTTGGCTTAAATAGAAAGATTTTTAGAAAGTGATATTGGAATGGTTACTATTAGTGTTGTAACATGGACAAACTTAATCATTCAACCATGAACTTACCTAAAAATGTCTGAGGCAACTCCAGAGTGATCTATTTTTATAGATGATTGGTAAAAAATGGCTTAAAATAGAATCAACGTGGAAAATGGTTTTTCTATGGTTCCCAAACCAAGCTCGCAGTCCTCGAGTTAATGCTGACTCCTAGTAACCCTGTGCAGACGAGGTCTCCGGAGAACGGCCCGTGTGAGTGTCCGTCCGGGACTGTTGTTCTTTGCAGGCATAGACAGTCTCCTCTTTCTGCCTCAGAGCAGCTGGTGGTTTCCAACTGCTGACCTTGCAGTTAATAGCCCAACATGGAATCACAACACAACCAGTGCTCAGGTATTCAATACTCATTTTTTATATTAATACACATTACCACTATAGATAACCACACAAACAACCACATTTAAAGTTGATTAAATTCACCAGCTAATGAAACCTGGCTAAAATACAATAATTTTCTAATCCAGAAATACGGTAGAGGCATAAAGAAGATAAATGAATAAATTTTTGATATGATATATTTACCATGCTTTTTTATCTCCTAGAATTATGATATTGATTTCTGTAAAATGACAAAGTCTATAATAGAACTAATTAAGAAACTCCTTTTAATTCAAGTTATAATGGACTACTTATTCTAAGGGAAGAAAATGCATTATAAAATGGAACCCTTCATATGATTTCAATGATTCATATTTGCACTGATGAATGACTAGTTCAATCAATCTGCATCTGATGACAGGTTGCCATTCAGTGTAACTTGATAATACAAAGCAGAATTATAATGCTGAATAATATATAGCACTGAGGTGGTTTCTTTTCTTTTGACTATGGAATAACTTTCTTGTATTTAGAAGGACACTTTAATAAAACATTATGTTGTATTCAATTCATTGCCCATTATCATTAGAACATTTTTCTCTGTGAATTGTTTTTATTCAGTTTAACGTCATTCAAAAAGAACAATGTTGTATACTGTTGACTCATGTTTCTAAATAAATTTCTTTGATAATTTCACGAGACAAAAATAGAAGAGTTCATAACAGCTCCACTCTGGGTTTCATGTGCTCTTTTTTATCTGAAAAAATAATATAATATGCATAGTATGTTTAGCTCAAATCAGAAGCTCAATATAGTAGATTACCCTATAATTCACAGTAATGATAGTTTTCAAAATCATTATTAATGGTGAAATTATTAATCCTATGCACAATATATAAAACTCCTCCCATGAAATCTAAAATAGTAAAGTATAATATGAAAAATGAGCAGCAATTAATATCTTTGGATATGTTTTAGCATGAATAAACATATTCTTTCACACATAAGACAGAAATAAAAATTAATATAGAAGTGGGTTATGCTTCCAAAGAATTTTTGTGGTGCAATCCAATTTTATGATGTCACATAAATCTTTAAATTTAAAAATAAGTTTATGCAAGACTTTGGATTTTACCAATGCTTATTGAGTATTTCCTTTCCTTTTGATATTTGCTTAAAATTGATTCTAAGTGATAGCATATTAACTATTTTCATGACATATGTCCTTAAGTAATATTACCTAATTAAATATGGTGTGAATAAATGATATATAAAATATGTCATGGATAAAAAGTATATTAAATATGTTTTACAAATATATTTAAAAATAAAATTCATAAATAATGATAAAGTTTTATGAATTAAAATGTGGGTTTGAACTAAGATTATTGCAAGTGTCTTTCAATGTATGGCTTAAAAACTCTTCCTTTTATTTAATTGTTCATAGGAATAAATTATAGGAAGTATCACTGAAGTATTGAAAGTAGTCTCAAGGTTTACTCTGAAAAGGTTTACTCTAAAGTCATTTTTTCATAATAAATAAAAAGAAGTCATTTTCTTTTCCTTTATAACATTGTCAAATTTTCTAATATCCCTTTTTGAGCTCCATCTCTGTCACTTCTTTGCAGATACATCCTCCAAGCCTACGAAGCTACTGCCCTCCCAACATAGTCACGAATCAGGCAATTGGTTTGCAATATTAATATTAACATAAAGCTGGAAGTTCAACATCACACTGTGGCCTTGCAGAAGATCAATCATTTTAAAGATCATAACAAGGACAACAATACGGAGCAGTTCTACTCCGCAAATCATGGCATACTTGTGAGTCTGAATCAACTGAACAGCAATGGAACTGGGTTTTCTTTGTTTCCACTAACCATGCTTTTTTGATTCTAAGACATACTGTCCCAATTTATTGGAAAACTCTGACCTAAACCCTAAACTCTGACCCTTCTCTTAAGCATGCCTCTTTCCCTAGAATTGTTTTAAAGTCTGCCTTGTTAAGCTTAAAATTCCAGTCTCTTCAAGAAGACTTCCCCGAATCTGCCTCACTTCAGTTAAAGGAACCAAGTGGAGTACTTTTGTATACACTATTCATGTTTCCTTAGTCATATATACTTTTCTTGCTTTTGTTGGTAAACTTGATTTTTTCACTCTAAAAGAGAATATATACTAAATGAGTATTTTTTTCTAGTCAGCATTTATTTCTAAATACCAACCCCAAATGTTCTGTTCATAATTATTGAGAAACTAAATAATTGAACAAAAATATTGCAAAAAGTTTATATGTCATCAATTAATGAGAGACAAAAAACTAAATTTGCCCTTTTGACTCTGAAAATAGCCTCAGTAATGTATGTGTTTTTTGGTGCTCTAAAACTGTTAGACAAGTCAGGGCTACACGGGTCCCAGAAAGAGAAGGCTAAAATAGGGATGTATATTCAATGAATCATAGATCATAACTATGTAAAGCCCCAAACATACATAATTATAGAAATTATTTAAGTTCAAAAGATTATGGGACTTGGAATCTTGGAGCACTCTTTGTGTGATTTTATTTTACTTAGATTCACAAGCAGGACCACAGAAAGCAGCAGGCAAGACCTCAAATGAGGACCAAGCAGAGTTTCGTCTATTGTATGTGGAGTCGCTAGGAATTGAAGCCCCTGGACTGGCACCCCACAACAACCACCACCACATTTTCTAAAGAATAGATAGGACTCTCAGGAGTACGACACACCTGACTCAAACCATAGTATGGCAAGGACCCTCCAATTAATGCAAAGCAAGGTAATGAATGAATAAGAGAATGCTGTTTTGAATCATGCTTTCGGCAAAGAGTATTTAAAACCTTGAACTATTAGAAAAGCAAATGAATCTGTCATAGGAAAATATAGAGCCAGCATTCTCATTAGAAGTGCGTAGGGAAAGATTTGTTCAGGTACTCTTGCTATATCATCAATAAGGCCAATTCCTGCAGAAGGATATGATGTTTTCTAGAGAGTCAGCAAGCCAGAAGACCCTAATTGAGATAGAGCGACACAATGTGTACAAAAATGTGCTCAAACAAAGCAATAATTGTGATGATGGTGTGCACAGCAGGAGATTTGTGAATCTGTTGTACTGACTCCATGATTCCATAACAGAAAAATATCTATTTAGCAAATGACATCACTTTTATATAAATTAATATTAATAGGGTGACAACTAATAACTTAAAAATAAATAAATGTGGATAGTAGAAAAGCTTACTTTTTTCTCAAAATCATCACTGATTTTTGCTTCCTTAAAGATTGAACTTTAACGGTATAATTTAGTGAGTGTTGATTTCAAATGTGGAATTAGATGTTTACTCATGATGCTCACATACTTATCACAACTGGATTTGATTCATATCATGAGAATTTCAAAACTGTTGAAAAAAATGGTACTGTTGTTTCTGAGTACGATAGAGTTAATCTGACTCAAATCCAAACACATGCCGTGAACTTTATGGGAGCAGATAATGTTATCTTTTTCCCTTAGAGCATCTGATGGATTTGAACCACTGACCTTTTTGTTAGTAGTCCAAGGCTTAAACAACAGGGTCAACAGGGCTCCTTATTTTGACTCATGATGACCCTACAAGACAAAGGGTTTCCATGACTGTGAATTTTTACAATTTAGATATCCAGAATAGTTTCTACAGCAAGCCATTGATAGGCTTGATTCACACTACTGATATTTGTCAGCAGTTAAGTGACCATTTTATCAACAGTATCCCTAATAGCAAACCTTAGTGTATTAAGCTGGTTTATCTAGAGTGTGAGTGTGTGTGAGTGTGTGTGTGTGTGTGTGTGTGTACAGAGAGAGAGATAGGTAGGTAGATAGGTAGATGATAGGTAGATGACAGATAGATAGATAGATAGATACATAGTTTTTCAGTGCCTTCTACTTGGTCCAACTCACAAGATCCCCATGAACAACAGGATGAAACACTGCCTATCACTGCACCATCCTCACAATTGTTTTGTTTGATCCCACTGTGTCAATCAATCTCAACCACGGTCTTCCTTCTTTTTGCTGTCCTTTTGATTAACCAAGGAGTTCTGGTGGCATAGTGGTTACTCATTGGGCTGCTCATGACAAGGTCAACAATTTCAACCCTTCAGTCACTCATTGGAGAAAGATGGGGGCTTTCTCCTCCACTAAAAAGTTAGACCTTGAAACCCACAGGGGCAGTTCTACCCTGTACGATAGGGCCACGATGAAGCAGCTGCAACTTGATGGCAGTAAGTTCTTGCCTTTCTACTTTACTAAGCATGATTATATTTTCCAGGGACCGTTTTCTCCTGCTAACATGTGCAAACTACTTGAAAAGAAGTCGCACCATCCTTGCTTCTAAGGAGCATTCTGGCTGTACATCTTCAAAGACAGATCACTTTGTTCTTTGGGAATTCATGGTACTTCAATATTCTTCACCAGCACCATGATTCAAATGCATCGATTCTCCTTTGGTCTTTCTTATTCAATGTTCAGATTTCTAATGCATTTGGGGTAATTGAAAATGCCATGCTTGGCTCATACTCATCCTAGTTCTCAACGTGACATCCTTGTTTTGCAATATTTACACTAAGAGCTCTTGTACAGAAGATTTCCCAAAGGCAATACATCATTTTATTTCTTGACTGCTGCTTCCATGAGCATTGATGGTGGATACAAGCAAGCTGCAAATCACTGACAACTTCAGAAATGCTCATTTTATGATGATGCTATGTATTGGCTCAGTTGCTAGGCTTTCAGTTTCCTTTACATCAAGTTGTAATATACACTGAAAGCTGCCATCCCTGATCTTCATCAACAAAAGCTTTACGTCATTTTCACTTTCAACAAGCAAGGTTGTGTTATCTGTAAACTACAAGTTGATAATAAGCCTTCCTCTAATTCTGATGTCCAATTTCATTTTTCCAGTTTCTAGGATTATTTTCTCAGCATACAGATTGAAAAAGCATGGTAAAAGGATACAAACCTGGAATACCCTTTTCCTGATTTTAAACTCTACAGTATTCGCTTCTGTTAGAACAATGAAGTGTTTTGGAATTCCTATACTTTTCAGTGCTATTCATCATTGATTATGATCCACACAGTTAAATGCCTTTGCCTAATCAATACAACACAAGTAAATATTTTTCTGGAAATCCTTGCTTTGAGTCAAGATGCATCTGAAAACAACAATGATATTCCTTTTTCATGTTCTATTTTGAATTGAGCTTGAATTTCCAGCAGCTCTTTGTCAATCTAAGGCTTCACCCAATGTTGAATGATATTCAGGAAAAATTTATTTACACGATGTATTAATGATATTGCTTGATAGCTTATGCATTCTTTGGATCTACCTTTCTTTTGATTGCATACAAATTGGATCTCTTTCAATAGGTTGGCCAGGTAGCTATTTTCTAAATTTTTTGACCTGGGCTAGTGTGTGTTTCCAGTGTTTCATCATTGTGTTGAACTCAGAGTAAATACTCCCAGGAGCCTACGTGGCATAGTAGGTTACGTGTTGATCTGAGAATTGAAAGGTCAGCAGCAAACCGACCAGCCATTCCTAGGGAAAAAGTAAAGTTTTCTGCTTCCATGAAGATTTAAAGCCTCAGAAACTCAAAGAGGCAGCTCTACTGTGTCCTATAAGGACACTATTAGTCAGAATTGACCCAATGGCAGTGAGTTAAGCACTTCCTTAATGTTAAATAAGCCTTTTTCAATTATTTTTAAAAATCCTAGATCAAGAGTCATATGGTTTGGTGTTTGGTTTTAAATCAAGACAACATTATGTGATAATTAACTTGAATATCCACTATGAAGTGGCACATCTTCTCTAGTTCTTCACATGTGGTAGAAAAAGATTTCAAAGAAAAACTTTCAAATACTTTTCATGTATTCTCAAGATTTTATACTAGAATACATCATATTTTAGAATCTCTAGTCATAATATTTTGACTCAATTTGGGCTTTATGAAGCTTCAAGAGACTTAATTCAATCAAATCACTGAATGCAAATGTTGATAATGATGTCCCTAGCAGGCTTTGAGGAAAGTGTACATAAAAATGAAGAACTACTTGAGACACCCTATCCCAGATATGCTAATATCCTCAACCTCATGGGATAAGAATTTACAATTTCTGCATTAAGAAAATTCAGATTCTGTGGCACGTGAAATAGTATAAAAAATAAGCTATTTAAATCCATTTATTATTGCCTTTTAAATGATTATTGGTGACACTGCTTTTAAGCTTTCATCTGCTAAGCAAAAGGTTGGCGGTCTGAGTTCATCCAAGGGCTCTACAAGAAAAACAAATAAACAAACAAACAAAAGCCAACTTAGATACCTGCCTTAAAGATCCAAGAAAACCCTATGAAGCAATTCTATTCTGTCACATGGAGGTCTTTGTGACTCAATAATGCATTAGGAGTCAATGTCAAAACTGACACAACAGGATCTAACAATAATAAAGTTGCCTTTTAAAGCCTACTATTTGGGGGGAAATTATAAGCAAATATCATGCTCGCACTTTCTTATATGAGCATACCTCTCCTCCTGTAAAGAAGTGAAGCCTTTTTCTTTCTTTCTTTCTTTTTTTTTTTTGAGTCTGGATTGATATTGTGATTTTCTTTCCAAAAAAAAGAAAACAACTGAAAGAATATTTTGCTTATTTAAGGCCTATCTATGCCCCAAGAAGTATCTCAGGTCTCTTGTATTCCTGTTCTACCAAATAGAGGCCCTTACTCTGCTGTCAAGAAGCCCAGCTGGCTCTAGCATTTTCACCTACCTAATATGAGACTCTTGTCATGTGCATCAAGCCATCTTAAATGTCCCATCCTCAGCCAGGTTAAAAATAGCTACATAAACAAACCCAGCTGGCACATTGTGGGACACTATAGCCATGTGCTATAGTTCAAGACTGCTGGAGAAATATAAAGCGTTTTCTCCCCTAAAGGCTGACAGCCTGGAAGGCCAAAAGGAGAGTTCTAGTCTGTCTTACAGGCTTACTAAAGGTTAGAATTGATTGGAGGTAGTGAGTTTGATTTTTGTGAGTTTTTTATCGCTAAATCCAACTGTGTTAGACTAGCATCTCCAGAGAAGCAAAACCAGTGATTCCAATTCTGCAAGGAAGATAGCAAATCCAATGGTAGGTTATCAAAGGCTTCTGGGATTGGCAGGCAAAATGGCAGGCTATTGGCTCAAGTCTAAAGAAGCAGACATTGGTGAACTAGATGCAGGATCCAGTCTCAGAAAGAAAGAAAGCAAGATTTCACACAATATCCTTATATAGGAAGTAAGTCACACCCTTGAGGAAACGTCCTTTCAGTTTCCTCAGAGGTGTGACCTCAGTAAGGAGGTTGTACTCCACCCTACTCTTATTACAACTGCTTGCTCCTCACAACAAACCATCACAACAGGCATTTCATAGGCCATTTCCCGAGTGATAGTGATCAAATCTGACATACTAGAAAACAGAAATGCTATGTAATTGAAATTGTACTTATGATTTTGATTGAGAGCTGGTTATTTTTGAGAAAACAAAACAAATAAACAAAGACCTATGTGTTATTCCGGGTGGACTACAGAAACAAATCCATAGAAACGCATGTGTATAACAGAGAGTTTTATATAAAGGGTAATTTTACATTAAGAAAGCATCGAAACCTAGTCCAGTCCAAGCCCAGAAACCCGATATTAGCCCATATGTCTGATACCAATCTATAAAGTCCTCTTCAGACTCATGAAACACATGCAATGATGCTGAATGCAGGACGATCACAGGCCAATGGGTAGAAAGTCTTTGGATCCAGTGGCATTGTAAGCATCTCAGCACTGTAATGGGTCTCCATGTGGCTTCTCCAGGTCCAGGGTTCTGGCTGCATCAGGGTTGGTCCATGTGGCTTTTGCTCAGGGATGTCTTGCAAGAAGTCAGCAGAGAGAGAAAGTGTCTCCCCAGACAACTGATATATAAATGAGTAATGAAAGTAGGGTAAAACATAAATGTGCTCCATCACCATAACAATGGAGCATATTATGAAAATATGTAATGCTGGTTAAAGAACTGATTATGAATGACATACCAAATGATATAAAGTAACAAAATGATATCATGTGAATCAATAATAAGATAAATATTCTGTGATGCCTACCCTCCCGGTACAATCAATGAAGACAAAATGGGTACAATGTGGAGAAGAAAGCTGATAGTACCTGGCTATTAAAAGACATAGCATCTGGGATCTTAAAGGCTTGAAGTTAAACAAATGGCCATCCAGCAGAGAAACAATGAGCCCACGTGGAAGAAGCACACCAACCTGGGTGATCATGAGGTGTCATAGGGACTGGGTCACAGGCCTCAGAAGACCCTTAACAAACAAACAAAAAAATATGGTTGTGAATGAGGGAGGTCAGAAGAGAGACCATCTGTAGACAATGGAACATCCCCCACAGAGGAGTCACAGGGAAGGGATGAGTCAACCAGGGCACAATAAAGTACCAATGAAACACACAATATTTCTTATGCCTCACTATCATGACCTCAGTGCTGCCTCTCACTTCGGACTAGACTGGTGCATGTACATGGGTATAGATAAGAGATAAGAGCTCACACAACACATGCAATCCAGGAGCAGGAACAGGAATAGTGATACCAGAAGGGAAGGGATAATTAGGGGTGGGAGGAGGAAGGAGGAACCAATCATAATGATTAACACATAACAATACAACACCCTCCAGGGGAAAGAACAGCAAAAACCATGGGGAAAGGGAGACAGCAGTTGATGTGAGATATGAAAATAATAATAATTTATAATCTATCAAGGGGTCACGTGGGTGTGGGGGTTTGGGGGGGTTCAAAGAGGAGCTGATACCAAGGGCTCAATAGAAAGTAATTGTCTAGAAAAGAATGATGGTAACATATGTACAAATATGTCTGATAACAATTGTACGGATTGTAATAAGAGTTGTAAGAGCTCCCAATAAAATGATCTTAAAGAATAATAAGATATAGATATAGATACAGATAGATATAGATATAGATATAGATTTAAGTGTTCTGTCTAAGAACTTGAAAGGTAATCAGGTGGCACTCCACCTCGGTAGGAGAAGAGATTGTAAAAGGGGGTATGGAAGTGAATAGTGACTGGTGCATATTGTGTTTAGTAAGTTACTATTTTTTTAAGTTATATTTTTATAACAGGCATTAATTAGCCAGTTTTCAAGCAAATGTGGAAGTAAACTACATCTAGAAAATTAAGGGCTTACAGAATCTCAGAAGGACACATTTTCTGGATCAAAACAAGAAGTAAGGTTGCACAGGAGTGTAAGCAAAGAAGATTTATTTCTATTTCCTTGGGGGGGGGAAGGCTTTGGCCTTGATGGCAAGTGCTAATAAACTATGCTGATTTCTCAAGCAAGACTGTTGTTTCTCATGGCTCAAAGTTGTCTCTTCTCAATGACGGGAAGATACTAAGAAAATAATCAGACTTGATACTGAAGTATCAGAAAAAATTATGTATTGGCACACATAAATGGACTTAAAATTTTTCCTGCTTGCAGAAACCTTTTTAGTTTGAAATAATTTTAACTTTTCAGAGGAGTTTAAAATAGAGTAACCTGGTAATGAATCAAAGCTAAGAAGTCCATGTAGTATTGGAATGTAGTATGAACTGCATACTGCAAATGGAACCAGTCTTCCCACTGCTGTATTTTTCTAATCCATGATCCAATCCAGAATAAGAGATGGCATGTAGCAATTATATCACTTAACTGTCCTTTATTTTGTGACAATTTCTTATCCTTTTCTTATATTTTATAATGTTGGAATTTTTGAAAATTACTGCCCAGGAATTTTAGAATACTCTGATTTGCGGATCGCCTGAGGTTTTCTCCTGATTTGGCAGGAGTTTACGGATTTTGAGTGAAAGCCTTTCTCATCGTATCAAAGTCTGTAGATGTTCTCAAGAGGGCACCTTTGATGATGCAAAGATTGAAATGTTGATCCTTTAAAGTTAAGGTACAGTTTGCCAACTTCCTAATATAAATGTATTCTTTGTCAGCCCTTGACATACTCGATTCGTTATTTTAAAAGTCATTAAATTCAGTACACACTCATGAGGAGGGAAATCATATATATTTTTAAATATTCCATCAAAAACATACATTATTATTAAAATAAAATGGGAACATTTGACTAAAGTATCCTTCGAAAGCTATAATAAAAGTTGTAAAGTAATTTTGACTGTAAAGCCTAGCTTGGATATTATTTACTATTATTACATATTCTCAACTTAGCAATTAATGAAAAGAAATAAATGTGACCATTGATGTAGAAATAAACTAGGACAGGAATTAAAATTTGCCAAAGTGCATCATTGAATCCAATTTATCATTAAATTTGACATTATTCACTGTCTGTTTACAGATGCATACACAAACATATATGTATATGTCTTCATTTTCTATCAGAAATACCAGAAGTGGGTGGCTTTTATGAGGAACAGAAACATTTCCTCACAGTCCAGGAGACAAAAAATGCAAATTAAGCAGTGACTCTAGTGAGGCCCTTCTTTGTCCAGTTTAGTTTTTAGCATCTTCCAGTAATCTCTATAATTCTTCAGTTTATATTTTCACCTGCTATTTCCTCTTCAAATAAATTGGTGCTCCCCCTGCGTCTACAGGCGTATTTATGTATCTAACCTTATTCTAAAAATTTCTAAATCAGTACATCTAGAGGTCATCTCACTCAGGCACAACTTAATTAGTATAACAAAGAACATTTTATTTCTGAACTGGATTTTATCTACAAGCATTTTAGTTAGAGTTCTAATACATGTTTTTGGTGGGAACAATTTTACATATAACGTGTGTGTGTTTTCAATTTATCAGAGTTTCTGGGTGGTATAAACAGTGTTTGATGACTAACCAAAAGTTGGCACTGTGGAAAAAATCCTAGGTGATGTACTTGAAAACACTAGGGAGAAGATGTCCTCTGAATACCTGGAGGCAGCATTTCAAAATCAACCTGATGGAAACCCAAACCCGTAAGATATAATGTTTAGCATATATATACACACATATATGCATATATATGTATATATATATTTAATTTGATGAAACAGTTGAAATTTGGAACAGAAAACCCTGGAGGTAAAGAAACATGGGTGATATGAAAAATGGAGTATGCAAGTTTAGACTTTTGTTAAACTAAAGGCAGTAACATAAACACTATCTACAGAGAATGACTTCAGCACATGTTATACTTTATGACAAAATAACATTCTCCGATGCTTATACCAAATGGAAATATCAAGCTTGGAAAAATGACCTAACATAATTTAAGCTTTAACACTTTTTCCAGAATTGCCACTGGGTCCATCAACCACCTGTCCAATGATTTCCAGCAACTGGTTGTGTAGCAATAGAGATGGCAGCTGTTTATTTTCATACTCGTTTAAGCAGTAGAACCATGTGAAAACAAAGCAGAGAAATATCAGATTTATAATAGCTCCATCATAAAGTTTGACTCAAACTCTCAGTATGTTGATAACTATTTATGATGAACACCAGCACTGTCTATAGTACTGTAAGTGCTATAATAAACCAACAACAATGAACAAACAAAAATGACAAATTATAATTCCTATAGATTAAGACAAAAATATTTATTGAAATTTTGCAATCATTATCATAGAGCATATTTTAATAATAATGATATTAGTATGTGAATTTAAACTGTATTTTATGTAAACAGCAAAAGTTTAGAAAAAATTATTATCAAATAACTAATTATTCCAGAATATGAGCTCTTTAAGACAATAATTTTCTTTTTTTTTTAGTTTAATCATTTTATTGGGGGCTCATACAACTCTTATTACAATCCATACATACATCAATTGTATAAAGCACATTTGTACATTCATTGCCCTCATCATTCTCAAAACATTTGCTCTCCATGTAAGCCCCTGGCATCAGCTCCTTATTTTTCCCCCTCCCTCCGCGCTCCCCACTCCCTCATGTACCCTTGATAATTTGTAAATTATTATTTTGTCACATCTTACACTGTCCGACATCAATAATTTTCACAAAGTAACTAAGAACGTTGAGTTTCCAAAAGTCAAATCTATATTCAACAAAATTAATATGTTGGTACATGGATAGAAAACAAGCATTTAAGGATATCATAGAGGAAGAAAGAGATTATTTTTGATTGATAATAAAGCCCATAATACACTAAAGAAAATGCAAATTAGTCAAACCATATATACTTTATATACTTTTTCAGCCCCTATTTCTTTATCTTTGTTCTCCTTCTAAACCATTACATCCACTGTTTAATAAATCTATCATTTTCAAAGTTGAAACACCACTGATGAAACTAAATAATTGTGACTTGATTAACAGAAATTCTTTCTAGTGAATACAGCTGTATCAAAACACTGCTTTAAAATTAAAATGGATTCAGAATTTTGGGTGAGAATTATCCTTTGGAATTTCTTGAGTCTTATATTTAGGGTATTTCTCAGTCTGGTTTCCAAAGAGAAATGACTTCATAGTAATGCTCACTCATTTTGAATATGAAAAGTGGGGCTTGCCAAGGTGGAGCGGTGACTACAAGAAATATCTCGATTCCTCCCCTTCACGTTTTCATGCTCCTTTAGATTACCGGCAGCAAGAGTCTGAATTCTAGTCACATTCCTTTCTATTGTTCACTTAAGTTATTTTATCTATCTTCCAGAAAGACCTCTGAGAAGGGAACTCTTATTAAAGATAGGACTCGAGAACAATTCTGGGTTGTTAATAGAATGAACTCCAGGGGAACTACAGTATCTTTTTGCCAAGTATGCCCTTATTCTTCTGCTTTGGTTTAACTGATGCTGGTTTGATCTTTGCCTAGAGAATTGTAGACATCTCTGGTATGTCGACCAGTGCTGACATCATGCAGCAACTTCTCCAAAAATTTCACTGTCATCGAATTGATTCAAACCCATAGTCACCTTTTAGGACAGGACAGAATTTCCCTTGTGGGTTTCTGTGGCTCTAAATCTTAAAGCAGCAGAAAGCTTCATATTTATCCTTTGGAGTACTGTAGTTGGTGGATTGGAACCAGTGACATGGTGGCTGGCTGCTCAAAAGGTAACCTATGCCACCAGGGATCCCTTGGTAGCTTCATAGAAATACAAAACTCTCCACCTTATCCCAAATTTATTCAATCAGAGTGTGTATTTTATTAAGATTCTTAAATTAATTACATCCACAGATATGTTTGAAAAACAGGAAACTATATAATTCAATTTCACCTTTTGGTAACATCATCTCAATGCGAATAAAGGTAAAATGTGAAATGAAACACCATACTAAATTACCCAGAGGAGACTCAAGCTTATCAGTATCTCAATTGGCCCTTATTATAAGTAACACTTTTATTTACCAATTTACAATGTATCTAGTAGATTTATACACAGGAATATCTTGTCAGGGCATTGAAAATGTGAATAATTCTAACTTTAAAAATATATGCTAAAAATGTGTGTTTTTGTTTTTGAGAATTTTTTACATAATAGAAATTCAAATGCATCATTCAACAAATTCACAATAATATTATGTATATCAGAATTTAGGATTCTAAAAAGAAGTAGGATTCTACTCAACAGAGTAGATATTTTAGTATAGATTCTGAGCTTTGCCTTTTTTTGTCTACATACGTGTACAAAAGGGAAAATAAATTTGTAAATGACGTAGTTTAAGAAATGAGAACACAATCGAATCCCGCGTCCAGTCCGTGAGTTTGTTTGTTCATCCTGGAGAAGTAATTCCCTCCTCTCAATGGTCGGAATGCTTTCCCTTCGTTCAAGAGTCATCTGTTTTCAATCTATTCTCCATTTATTTTACATTTTTATTTATTTTTAAAATACTTTTATTG
>NW_022103915.1:64176506-64187639 GCF_000313985.2 Echinops telfairi
TGAAGCTAAGAATTATATACAGGTGCCAGGTTGGCAAGGGGTGGATTGAGTTAGTTAATTGTGCCAGCCTGGCCAATAATCACATGTGGTGCTGGTTGAAAGGCGGAGGGATAAATGGGTGGTGAGCCTCAGCCTTTCTAGTTCTAGACTAATACAGGGGCTCTTACATCTCTTATCACAATCCTTACACTCATCCAGTGTGTCAAGCACATTTGCACATATGCCACCAGCATCATGTTCAAAGTATTCTCTTCCCACTTGAGCTCCTGTTATCAGCTCGCCATTTCTTCCCCCTCACTCCCCCCCACACCCTCCCTCATGAACCCTTGAGTTATAGATTATTATTTTCATATCTTACATCGTCCTCCATCACCCCTCATCCACTTTTCCATTATTCATCCCCCCTGGGAGGGGATTATAGTTGATCCCTGTGATCGATTCCCCCTATTTCCCCCACACTTTCCCCTAATCCTCCTGGTATCTCAACTCACCTAGTTGGCCCTGAGGGGTTTATCTATGCTGGATTCCCTGTGTTGCCGGCTCCCCTATGCCAAGATTTTGTTTTTTTAAGTTTACCTCAGTGGACTCATGCTGTACTTGTCCTTTTATGTTTGGCTTATTTCACTTAGCAAGCTTTCTTCCAGTTCTTCCCATGCAGCGATGTGCTTCATGTGTTCATGACTGCTTTTTAGGGATGCATAGCTCACCATTGTATGTAGGTACCACAGGTTTTGATCAATTTGTCTGTTGATGGAAATTTGGGTTGTTTCCAACTCCTTGCAATTGTGAACTGTGCTGTGATGAACATTGGAGCACAGATGTCTGGCCAAGGTTTATTTTTTGCCTCTTCTGGGTATATGCCCAGTAGGGGGATTGCTGGGTCATATGGTAGCTCAATTTCAATCTGTTTTAGATATTGCCAAATTGATTTCTATAATGGCTTTACATACCTACAGGTCCACCAGCAGTGGATGAGAGTTCCTATCTCCCCACAGCCCCTGCAACACTTGTTACTTTCTGATTTTTTTGAATTGGGTTCTCTTTGAGAGTGTTAGGAGGTATGTCATAGTTGTTTTAATTGATTTTCTCTTATGGCTAATGTTCAGGAGCATTTTCTCATATGTCTATTGGCCATTCAGATTTCTGCCCCTGTGAAACTTCTGTTCAGGCCTTTGCCCACCTCCTTAGTGGGCAGTTAGTTTTTTTCTTATTGTAAGCTTGCAAAGTATTGTAGATTTTGGTAACAAGGCCTTTGTCTGATGCGTCATTGCTAAAGATGTTTTCCCAGTCGATGGGCTCTCTTATTACTCTCTGGGTGAACTCTTTTGGTATACACAGGTGATTTATCTTCAGTATATCCCACTTGTCAATTTGTGACTCCTCTGTATTTGTATCCTTCCCTATTTCTGATAGCCTATGCATTCCCTGTGCCAAGATTCTCAAGTTTGTCCCAATTTCCCCATTAATGGCCCTAATAGTTTGGGGGTTTACCTAAAGGTCTGTGGTCCACCTTGAGTTTATTCTTGTGCATGGAGTGAGGTTAGGGTCTTTGTTTGTTTTTCTGCAGATAGATATACATTTTTTCCAGCACCACCTATTTAAGGGGGCATCTGCTTCCCATACTTTAGATATTTTTTGGGCCCTTATCAAAAATCAATTGTCTGTATGCTGATGTTTTTATTTCTGGAATTTCAGCTCTTCAATTGGTCTGAATATCTGTTGTTGTACCAGTTACCCTCTGTTTTGTCCACTGTGGCCGTATGATACATGCTAAAGTCAAGTAGAGCAAGCCCTCCTACTTTGTCCTTCTTCTTCAGGGGTTCTCTGCTAATTCTGGGCTTCTTCCCTCTCCATATGAAGTTGGGAATCAGTTTTTCCAATTCTTTGAAGAAGGTTAATGGTATTCATATTGGTGTAGCATTAAACTTATATAGTTCCTTGGGTAGAACTGACATCTTTACTCTAATGAGTCTTCCAATACACGAGCATGAGATGTTCTTCCATTTGTTGAGGTCACTCTTGGTTTCTTGTAATAGTGTTCTGTTGTTTTCATCATACAAATCTTTTGTTTTTTTAGTCAGGTATATCTGTAGATATTTCAATTTGTGCTTGGCTATTATAAAGGGTACGACCTTTTTAATGGCCTCTTCAGTGATCTTGTCTGATGTGTATACCAGTCCGATAGACTTGTTTTTTGATCTTGTATCCTGCCACTCTGCCGCATTCCTCTATCACTTCCAACACTCCATTTGTGGAGCTTTGAGGATTTTTAATATATAAAATCATATCATCTGTGAATAATGATAGTTTCACCTCTTCCTTCACCAATGAATATCTTTGATGTCTTATCTTTGTCTTATGTTGTTAGCTAGGACCTCCAGTATGATGTTAAATAGGAGTGGGGACAAGGGGCATCCTTGTCTGGGCCCCTTTTCCACTGGAATTGCTTCATCTTTTCTCCATTGATTACCATGTTGGCTGTTGTTTTTTCATATATAGTATATAGCTTGTATAATATTGATGAATTTCCCTTTTATTCCTTTCCTCTTAAGTGTCTTAAACAGGAATGGGTGTCTGATGTTGTTGAATGCTTTTTAAGCATTTATTGATATTATCATTTGGTTCTTACAATTTTCCATATCAATGTAGTAAATAATACTAATATCCTTGCTATTGAAATTGTTCCTTTCTTTCTTTGGTTAGGTTTGCCACCAGTCTTCTATAACATGACCAAAGTTCATGAGATTCAATCTAGCCATCCTTACTTCTAAGAAGTATTCTGACTGTACTTTCTCTGAGACAGATGTTCTCTGACAGTGCAGGCATTTTCAATATTTTATGCCAACACATAATTCAAATGCATCATTGTGGAATTACTAAGTTTTGAGGGAAATCAGATATAAATTAAGACCAATATGTGGTGTTGATATTATCAACTATATTTTTGGCTATGGATTCCCAAATGAGTACTGTAATTGTGCTTCCTGGCAGAAGGGAAAAATCCATGGTGTTTTCTGACCTACTTCCTATCTATATGAGATAAATAACTGAAAATCAGCAGAGAGATACCTGCTGTGTAACTAACAAAGTGGAGGAAACATGAATAAGAAATCCCAAAATGAACTTACAAGTCTTATTTTAAGCATTTTGTTTGACTAGTTTAAATATCTATAAAAGACTGCTCTCAGATATTGATTTATGTTCATTATTATCAATAAAAAAAACTAAACAGAGGAGATGGAAGAAGATGGCATCCAGTTAGATTTTTACCCACCCTGAGCTCCTGCTGCCAGACCAGAAAATTGGGAGGTAAGGTGAAGGAGACTGAAAGGCAGAGTCCTAAAATTAGAATCAGGGTACTAGGGGCTATCCTGAACTCCGCGTTTAATTTTCATTCATAAAGCTAAATAAGAACGCACTGAATTGCTCTAGGTTTGGTGTGCTGGACTTGTGGGCTCCGGCCAAGCAGCTACTAGTGCCCTAGTTCAGCAGCAAGTAGTGATTTCCCCAGGCTGACACCCAAAAGGGGTCATAATCCCAGACTTTAGGGGATCTCTGAAAGCTAGTCACAGGACCCCACACCACAGCTCCCTGCGCTGTGAGCTGCCTGGAGCTCATAGCCTGGTGGTTTGGGTCGGGTGGGTAGCCATAGATTTGGAGCACTTGAAAAGAAAGTAAGGAAATTTACTTGAATCAGATCGCAGTGTGGCAGAAAATAAGTGGGAAGCCATTGTCCTGGGGGTGAATTCAATTCCAGTTGGTCAAGAAGAAAACAGCCTTTCTGATAAACTACATCTCCTCCTCTGTAACTCTTTATAGGAGTAAAAAGTCTTGTCTTTCTCCTGAGAATCCACTGGTGTTTCAAACTTCAGACCTTGGGGTTAGCAGTCCAAGGTTAAGTAAAGAAGACCTTCAAGGAAAGATGAAAGGACACAGTGACTAGAGCAAAGGTTTCAAGTATAATAACAATTGTGAGGAAGGCTCAGACCAACCAGGTTTTTTCCTGCTGTGTATGGTACAGATGTAGGTCAAAACCAACTTGACAGTAGTTAACAATAACACCAACAACTAATAAATGTATGTATATATCATTTTCTAGTGTTTCAGTGTCAAAATTTTCACAATGCTGCAAGGAATACCCCAGACTAAAACAAAAACACTGTGGCTGGTGAGTTCAAATTACTGACCTTGTGGTTAGCAGCATACATAGAACCCGATAAATCATGAACAGCCTATTCAATGGCACGTAACAAAAGCAAAACGCTTCTGTAATTGTTGCAGACAAGCACGCACTAAAACAAATTATTTACTAGGAGCAGTTTTGGACTCCTGGATTAGTTAAATACTCAACTAGTAACAGCAATGTTGGTTGTTTGAATCTACACAAAAGCACCTCAGAAACTGGCATGGTGATGTGCTTCCAAAGGGCAGGGTCCTGGACACCCTATGGATGAGTTCTACTCTGTGTGTTTTGAACCTCCATTAGTGGGAAATTAATCTGTGGCAACTAATAACAACAAGCAGAAATGATTTTAGCTTTATCAATGATATCTGCTGTCCTCAAGTACTTCAGATTCCAAAATGCTTTTATCCCATGATTTCAGATTGTAGTAATTTGAATATGACAATTTAATTAAAGAACAAATTAAATTATGAATGAACCTAAGAGAGGAATTTCCTAATAAAGCCCTTTCCACCCTCTGTTTAACACAAAATTTTACTTAACTATGTATATCAAGTTAGTTGATATATATAGAGTAATTCAAGTAGCTAAAATATAGAAAGCATAATTATTTCAATAAAGTAACTATCATAAATTGTCCCCATGCTTTTCCTTATAATTATACTATATATAATCAGAAACCAAACTCATTGTCCTCAAATTGCTTCCAACTGACAGTGACCATAGAGGACAGGGTAGAACTGCCCCTGAGGGTTTCTGTGACTCTAAATCTTTATGGGAGTAGAAAGCCCCATCTGTCTCATATATATTTGTTGTTGTTGTTGTTAGGTGCCTTCAAGTCAGGTCCAACTCATTGTGACCCTTGTATAACGGAAGGAAACACCACCCATTCCTGCACCAGCCTCACAATTGTTCTTATCTTTGAGCCAATTGTTGCAGCCACTGTTTCGAACCATCTTGTAATGGGTCATTCTCTTTCCCACTGCCCTCTCCCAATGATCATGTCTTTTTCCAGGGTCTGGTCTCTCCTGATACATATTCAAAGTGTGTGAGATGAAGTCTTCCCATCCTTGCTTCTACAGAGCATTCTAAGTGTATTTCTTCCAAGGTAGATCTGTTTGTTCTTTTGGCAATCCATGATTGTTTCAGTATTTTTCGTTTTACATGATTCAAATGCAGAGATTCTCCTTTGGTCTTGATGCTTTCTGCCTCGTTTAATATTTTACCCATAGAATCTTTTAATTTTGCATCAGTTATTCCATATATATCTATTGCAAAAGCTATAGTCCTGCACTCATCTGTCAGTTTGTGATACCATGTCCTATATCGTTTGTTGTACTGTGGTGGCTTGCAGGTTTCTGTGATGTCACCAATGCTTCAAATACTAGCAGGGCTCTTCATGGTGGACAGGTTTCTGTAGAGTTTCCAGAATAAGAACAGACTAGAAAGAAGGAATAGGCAGTTCACTTCTTAGGGACTAGTCACTGAAAACCTTATGAAAAGCAGCAAAATCATAGTGAGTTTGTGGGGCCTGAAATATCGAGAGTGTGTCATTATTAGCTGGATAGACTTTAGCACAAACTGTTAATTCAGATGTTTCTCAAAGGATGTTGATTTGCCTTTTTAACTGACACGAGAACAAGGCAGAATTCACGAATGATGCACATACTGTTTTAAATAGAAGAAGTCAGCGAAATCTGTGTTAGGTAGTGAGGGGATGAAGCAATGGTTTTATTTCCCTTCCTTTCTCTCTCTCTTTCTTTCTTGTACATCCCCCACCCCCACCCCACGTCTCATTTTGAATCTACCAATACACTTGACAAGTCATTCCCTGAATGTGTTTGGTTGTCCTCAGTCACTCCTTTTGGTCGAAGTGTGGAAACGATTGAGTGAGGGCTTTCCCAGCGGAGACTACTACCTGCGTTGAAGCTAAGCCGTTGCATTTGTAGAGAAAACGCTGCACATCTGAAGGCAGAGGCACCTTCACAAAACCATAGCTCGTCCAGTGAAGGCCAATGGTTGGGACATTTGAACACTCAGGAAAATGATACTGGAGGTAAAATGAATGCAACTATGATTTTGGTCTTCAGTTTTAATTTAGGCAGAAAGAAGGAATTGGCACTCCTAAGCTAAGTACTAAGTGCCACCAAAATATGCAATTAATTCATTTACAGTTCTAATGTCTGGAATGGACAGTATTGTAGGAGTACAACTGAAATTAATCAAAGATAATCTCCTTTTAGATTCTTTTAAAAAATCATTTTATTGGGGGTTCGTGCCAAGCACATTTGTACATTTGTTGCCATCATCATTCTCAAAACATTTGTTTTCTACTTTAGGCCTTGGTATCAGCTCCTCATTTTTCCCCCTGCCTCCCCGCTACCCCCTCCCTCATGAACCCTTGATAATTTATAAATTATTATTATTTTGTCATGTTTTGCACTGTCTGACCTCTCCCTTTGCCCACAGGGAAGGGGTTATATGTAGATCCTTGTAATCAGTTCCCCCTTTCTACCCCACTTTCCCTCCACCCTCCTGGTATTGCCACTCTCACCACTGGTCCTGAAGGGTTCATCTGTCTTGGATTTCCTGTGTTTCCAGTTCCTACATGTACCAGTGTAGATCCTCTGGTATAGCTGCATTTGTAAGGTAGAATTGGGATCATGATAGCGGGGTGGTGGTGGTGGTGAGGAGATGGGTCCGGAAGGAAGCATTTAAAAACTAGAGGAAAGTTGTGTGCTTCATCATTGCTACACTGCACCCCGACTGGTTCATCTCCTCCCTGCCGCCCTTCTGTAAGGGGATGTCCAGTTGTCTACAGATGGGCTTTGGGTCCCCACTCCACACTGCCCCTCATTTTCAATGATATGATTTTTTTGTTCTTTGATGCCTGATACCTGATCCCTTCAACACCTCATGATCACACAGGCTGGTGTGTTTCTTCCATGTCGGCTTTGTTGCTTCTGAGCTAGATGGCCATTTGTTTACCTTCAAACCTTTAAGATCCCAGACACTATATCTTTTGATAGCCAGGCACCATCAGCTTTCTTCACCACATTTGCTTATGCACCCGCTTTGTTTTCAGCGATCATGTCGGGAAGGTAAGCATCATGGAATGCCAGTGTAATAGAACAAAGTGTTCTTGCATTGAGGGAGCACTTGAGTGGAGGCCCAATGTCCATCTGTGACCTTAATACTAAGCTATAAATATATGCACATAGATCTATTTCCCCATCCTCATATATACATAAGTTTACATACGTACATGCCTGTATTTAGATCTCTATAAATGTCCTATGCCTCCTAGTTCTTTCCTCTATTTCCTTTTCCTTTCGTCTTGTCCCACTACCATGCTCAGCTTTCATTTGGGTTTCAGTAATTCCTCTTGGCTACATTGCACCCCTTTAGATTCTTTTACTAGTCATATATGGTCTACATGTTGAAATATGACTTTTTAAAAACTACATCTGTAGTCTATACATTTTTATTCAAAATTGTGATTTGCCATTTTTCTCCTGAGATTGTATACTTTTTGGCTAGACTGCCTTAAAGTAAAATGGGAAACCCATTCTGGAGCTACTTATGCATCTCATTAGCAGTTTTATATATGACTTATTTCAATCAAGAGTATGCTATCTTTATTTAACTTCATTTACAGTGCAATCAAGTGAATCATTCATATCCAGTATACATTCAGCCGTGGAAACCACACCACAGTTTACTGAACTGACTCCAAGACGTTGATCGGCAAGGTCATCTCAGCTTCCCTTACTACTGTGAATCTTGCTTAAATCATATAAACTGAATCGGGGCTACCTGTGCCCTACATAAGACTACATTGTTGTTGTTTTGTTGTTGCTGTCATTGAGTTAGTTCCACCTCATAGTGCCCTGATGCCCAACAGAATTAAACATTGCCTGGTCCTACACCATCCCGACAGTTGTTGTGCTTGTTGAGCCCATTGTTGCAGCTCCTGTGTCAATCCCTCTTTTCTAGGGCCTTCCTCTTTTTCATTGTTCCTTCACTTCACCAAGCATGATGTTATTTTCCATGGACTGGTCTTTCTTGACAACATGTGATGTGAGACAAAGCCTCATCATCCCTGTCTCTAATGAGCATTTTTGCTGTACTTCTTCCAAGGTAGATTTATTTATTCTTTTAGCACTCCATGTTAATCTCAATAATCTTTGTCAGAACCATAATTCAAACACATCAATTCTTCTGTCGTATTCAATGTACAATGGCCACATGCATATGAGGTGATTGAAAATATCATGGCTTGGATTAGGCACATCTCAGTCCTCAAAGTAACATTTTTGCTGTACAACAAACACTTTAAGAGGTTTTATGTGACAGCCTTATTTAATGCATCTTTTGATCGCTTGATTATTACCTCCATGTGTATTGATTGTGGAACTAAGCAAGATAACTTCCTTGACAATTTCAGTCTTTCCTCCATTTATCATGGTGTGATCTTTGGGTCCAATTGTGAGGATTTGTGTCTTCTTCACATTGAGTTGTAATCAATGTGAAGGTTTCAAAGCGTGGATCTACAGCTTTGAGGTTTCAAGTCCTCCTAACTTTCAGCAAGAAAGTTTGTGTTGTCTGCATATCAAAGGTTGTTAATAAGTCTTCCTCCAGTCCTCATACCATCTTCTTCATAAAACCTAGTTTCTCTGATCATTTTTTCAACATATAGATTGAATAACAGTGGTGAAAGTATACAACCTTTATGCACACCTTACTGATGTTAAGCCATGCAGTTCACACAATTGCCTCTGGATCCATGCACACGTTCTGTGTGAGCATGATAAAGTGTTCTTGAATTCCCATTCCTCTCAAGACTATTCATAGTTTGTTATGATCCACGCAGTCTGTTGATTTTGCATAATCAATAAAATGCAAATAAACATCTGTTTTCAGCCAAGAACTCTCTGATGTCGGCTATGATATCCCTTGTTCCATGCCCTCTTCTGAACCTCCCTGTCAACGTACTGATGCAATTAAATGTTCAAATTATATAAAAACATTTTAAAACACAACTACATAATATGATGATTAGACAATCTGAGTTCCACAAATACTGAAAATTCGAGCTTTCCCACCATACTCATATCATATTACGCCCTCCTTGGTAATGTAATCACCCTCCTTATTTCCTTTCCATTTACAAAAAGGCATCTCAAGTAGACTCAAGCAGAGGAACAATTGTGAAGATTGTGCAAAATTGGACGGTGCTTTGCTCTGATGTACACAGGGTCACTATGGGTCAGAACTGACGCAGTAGCACCTAACAACAACAACAGAGTCCTATGAGACAGGAAGGAATGATCAAGGACATCAAAGGAAAAAGGGATCTGGCTTCATTTACTAAGTTGTATTCACGTTTTGGTTTACAATTGAGGAAATAGCATTAGGAACACATTTTAACTCCTCAGACTTTCAAGGTTGATTGCTACCAGGCAGTGGTCAGACATGCCTCCATCCTCCATCCTCCATCCCGTTTCACCCTATTCTGACAATAATCATCTCTCCTCTAGTACTCTATTTCTGTAACAGACTTCTATAATTCATTGCAATGACCACACAGCTGATCCTCACAATCGTGAGGCTTCTTAAGGAAATTAACAGATTAAAATGCAGGTGAGAAATGCTCAAGATACATTTATTCAGTTGGGAGCATTTCTGCTCTGGCCCTCTGCCACTTGGCCTGGCATCTGCCCTGTTCGAGCAGTGTTATAAAGCTCTTTGATGGCTTCTGGTGGACATCTAAAGACATGCGACTCTACTTGATGCCTCAGCCCATAGGTACTTAGTTCCATGTCCAACCCAAAGGTACTTAGTTCTATCTTTGGGGATCAGCAACTCACCCAACTAAATATCCAGAGGCATGGCATTGCACAGGCCAGCCTCTTGCCCCATAGCACTCAGCTTTGCTTGCCTTGTGGGCTGGAAATCTACCAGTATGTATCATGCTGTGGCTCCTGGTTCTGCTGTTATTGCTCCTCTAGCAGCAAAGCTGTCTCCTGGTTTAAGTAGGTTCAATATGCAGGAATTTCAGGGCCCATAGGACACACCCCATACTCTGCGCATCTCTTGACAGTAATGAGACAGCTTTCACCTCTTTTGCTTCTTGAGATGGTTCATTTTATTTCTAATAGGATGACAATCCCAATGAACTCGGTTAAACATCAATTAGAGTTGAATTATTTGTTCCAATATTTGTAGATGCGCTTCCTTTGGGTTGCATTGGGAGAGACTCACATAATTGCAACGTTTTTTTGAAGGAATTCTACTTAATCTGGGGCCTTAGATGCTCCATTCCGAAATTTAAATTTCTCACATTATTGTTTGCTTTTAATATAAGAGACAATTGATTTTACAACATGGGCAGACTGACCACATGATTTCATATACATGCCTTTCCCTTCATTTTCTCATTGTCCAATGGGTATGATTATCAGCATTTTAAGTTTAATTTAGAGCAGTAAGAGATCTAATTCTAGTCAATCCCTTTCCTGTAGTTTTCCATGTGAATTTATTTATTTCAGGAAAAACTCCACGAGAGAGCGAAAGCCCAATTGTTTTAAGTAGACTCCACTGAAAGTAACTCTGAGCCCCTGCATTGTCTCCCCATTGATCTGTGTTTGGCCCATCATGGTGCAATAGGGAAGGTCATAAGACAACGCATTGGCTGACATTGTTCTTTATCAAGAATGATGCATACTTTTCCCATGGGAAGCAGATTTGTTCTAAAATCTTGACTGATCTATACTATTACTAATCATGAGTTTCCCCCTTTTTTGTGCATGGTGTGTATTTCTGTAACCACTTCTGCCCATGAAGATAATTTTTTTAAATCATTTTATTGGGGGCTCGTACAACTCTTATCACAATCCATACATACATCCATTGTGTCAAGCACATTTGTACATTTGTTGCCATCATCA
>NW_022103915.1:64188222-64209426 GCF_000313985.2 Echinops telfairi
ACACAGGCTGGTGTGCTTCTTCCATGTGGGCTTTGTTGCTTCTGAGCTAGATGGCTGCTTGTTTATCTTCAAGCCTTTAAGACCCCAGATGCTATATCTTTTTATATTTGGGCACCATCAACTTTCTTCACCACATTTGCTTATGCACCTATTTGTCTTCAGCAATTGAATCGGGAAAGTGAGCATCATGGAATGCCAGTTTAATAGAACAAAGTGTTCTTGCATTGAGGGAGTACTTGAGTGGAGACTCAATGTTCATCTGCTACCTTAATACTAAACCTATAAATATATGCACATAGATCTATTTCCCCATCATAATATATAAATATATTTACGTATGTACATGCCTGTATTTAAACCTCTAAATACTTTTTGCCTCCTAGTTCTTTCCTCTATTTCCTTTTACTTTCCTCTCATCCAACTATCATGCTCAGTCTTTATTTGGGTTTCAGTAATTCCTCTCGGTTACATTGCCCTTGATCAATCCCTACCAGGCCTCTTACACCCACCTTGCCTCTGATTTTGAATCACTTGTTGTTACCTTGTCTCTGGGCTGGTTGAAGATACATTTTAATACAATCTTATTTGTTAGTCTGGAAGTGACTTCTAGGATGACAAAAAATGTGTCCAATACAGAGAAGAATTGTCAATGACCAAGGTCTTGCTAATCAACTGTGAGTCCCTCATAGGCAAATCATCTTTCTCTAATCTCATCTCCATTAAAAAAACATCAATTATGAAAAGTAGGCAATTATATTCTACTCAAAAGCTGACAAATTAAAACCAAAATCTAAACTCACTGCTCGTGAATTGATTCTGAATCATGGAGACTATATAGCCCAGAGTAGACATTTCTCTGTGGCTTTCTTGTGCTGTCAATCTCTATGATTGTGGTTGTTGAATTCAAACAGCAGCCCAACACATAAAGAGCTATGCAACTAGGGCACAATTTCTTTACTGTTTACAGAAGGCATAATTCGCCTGGGTCACACATGAAAGATAGTTTATTAATATCAGAAACAGTAGTTGGCAGAGTAATTGTAGTTCATGTCAATACTGCTGTTTAATGTACTTATTATATTTTATTTTTATGGAGGAAGCATCAAAAAAAATAAAGGGGGGGGTGCAGGGTGGAGCGGGGCGGGTGGGTCCCTCTCATCCCCTACCCCCCAAAAAAAGAAAATGGAAAGTGTACACTGTATTACTGTATCAAGTGTACACAGTTACTGTAGTTGATATTCATCATTTCCATAGATAGTATATAAGCAAAATCCAATGTTACTGAAGGAAGACATTCACATTGCACTGAAAGTATTGGCCAAAATCAAAGCCCCAGGAATTTATGGAATACCAATTGAAATGTTGTCAACAAGCTGATGAAGGACTGGAAGCACTCACTAGTTTATGTCAGGAAATTTGGAAGCTATCTGGTTGACTAAGTGACTCAAAGAGATCCATGTTTGTATCCATTCTAGAGAAAATGGACCCAAGAAAAGACCCAAATTACAGAACCTTGTCATTTATAGAACATGTATACCAATTTTGTTGAAGATATTTCAACAATGAATGCAGTAGTATATTGACAGGGAATTACCATAAGTTCAGGCTCGATCCAGAAGAGGAGGTAGAACTATGGATATTCTTACTGACATTTGATGAATGTTCGCTGAAAACAGAAGATACCAGAAAGATTTTTATTTGTATTTTATTAACTGTGTGGATCATAACAGACTTTGGATAGCCTTCAGAAGAATGGAAATCCAAGAACAATACAATCTACTCTTGTGGAACCTGTATTCATGGATCAAGAGGTAGTTGTGCGAATAGAAATAGGGAATATTATATAACTTAAAACTAGGAAAGGTGTGGGTCAGGGGTGTATCTTCTCATCAAACTTATTCAATCTGAATGTTGAGCAAATAACTTTTTCCATTTCCTCACCGACTTTACCAAGCATGGCGTCCTCCTCCAGGGACTGGCCTCTCCCGACAGCACATTTAAGCAGCAGTACAGAGAAAAAGAGGAAGCTGTTTGACAAGCTAGATGGACCTCGTGGTTGTATTGATGGCTCAAACATAACAGCAATGGTGAGGATGGCACAAGACCTGAGAGGTGTTCCCTTCTGTTGTACCTAGGGTTGCGATGAGCCATAACCAACTTAATAACACCTAACAAGAGCAAAAGAACGACGATCCATTCCCCCAAAAGCCCTGTGAAAGAGGCCAAGGGTCACCTGCCCTTGCAGCAAGGTCAGTTAGAGGAGATAAATGTGAGCATGAGGAGTTAAAATCTTGTATGCTGAATAATTAGTATGTAAGGTCCAGGGAGTCACAATCTCTACCTTCCAAAATAATAAGTAAACATGTCCTATGCTAGGGCAATACTAGTTTAGTCTTCCAAAGCTGTTAGTATACAAATATTCTAGAGAAATCATTTCATACAACACATTTCAAGTATCTGTACATGTAAAATCTGAAAGAAAAAAAAGGAATCCATGCATTATTGCCTCTTAAAAATACATTCTCACTATTTTCCTATTGTTTATATTTTGTTCTTATGTGTCCTGAGAGATGCTAGTTAAAATTTCTCACCTTACTACTGAGCATTTGCATATCTTATTATATAATTCTGTAACTTAATCAAGATTCTGTTCTAGTCATTTAACTTTATAGTTCATTGACAGCTACCTTACTCCAAGAAACAAAAAATGAAAGAGGCACGAATCTATTTAAAGTATATATTGCTTGTGCTTTACATATCTTCTTTTATCATTTACACAGCACAAGGATCCAATTTGTGAAAGAATATTTTCCTGACTTCAAAACGGAATTCACACACACACACACACACACACACACACACACACACACTGTTAGATTTCAATTCAGTCCTGTTAGTCCTCAGCTACTTATTTTTTTCTAAATAATGACACTATCTTTAGCCAATAAAACTCTTGCTTTTTCTCATAGAGAACCTTGCTTTTCTTGCTTATTTTTCTGTTATATTTTTAAATGAAAATAGACTTTGACTACAATAATCACTCATTTCTTATTGCTTCCTGATAAGATATTTTGGTGTTATAAATATTTTTCTATCATAAAATACAACTTAAAAAAAAGAGAATAATTGAACAATTGTATGACTCATTTTTCCTTGATAAAAAAATGAAGTACATTCTACTTTGTAAGAGTCTTGTAGAAATCAGTAAGGTCATACATGAATGAAATACACTACAATATATGAATTGCACTTAAAAATCTAAATGCCACAAAAACATTTATGTTCCACTTCAGCTGGATTATTGGGAGTTGTATTATCCATAACTCTAACTTAAATAGAAAGGATTTCTTTGAAACTAAATCATATTTGTTAACACTAAATAATTATGTTTGCATATCTGAGTTTATAATAGATCTATATATCACACTAAATGTAATGGCAGGAAAATATTATTTTGCCTTCTCTTGCTGGGGCAAGGGCAAGTATCATCCTGAAAGACATGCTATTTAAACACTAATGTATCTGTAAAGATAATGAAACAATTATATTTGCATTTTAAGTCAACAGTTTATTTATTGAAGGTATTGCAAAGTGAGTATCTTCCACTTTATCCCTTTAAAGCATAAAAAATAATAATATAGAGTAGTGTACCTTTTGTTTTCTGACTCATAATATGAATTATAAATGCCCTGTTGCAAAAATTTAATAAAAGGTTTCCTTTTAGGTAATCTTTGTAAACATTTCTACAGCTTTTTAAAAATGTTTTCACAGGACTGCCAGGAACAGCGTATTATAAATCTAGCCTGACATACAAAAATGGAGACTAGCGTTCTGCCAGGCAAGATCCTTGTATACACTGCTGTAAACAGATTATCATTCATAAAGGATTCATCTACAGCAATATCTGAAAAATTCAACATAATTTCCAGGTAAGTAGTTTCCAAGAATTTACCCAACAAAATACTAGACATTACATTTTTTGGACCATGTAAGCTAAATTATTTTGCCAACCAATTCCAATGAACTGTTTTATATATTTTTGCAAATGTTCCTCTAGATCCAATGAAAATACATGTGATTCGCCATTTCCATTAAATTCTCATATCTATAAGGATATAAGATTGCATATGGAAGTCAAGCATTTTATCATCATCATAATTTTCATTTGAATGTCTCCTTTTATGTTTTAAACACACTGCATAGCTCAAAAATATTCCTATCATACCACAGAAGGTTTTAATAAATCAAATATCAGTCCCCTAAACATTAGAATGACAGGGAAAATAATAAACATGAGAATTTATAAATGAGAATGAAATAGAAACAAAAGAATATAATGATTCTTTCCTTCACTCAGGATGATAACCCAACATTGGGACTTCCTTAGAAATGGTATGGAACAAATTTAATAGATATAAATTGAGAACTAGGATCTATTGCAACTATTGCAACTATTCTTTTCAGGTAATTTAATTTCCTTCTATGTTGATTCTTAGAAATAATTGCATTAAGGCAGATTATCCAATAATTATTGCTATGTATTATTATTCAACTGCTTACTTTAAGAATTATAATTATTGAAATTTCTTATGTTTATTTAAGAAATCTAAATTAGATTAAAAGTAATCAAAAGAAACTGTATTAAACACCTTTTGAAGCTACAGTTTACATATTATAGGAACTATGGAAACATTTTATTTCTTTCATCAACTAAAGAGAATATCTTTAGATTGTGAAATTTTAACAGACTGAATACATAAAACCTCCTCCCTGGGGGGTGGACAATAGTAAAGTGGGTGAAGGGAGACGTCGGGTGGTGTAAGACATGACAAAATAATAATAATTTATATATTATCAAGGGTTCATGAGGGAGGGGAGAGCAGGGAAGGTGGGGAAAAAATTAGGAGCTGATACCACAGGCTCAAGTAGAAAGAAAATGTTTTGAGAATGATGATGGCAACAAATGTACAAATGTGCTTGACACATGGATGGATATAGGATTGTGATAATAGTTGTATGAGCCCCCGATAAAATGATTTAAATAAAAAAAATAAAGATTGAGTAATTTTCTTTATTTTGTGTAATATATGCTGGGTGTGGTCAATTGGCAATATTCTAAGTATCTTTTTGTTGTTTATAATAGAACCATTCCAAGGTGGTAAATCTTTAGTTACTTTTCATCACCCAGTCCCCATCACCAGTCCTTCTTTAAATCTTATTATTCCCTTGTTCTGTTCACACCAATATATTTTTCTAAGCCATTTTATTGGGAGCTAATACTTATTTCATATCATTCCATAGTTAAAATACATCAAGCAGTATTGTACAATTGCTACTGCAATCAGTTTCAAAGCATTATTTTCCTTCTTGAACTCCTTGACATCAGCTCCCTTTTACCACCCCCACCTCACTATACTCATCCCAAAACCCTGTTATATTTGCTGTCCCTATAAGTTCATTAATCCTGATCTGAAAACATAACAAAAATAAAAGAGAATGACCCTCAATGACCAAATACATCTGAAATGTATTTGCCCAATGTGAACAAACCAGAAAAACACAGAATATGTGGAAAACCAGATCAAAGTCAATGTGAAGCCGAAGGGGGATCAACTAAGAAGGTTTTAACCATTCAAGTCACATTTATCATTTTGATCATCTGTAGTCATAGTTCAATGCATTATAGCTCCTAGTTTCTTCCCATTCCTTTCTTATGTAGAGGGAAATCACCAAATGCTTATTTCCTATGAAGATCTCACAAATGTATCTTGGGCTCCCACTGTCATCCATAGCCTCTGCAAACTAGATTCTCACAATTTAGCCTCTGAATGTATTTCCTCCTTAGAGGACTTTTAATTTTTCAGTCACTATTGGTATGTTTTGTCCATCCATCGAGTTGACATCTCAGTTAGATGGGTGGAAACAAGTCTGGAAGACCCCAGACAATATTTTATCTGATATCCAGGCACCCACTTTCTTCACCGCAGTTTGCTTTAGTACACATATCTTCTGTGTTCCCTTTCTGAGGGCAAGGATTGAGCAGGGTCATGATGTAAGAACTCTTTGCTCTTAAATTGGAGCTAGGATTTAGTGTGAGCCCAAAACCCATTTCTGGATCTATGTTTTTTGTTTTGTTTTGTTTTTAATCTGCCTTTGGCTCCCTTTGGGGACCTCCTTGTTAATTTATGGTAAAAAGTCTTATAGATCATCTCCCTGGGGCAAAAAGATCTTCCTTTAATATTTTCATTGATTAGCCCCTGATACAAATTTTTTAAAGCACCATTGAGTGAAGGATATTGGGCCAATGTAGGCTAACTCTACATGGCAATACCTGCACTGAATTATTCACTTGTACAGAATCAATCCTTTTGTGGCTCGATGCTATTTACACAAAAAATGGGAGTTATTTGTCAGGAACAATTTACAATAATATTCACTGAGAATATCAGCCACAGGTTTGCTGGAATAATGTATAGCTTAATACAGCATATAGGACATGGACACAGCAAAATCATGATTGTCTACCTTCTAACAGTCCAACAGGCTTGGCACAACTCTCTTCCACTTCCTCAGACATCATGAATTTGCAGTCTTAAGTCTTCCGGTTACAAAATGTGCCTGAGGTAGAGTCCATTTTTTCCAGCAGAGTTCCCACATCAGATCTCACTGATGACGCCTCTGCATCAAGCTCTGTGTACTAAAGACCCAGGACCAAATGCCCCAGCATTCCACATCACCCAGTCTGGGTTCCCAGGTTGTGCCTAGAACAATGTGGCTCATTCAGTGCATCCCACTGGGGACACTCTCTCCTTAGGTCCCTAAAAGCATTATCAGTCATTCTTCCCCTACCTGGAGGTCCGTCCTCCCACTTTTCTCCCAACAGTCATGCCCTTGTGCCCGCTCAGACTTGGTGGCTCCCTTTTCCCTCTCCCGACTTGACTTTCCCATCAGTCTTTCTCATCTCTCTGATAGGGCTGTCTACCTGTCCAAGGGGACCTTGTCTTAACTTTGCACAGCAGCCACTCAGTAGACAACATCCTCTCTGTCTCCCTTAATATTCTGATCCCAACTGAGGTGAGGCACCCTCCCCCAAGGTGACCTTCAAGATACATACCTAGAGAATGGTGTGTGGTTCATTGGCACCGGTCAGGCTCTCTGCCAGACTGTCTGGACACTGACCAACAGACTGGGTGCCCTGCAAGCCGGAGCTTATGCCTGTCCTGTTGCTTGTGCCTACAGCAGTGGACTCACACAGTATTTGTCCTTTTGTGATTAATTAACTTCACTCGGCATAATGTCTTCCAGATCCCTCCATGTTGTTAGGTGTTTCATGATTTTCTTGGTGGTTTTTTTTTTTCAGGGGTGTGAAGACAAGAGGTTTTCTTTGTTTGTTTGTTTTATCCAGTCTTCTACTGATGTAAATTGCTCAGCATGAATATAATTAAGTGTTCTGGAATTCCCACTCTTGTCTTTTCTTTGGAATGGGTGCCAATATGGACCTCTTCCAGTCAGTTGACTAGCCAGCTGTCTTCTAATCTTCTTGTCATAGATAAGTGAGTGTTTCCAGTGCTTCATTAGCTTGTTGAAACATTTCCACTGGTATTTCACAAATTCCTGAAGTCTTGGTTTTGGCTAATGCTTCCAGTGAAGCTTGGACTTTTTCCCACCAGTATCATTTTATTATTATTAATCATTACTATTTTTGTATTCTACCTCTTGAAATGTTTGAATGTTGACAAGTTCATTTTTGGTAGAGTGACCGTGCATTTTTCCCATCTTCTTTGGACTCTTCCTGCATCATTCAATATTTTTAACATAGACTCTTTCAATATTGCACCTTGAGACTTGCATTGTTTAGTTCTTTCAGCTTGATATCTGCACACCGTGCTCTTCCTTTTTGGTTTTCTAATTCCAGTTCTTTGCACAGTTCTATATTATAGTATTTTACTTGGCCTTCTCTAGATATCCTTTTAAATTTTCTATTCAGCTCTTTGACTTGCTTAGTTAGTATTTCTTCCACTTGTCTGAGCTACTCTATAACTTAGAACAAATTTCAGAGTCTCTTTGGACATCTTCTGTGATCTTTTCTTTCTTTCCTGTCTTTTTAATAACCTTTGGCTTTCTTCATGTATGATGTTCTTGATGTCAGCAGGTCTTCTCTTATTAGTGCCCAATGCATTAAATCTGCTCTTGAGATGTTCTCAACAGTTGGCTGGTGAGTTAGCTCAGGTTCATTAGAGAAAAACATCCAGAGACACTCAAAAGTGTGTAAGAGAGAGCTTTGTGTCAAAGAGCAATTGTATATTGAGAAACATCCCAGCCCAGTCTAGATCAAGTCCATAAGTTCTATATTAGCTCATATGCTTGATACTAGTCCATAAATTCCTCTCTAGACTTGCGCAGCACATACAGTGATACTGAATACAAGAAGATCACAGGCTGGTAGGTAGAAAGTCCTGTGGATCCAATGGTGGTGGACACATCTCCAGGGTGCTGACTGCCATCAATGTGACTCCATGTAGCTGATTTTGTTGATTTTCTTGTCACCAAAAAGGTGGAGCAGAGAGAGTGTATTCCACCTCCAGTGAGGAAGAGAGCGAGTTCCCAGAATCCTCATGATTAGGTCACACCTACAAGGAGATATCTTCAGGCTGTGACCTGACTGACAGGCTAGACTCCACCCCTTCATTCTTTTATGAAGTTAACATGAAATTTTGTAACTACCACATGTGGGAAATAGTTAAGGCCATAATTTAGATGTTGTGGACTTGTTTTAATTTTCTTCAGCTGCAACCTAAACTTACATGTCAGCAAGTGATGATCTGTTATACAGTAAGCCCCTGATCTCATTATAGTTATTGATATTGAGTTTCTCTATATCTCTTTTCACAGATGTAGTGAAGTTCATATCTGTGTATTTCATCTGGAGAAGTCCACATGCATAGTTTCCTTTTATGCCTGTATGTAGTTGCCAATTTGAAAAAAATATCAGTCTTACAAAATTCTATCACACTGTCTCCAGTTTCATTTCTATCACAAATACCTTATTTTCTAACTGCTGCATTTCCAACTTGTGCATTACAATTGTCAATCATTTAAATGCATTTTGAGTGCAGGTTTGATGAATTTCTGATGGAAGACTTTGGAAACACTCTTAAATTTATGCATCACTAGGTTTTGTGGTGGGTTCATACATTTGAATAATAGTTGTAGTAACTTGATTTTCTTGAATGTGCGTAGTTAGTATCCTATCATAAACAGCATTTTGTTTTAAGATAGATCTTGAAATGTCCTTTGTGATAATGACTGCAATGCTATTCTTCTTGAATTTGTTATTTCTAGTTTTGTAAATCATATGACTGCTTAATTAAAAATGTCCAACACCAGTCTCTTCAGTTCACTAATGCCCATGTTATCCATCATTATGTGTTCCATTTCATTTTTGACAACTCCATTTTCCTAGCTTCTTACTTTGTACATTGAAAATTCCAATTATGAATAAATGTTTGCAGTTGTTTCTGATTTTGATCCAGGCCTCATCATCCAGGCACTGAAAGCTTTATATTCACATCATTCACATCACATGGTTGACTTTGCTTTGCTTTGCTTTGAGAAGGCATATTTGAGTGCCTTCCAGTCTGAGGAGCTCATTTACTGATACTGGAGCAGACGATGTTCTGCTGCGTCGCATGATGTTTTCAGTATTGGAGTGTAATTTGCTGTTCTTCATAAGACTGTCAGTGGCTTATTTCTCAGAAGTGAGCCATTCATTCATTCTAGTCTGTTCTTAGTCTGAAAGCTCCTCCAAAACCGATTTACTTTGGGTAACCCTGTTGGTGTTTGAAACTATAATTAAACTATATCTCTTTCACTGGTATTTGAAGTACCAATGATATAGCTGCCAGTACCACAATAACACAGAAGCCACCAAACTCTGGCAAATGGAGAGAAAAGTGGCAATGTACGCATCCCAATCCCGTTCTTCTGTCTTTAATTCTGCCTCTAAGAGTGATGCATTGGTCAGCCACCAATCATGAGTCTGTGACAACGCCCTTTGTACTAAGCCTTATGTAACTAGCTTCCTGACTGTTCAACCTCAGACCCGCCTTAGACCTGGTGCTAATGGGCTCCCTTGTTTGGATTCCGTGTCTTTGCCTGGTCCTATAAATTTTTTAAAATTTAACTTAGTCTCTAACAGTTTTATTGGCATATAATCAAATATCATGCAATTTAATAATTCAGTCATATTAAGAAACATTGCACATTACCACAATCAATTTTAGAAGATTTTCTTCTTTCTTGTACACATTAATTCCTTAGTTTCTCTCCAGCCTCTGGCATACCCACAAGAAACCATCAATCCTGTCACCGTCTCTATCGATTTACGATTTACCAATCTTGAATTTCATATACAGTAAAACATGCCCCCCCAAAAAATCCCAAGGAAAATAACAAAATAAAACAGAGAATACCCTCAATGGAAGAAGAATACAGAAAATATTAAAATGTAATAACATTCTTCTTAAATTATATTTAAACTCAGGGTTTCTTTTATACTCTTTTATACCCATAAGTGGCTGGCTTTTTAACTCAAAATATGGGCACTGATAGCTTGGTATTCATTGTTGTTTTCACTTGTGATCTTTCTAAGTCAATTCTGAAAAAACTAGTCTATGTTTCCAGACTGGCAATTCGAAGCACTATATTTCAAAACTGTAACAAACTCTGTCATTGAAATTTGGTGTTTATATATTTAGTCTTGTCACCTAAACAATAAGACATTCTTTCAGGGTTATTTAAATCATATAAGGGGTGCATAATTGCAGTATACATTTTGCCTGAACAGAAATATTGGGGGCTTTCCTTAATCATCTTGATTTTCAGTATTAAAGAGTTTAGATAAAATTCAGCAATAATACCTAGATAGAGTTCTTCTAAAGGAGCCCTGTGCAACATGTTCAAGTGCTAACTCGAAGGTCAGCAGTTGAAAACCACCCGTCACGCCACTGGAGAAAGGCGAGGTTTTCTATGCTCACAGTCTTGTGAGAAACCTACAGGCCAGTTCTACTCTTTCCTATGCGCTGGAATTGACTCAAAGGCAGTGAGTGAGAGTCCGTCTTCAACAGGTGGATGGTTTCTACCAGTTAATTTCAGATCTTTTTGTAAAGATCATACTTTTTTTTCTTTCCTTTTGTTGTCTCAATTAAATCAAGACACCTTTCTGAGCATGGCCTTACTACTGAAGTCTCTAATACAAAAGGTAAAAGCTGTGTTTTTCCTTTTGGCCAAAAGATTCTGAAATTACTGATAATGTTATTACATTTTACCTGATGAACCATTTATGTTTACAGAGAAAAAATATCCATTTTTATTGCTAAACAAGGATTTATCAGGTTAAGATAGTGAACCTTGGTATATTCACCTGTGCCTTCTGCAGGCTGATGAATCAAGTGATTCTTAGAGCAATTAGCCCCCAGAAACTGAAATTGGAGAGGGTAACTAATGTACACTTACAAGTGGGATGGGAAAGAAAAAATAATACTTGAGATCATAGGAAAAATACTACTTTCACTTTTTAGAAACTGACAAAAAGAAATCTCCAACACATACTATCAATGATCTCCATGTGTGGGTTGAATAAATGCCACAAAACATTATTCTCAGGCTACTCTGATAAAAAAATTCACCACACAGACTTGCCACCTCTTGGTGTAAGAAATGCACTCTATACGGTTGTTATAGAAAATGTAGTCCATAAGCCTGTAATTTCACCTTGAAGCCTGGTAGGAGCACATATTGTCATACCTAACCCCAAATCTGAATAAAAAAGTTACATTTCAACAAGATACTAAAAGAAGACACAATAAGTTGACTCATAGTTTAGTGGAAACTCTAAGACTGTGTAACTAATTAACATGGTTTTCTCCAGTAATTTTGAAATGTCTGTTTTTAAATTTTCTCAAAAGGTAAATTTTCATAACATCAATTTATTTAAGTGATGTTCTGATAACTAGATAACTCGATTCTGATAACTAGACAGTTTTATTGTGACATCCTAAGTACAAATGAATTAGTGAGGGTTTAAGAAACACTTTTGTGGAGTAGCAAACGGTCGGTTGAGCACCATGCCTAAGTTTTATTGTGACTACTGCGATACATACCTCACCCATGACTCAGCATCTGTGAGAAAGACACATTGCAGTGGTAGGAAACACAAAGAGAATGTGAAAGACTACTACCAGAAATGGATGGAAGAGCAGGCTCAGAGCCTGATTGACAAAACAACGGCTGCATTTCAACAAGGAAAGATACCTCCGACTCCTTCTCTGCTCCTCCTCCAGCAGGGGCGATGATCCCGCCTCCCCCCAGTCTCCCGGGTCCTCCTCGCCCTGGTATGATGCCAGCACCCCACATGGGGGGACCACCCATGATGCCAATGATGGGCCCTCCTCCTCCTGGAATGATGCCAGTGGGACCTGCTCCTGGAATGAGGCCACCCATGGGGGGCCACATGCCAATGATGCCTGGGCCACATGCCAATGATGCCTGATGATGCGGCCCCCAGCCCGTCCTATGATGGTGCCCACTCGGCCAGGAATGGCTCGACCAGACAGATAAGGGCAGAGCACAGCCTCTTTGTATCGCTTCCTCTTCCTCGAACCCCTTCACCTGGAGACCTGGTGCTGCGACTCTGGATGTTTTCCAACAGCACAACATGGAAGACCTGCTCCCCCTTTCTCTCAAAAAGAGAATAGTTTTTGGAGTGGAGTAGTGGACAAAAAGCAGAACAAAACGATTTTTGTTTGTGACACGTGAAAATAAAATTAACTTTTAGTTAAAAAAAAAAAGAAAAGAAAAGAAACACTTTTGTGAGGATAGTAATCAGTATAGTCAATCTAAATTCACACTGATTTATATTGTTTCTCTTATAGGAAAAAAAGAATGCTTTTTGGTAGAAAAATATATATCTCTTAGTTATGTTTATGATGAATGATGATAGCAAAAGACAAAGGAATGAATTAACAATCTACCGCAGAAGTAAGAAAGTTCCCCTACTGACTATTAGATCCACTTGTTTGGGCTCAAGCCCAAAGAAAGGACACTGTACACAGAGAGCCTGAGAGACTAAAAAACGGACCTAGATCCAATCGAAGAGACGTCAGCTTATTTGCATCATGTGTCTTATGGCCTAGGACAGCAGGACAACATCCAGTGGCTGCCAGATGGACAAGAAAGGGTCCCTAAGGGATGGTTGTGAGGACTCTTTTTATACTAGCTAAACAAATTTGATTAAGGTGGGATACTGAAACCTTTCGCATAATGATGTGAAGTACTTGGAGTTCATGTTAAGTTGCCATTATTACCTACTCTGTGCACTGGAGATGGTCTCTTTGTGATAAGTGGGCTGAAGGAAGCATTCAGAATGTCTGTCTGTGACATGTGCGGGGTGGGTCCAGATGAGTAGGAGGACACACTGACAATGTGTGATACAAGAAGTGCGGCCACTTTCAACAGTGTTTACAGAAGTGCCCCTCCCTTCAAACAGTATGTAGGGAAGCTTGATTTAGAGGCACATGCATTGGGATCATTTCAGATACCAATTCTAAGTACGAAGATTCAGCCCCCAACACAAAACTAATGAAGTAATATTTAGACATGGGATTGCTGAACTCTGCATTTTAACTTTATGAATCAGACTACATGACAATGGGTTTAACTTTGCATTTGATGGCTCCAACACATAATATACTTGACAATCATTGGTTTAACAATATGTTCTAAGGGTAAAAAGAGAGCCCCAAATTAAAATATAATTTATAGAGACACATTTGTAAAATCTTTAGCAGGACAAAGATAAGTCCATGGCTCAGAAACATAATCTGGATGGAGGAGATCACCAGTAGTTGGATATATGGTGTCTAAGGATTACAGAACCTTTGCTACTTACACAGGAAATGGACAAAAAGCAAACTGTTGTAAAATTAAAAGTGGTGACATACTTTCATCCCAGTAGCAGACATCATTACCGAAGCAGGAAAGGTGCTGTGATTATAATCCATACACTATTGCAGATACAAAGGTTTACAAGATTAATTTAAGGCCTTTTGGCCTAGTCAAGGTCTAATTTAGGCCTATGAGACTCAAGTACTCTAACTTCCATCAAGGGTATACCCAGGCAAGTCCCTAAGGGGTTGGCTGCTCCTCTCTTGGTTGGCAAGTGGAGTGGTTACAATTCAATTTCAAGACACTCTGTCCAAGGGAAAATGCTTTTCACAATACAGGCTGTTGTAAGCAAATCCCATAAATTACACAGAAACATTGCATTGTCTTTGTAATGCTTGGGTTTTATTCACAGACATAAATAATCATAAATGGGTTAAGAGTTGAAGGTTAAAACATAAACCCTTTGTTTTCTCTCCAAACAGGCTATTAGGGGAGATATCTCATATAGGAGGGAACCTACTTAGTTCCCAGAGGAAAAAGAATCACACTTTTAAATGTAATAAGCAATAAGGGAATAAGGAATAATTAAACAAAAGAATCTATATTACCAGTCTAGGGTAGATGCTGTGCCCGTGTTTTGCAAAGGATAGAAGCACCTTGCCAGGAAAGTTGTTGGTTCTGGGGTCTGGGGTCCGTGGCATGCTGCCAGAGAAGTCCTGAGAACTCAGCCACCAGGAAGAGACAAGCACAACGATCTCAGGCTAGGAATCTTCTGTGAAGGAACACTGCTAGTATGCCTCCTGGTCTAGAGAATTCATAGTTAGCAAGTGCGGGGACTAGCCAGTGTTTTTACCTCGAGGGGAGATCCTTCAGCTAGTGAATGCTGCCAATATACCTCTTGATTCTGAGCAATACAATAGCCAGCAAGTGCAAGAACTAGCTACCACTGACCATCTCAATGAGATGATGATGTCCAGTGGTCTGTTCTACTGCTCATAAGTCAGGTTTACCTGTGAGTCCCTTCTAACACATGCGCCTGGTTTTGCTGATAGGTTAGGTGTTTCTCCTTTACACCCTAGGTGATGTCTTGTTTTGCCAGTATCTCAAATTATCTGTCTTTTCAGGCTCACAATCTAATAATATTTATTTTTAAATTTATGCTTATAACACAGGCCAGTGGTCAGAAGGGATTAAATATAGGCTGAATCTATATGGAAACATAAATATTCACTTAGGGCACCCCCATAAACAGTTCCCATCCATAAACCTAGTGTGCAGAATACAGAAGAAATCCATCTTTCATCATTGTACTAAGAAATAAAAATAAACCAAGACAAACTTGTGTTCCCATTATTAATAATTGATTGAAAAAGAAAATTTCACATCAAATAATTAACTTTATAGGTCCCAAAACCTCACTTCAGCGGACATGTTATCATGTACTCATTACTTCCCTCTCCATAAATTTTTTTTCTTTTTTCCCCCCTTTTAACAGTTTTATTGGTACATAATCCATATAACATACAATTCAACAGTTCAATCATATCAACAAGAGTTGCGCAATCATCACAATCAATTTTAGAACATTTTCTTTTTTCTTGTGCTCATTTTTATTAGCTCCCCATGCCCCCCCCCCCCCCGCCCCTGCCACAACTCTAAGAGACTAGTAACCCAGTTATTATCTCTATAGATTCACCCATCCTGGATTTCAAATACTGAAAGCAAAGAAGCAAAGGTGCTAATAACAATAAAATAAAACAGAAAAGAAAGCAGAAATATTAAAAACTAGAACAACTTTAAAATGGGTAAAAAGGGAGATCAAATGATAAGGTGTTAAATTTTAACCTAAGTCCATCTGCCATAATCCACCTTCCAATAGCATGGTAGCAAGGTTATTCACAGTCCTGGTCTATGGTCAGAGGGGATTCGCCTGAGGCTTAATCCACGTGCATTTCCCCTTCACTATTTTTTTTTCCTAACTGAAGCAAATTTTAAATGAGTCAAAAGGGCAACCAAATAAAATATTACATTTTAACCTACCTTATCTTTACTGTAATCAGTTAAGCAATACTCTGTTTGATAACAAGACTATTTACATGCGGAGGTTTAATCTATGAGTTGCTGTTGTTAAGTGCCATCAAGGTGGTTCCAGCCTATAGCGACCCTATGCACAACAGAAGGAAATACTTCCCTGTGCTATGTCAACCGCACAATTATTCCTGTGCCTTAGCCCATTGTTGCAGCCACGGTGTCATGTCATCTCTTTAAGGGCCTTCCTCTCCCTCACTGCTCCAAACATAACGTACATCATAATGTACATAATGTACATCACCAAACATAACGTCCTGCTCCAGGGACACCTGTCCAAAGTACAGAAGACAAAGATTGTCATGCTTGCCTCTAAGGAGCACTCTGGCCTTACTTCTTCTAAGACAGGTAAGTTGGGTTCTATTTATTTATTTTTAGCAGATTTTTAACTTTTTTTTAATTGCTCTTTTTTCAATTTGAGATTTTATTTAATGACTCATTTCCTGCTTTTCTTTTGTTTTTTTAGTCAGAGTCCTGAAAAATATTCAAAATATTATCTTTCTAAAAAGAAAAATTACTCAAAATTAGCTCAGTAATTTGTTCACTTTCACAGAGAAAAATATCAATAAAAGTTAAGTAACATCATGAAAAAGTGCAAATTTCTTTCTTTTTTTAATAAATAAATCACTTATTACGGATTCTTATAGTTCTTATAATAATCCATACATCAATTGTATCAAGCACCTTTGTCCATATGTTGTCTTCATCATTTTCAAAATATTTTCTTTCTGTTTGGACCCTTGATATCAGCTCCTCTTTTTTTTCCCTCCCTCACCCTCCCACTCTCCCACCCTCATTCACCACCCGCTGTCTCCCTTCGTCCACGTTACTGTTGTTCGTCCCTCTGGGGAGGGCGGGGGTGTTGGATTGTGCATCATTGTAGTCGAGTCTCTATTTCTACCCCTTCTACCCCCTCACCTTCCCCCTACTCTCACGGTATCACTACTTCCATTGCTGTTCCTTAGGGGTTTATCTGTCCTAGATTCCATGTGTCCAAAACCCTCTAAACTAGTGTACGTGCTCTGGTCTAGCTGGATTTATAAGGTAGAACTGGGGTCATGATAGTGGGAAGGAGGAAGCATTACAGAACTAGATGAATGTTGTGTGTTCCATCGGTGTGAAGCTGCACCCTGGCTGTCTAGTTCTGTCCTTGTGAACCTTCTGTGAGGGAATGTCCAGTTATCTACAGATGGACTTTGGCTTTTTAGTTTTTTAACTTTATAGAAATATATCTCCCCGTGATTACCTACTGAAATAAAAAAGTAAATTGCCTGAGTTCTTTCCTTTTAACCATAGCTCCTTTTTCACATCTCTGCCTTCCATTTGAATGAACACTGTAGGAAATTTTTCAGAGGTATGGTACTTTTCTTAGATCAAATAGTTTTTAGAGGGGCCCCTTAAAATGAGGAGGAAAAAAATCTATGGAAGCGTGGTTTGGGTTCCAAATTTTCTGCTAATTAATGAAATAGTAGGAAATACCATTTAATCTCTATCTAAATTGGAACAAAAAATGACCAGAATAGAATATCCTCAATGACCCTTCTACCTCCTTTAGTTTCTAGTTCCAAATAAAACTTATTTAAATATTGAGTTTAAAAATGAGTATCATAAAGAAATAAATTCTGTTCACTTAATAGATATTTTCCCCATAATTCTGTTCAAAACACACATTATGCAATATTCTACTAGGACATTCCATTAGGATCCCATGAGGAATATTCTTTTGGATCCAATGACTAGGAGTCAAAGCTCTAGCTAATGTCTTTTTTGAGCATCATATTTATATCCAAATTCTCCTAGAGCTAGATTACTATAATTTTCACTTAAACTAAAGACGCTGAATTCCTAATACTGAGGCATCTTCTGGAGTTTGCATGGAGTGCAAAGTTTCAACATCACAGCTTCTCACCACAGTACAAGATGTCGAGTGAGATTCTGTTTATTTTTTGAATAATTATGTGTGAATTCAGGGGTATAACATTCCTCCAATAACTTAATCAAGTAAATCATCCAAATTTTAGCAAAATTTTATAAGTATTCCTTAGTTTTACTTTTCTGGGCATTCTGCATAGTCTGTTGTTGGTCAGACACATTTGTTAGATTAGTTGTTACCATGATTTTAAGTTAAATTAGGATGTTTTGCCTGATTTTGGAATAAAGCTTGTCACAGAATATGTTTCTCAACTCTGAAACAGGTTTAAAGCTTAGAAATGTATTTCATTTAAATCCATACCCGATGTGCTCTCTGATCCTCTTTGATCTCATCCTCTGCTATGACCCGTCATACCCACTCACTTTGGATATCTTACACTTCGCTGAAAATTTAAGCATTTTTCATGGGGAAACACTATACTGGCTTCTAACAGAATGGATTTATTTAGCTCCCTTTTACATTTTATCAAGACTGGATGAAAAATAGGGTTTATTTATTAATATTTTACCAATATCATTCATTTCCTTTCTTTCTGTAGAGTATTCCATTATAGAAATATACCAAACAATATTTGCTGTTTCTGTTTTTTCTCTGTTAAAGCAATATGAATGAGTTAATTAACATTCTATTCATGCTTTGGAAAAATATCTATTTATTCCTGTTGTATGTATATATGCTATGGTTGTTGTTTGCCAGAAATCTGAATTCCTAGCAACTTGATAAAACATGATACATCCGCCTGGCAGAATTTGCTAGGCTGTAACTGCTATGTGAGCAGTTAGTCATGTTTTCCTCCTGCTGAGCCACAGGTTGATTCAAACCATCAACCTTTGGTTAACTCCTGAGACTTAACATTTGTACCACCCAGGCTCCTTCATAGGTATGGCAGTTAGATTTTCTGTCAACTTGAATATGTATGACTGCAGAGGGGTGCATTCTAACCTGTCAATCAGGTCACAGCCTGATGATGCCTTCCTTAGGGGTATGGCATTATTCTAAGGGTGAAACTGGGACCCTCTTACTCTCTCTGCCTGCTGGGGTTCTGTCAGCTTCCAGGGGCAGCTCCATGGGTCATTCCACCCTGAGAGCTGCCATGTGTTCCCCAACCTTGCATCCATGCCAATCTTTACCTACTGCCCTGTGATCTTCAGGCATTTCCCATAGATTTCTGCATCATCTGCCTGTAGCTGTTTTAGTCTAAAGAAGGAATTATGGACCAGCAGCAGACGTAGGGGCTTGTGTTGGACTGGGCTGGGGGATGCCTTCTTGATTTAAAGTTACTCTAGATATAAAGGGCTTTCTTATACATAGATGAGTGTCACTGGATTTGTTTCTCTAGACAAACCAGCTCACTGGCTATGAGTCTTTTTTTCCTCCATGTTTGTTTACATACTTTCAATTGGAGTTTCTTGGTCCACTTTGGTGAAAATAGTTTTCTAAAATAGTTACACCAGTTCTCCTGGTAAAATAAGTGAATCGCAGTTGTTCTGTACCCTCCCAGAATACTTTGTATACATAATCATCCATTTGAGTATTCACCATATTGGTTGTTATAGTTTCTCCCTGCTGGGACTCTGTTTGTTTCCCCAAAGAGTTATGAAGCTAACTCTTTATAGTTTATATAGTTTACTAAAATTTTGGGATATTTAGATATCATCTTTTTATAAAGCATGTATTGATATTGGTCTTTAGCTCATGTTCTATTGGATAAAAATCTCAAACCTTATTTCCATTGAATTAATTACAATTCATAGTGACCACAAAAGACACAGTAGATCTTCTCCTGTGGGCTTCTGAGACTCTTTACAAGAGTAGAAAACCTCGTCCTTCTCCTAGTGGAGTATGAGGTGGTGTCAATGGCTGACCCTGCTGTTAGCAGCCAACTGGATAACCACTATGACAACAGAGCTCCTCCTTGTTTATGTGTTTGTTCTGTTAACTGCTTTTTAGGAATTAATACTTCTTCTTTGAATTTAGATCCTTTTAAATATCCTTCTTGACTAATTTATTTAGTACTGCCTTAACAAAATATGTCACAAGAGATATGCTTTATATATTAGGTATATAGTCTTGGACCTCAAAGTTCAATCCGGGCATTTTTTTAAAATATCATTTTATTAGGGGCTTATACAACTCTTATCACAATCCATACATACATCAATTTTGTAAAGCACATTTGTAGTACATTCATTACCCTCATCATTCTCAAAACATTTGCTCTCCATCTAAGCCCTTGGCATCAGCTCATTTTTCCCTTCCCTCCCCACTCCCCCCTCTGTCATGAACCATTGAAAATTTATAAATTATTATTTTGTCATATCTTGTACTGTGCTATGTCTCCATTCATGCACTTTTCTGCTATCCATCCCCCAGGGAGGTGGTTATACGTAGATCCTTGTAATCAGCTCCCCCTTTCCAACCCACTTTCCCTCCACCCTCCCAGTATCGCCACTCACATCACCGGTCCTGAAGGGATCATCCGTCTTGGATTCCCTGTGGTTCCAGTTCCTATCTACACCACTGTACATCTTCTGTTCTAGCTAGATTTGTAAGGTAGAATTGGGATCGTGATAGTGGGGTGGGGTGGGGGGAGCATTTAGGAACTAGAGGAAAGTTGTATTTTTCATCGTTGCTACATCACACCCTGACTGGCTCGCCTCCTCCCTGAGGCCTGTCTGTAAGGGGATGTCCAGTGGCCTACAAATGGGCTTTGGGTTTCCACTGTGTACTCCCCCCTCATTCACAATGATATGATTTTTTGTTCTGATGATGCCTGATACCTGATCACTTCGACACCTCATGATCGCACAGGCTGGTGTGCTTCTTCAATGTTGGCTTAGTTGTTTCTGAGCTACATGGCCACTTGTTTACCTTCAAGCCTTTAAGAACCCAGATGCTATTTCTTTTGATAGCCGGGCACCATCAGCTTTCTTCACCACATTTGCTTATGCACGGGCCATTATTTTTAAGGGAGCTTCCTTGTCTGTTGCATCAGAAATTCCTTGACATGTTTTGTTGCTCCTTGGTTTCTGTATTCTCACGGGTTTATTTTTGCATTTATTCTGAACTTTTCTTAAAAACACTCTCAGAAGTGATTCTGCTTGGCACTCATCTTAATCTAATTGAACTCTTCAACACAGCAAATGAAACTCTGTTTTCAAACGGGGTCACTTTTATAGGAACAGGTGTGACTACATCAAGACATCATTTTGAAGGACATAATTCCATCCAGTATATAT
>NW_022103915.1:64210340-64260988 GCF_000313985.2 Echinops telfairi
TTCACCACCCATTTATCCCTCCGCCTTTCAACCAGCACCACATGTGATTATCGGCCAGGCTGGCACAATTAACTAACTCAGCACCCAACAACAAAAGTAGGGAAGTTAATAGGTTCACTCAGGTCAGGATCAGTAAACACTAAGGATATAGTTAATCGGTCCGCAGTACCACCTGTCCTCAGCCAGCAGCCAAGTCTCCCTCCAGTCCTCTGCCTTCATGGCTACGAAGCTGCCTGTCACTCTGTTTTACAGTTCCACAATCGTGGCCTGCTCCTTTATTCTGTCTCATGATTTTCTTGCCTTGGTTTCTGGTTTCACCCAGGTCCTTTACCCCGTTCCACAGCCTCTGTTCTTGGCCTCCATCACTTCAGTCAGAGATCTGGAGCGTGCTCTTCTAATGGTTCTGAGATTTCTTCCCCTGTTCCTGCTTCTGAGACAGCTTTATATAGAAGTGTGGTTCGGATCTTTCAACAGATCATACCTTCAAGGAAAACAAACCGTAGTGACTTAAATCACACCCTGCAATAGGATGGCTTTTAAAAATCAACCCTACTTTCATCCTGTAACACAGAACAACCTCCAAAATGGGATTACAGCCAAAGGCATAGAGTTCAGAAATAGAATATATATCATAAGGACTTATGGCTAGAAACCAAACTCACTGCTTTTGAGTCAGCTCTGACCGTGGTGGCCCTGTAGGTCAGGGCAGGATTGCCCTTGTGCATTACTGAGACTGTAATTCTCAGTAGAAAGCCCCATCTTTCCCTGAAGAGCTCCTAGTGGTTTTGAACTGCTAAATTTTCATTTGGCGGCAGAATTTCTAAATTGCACCACAATGGCTAGAAAGGTCATATTAATTGACTATATCTCAGCCTTGTAATTGATTGCAATCTGAAACATGGTCCATTAGGTATGATTTATACTTTTAATTATATAGCTTTAGTAATATGTATTTCTTCTGCAAAGATAGTTAATAGTAAACACATTTACTTTGAAGAAATTTAGATTCCCTATAAATAGCACTTCCATGGGATTTCATCACGTCTGCTTCTGTAATGCTAATTAGCAGACCAAATCATTGTATGTGTTGAAAACTATAATAAACAACTTGTTTAATATTCTTTGTCACAAATAAAGCAATGCAAAGAAGTTATAAAAAGCTATTTAAAATCTCATTAAAATGCTGCCATCAAAAAAGCCAAGTTTTGGAAAACCACATTATAAATATCTTTGAAATATAGCATTTCTTTAATTTTCTATTATGATTACTATGATCTTTATCACAGACATATCTGGACATTGCAGGGATTTTTTTCTCATGAGATAATTTTAGTGCATCAGGAAGTCAGATTTATATAGCATGATTTGTTGCGGTATCATTAAAAAAAATTCCTACTCCTTAGCCATTTCTCTAGCAGCGCCTTTTATTCCCATTCCACCGCCATTGTATTTAGTCAGTGATTCACCTGGGGAAAGATTGGGAAGGAATGTAACACATGCGCACATCCAGCTTGAACCGTTAGGTCTGAGTGTGTGCATTACTTCGTCCTCTTTTGTGCATCTGTACAGAACCATGAGAACAACTGAACCCAGAGAGGGATGTTCTGTCAACCAGATCTTGGACTGCGGATATATGGGGTGCACACTTGAAAAAACTATAGTTTGCATGTAAGCCTCACTCAGTGCAGTAGAGTCTAGCAGAAGCTAGGAGGCGAGGCTCACTGAGCCATTTTTCTCTCTGCTCTTCCATTAACCCCACATGTGTTTATCAGCCAGGTTGGCACAATAAACTTTATCTCAGAATGTAATGCCATTCCTCTTGATTGTGTCGTTCCAGCTTAGTAAACTACATGATTTTCTAATTCACAATGGCAATGTAAGTCTAGTTTAGCTCCCTAATGCCTTGGATATTGATCTTTATGCATTTCATTTAATCTTTGATGACTTCCAATTTTCCTGGATTTATACTTTGCACTTCCCAAGTTCCAATTATCTGCAGATTTTTACAGTTTGTTTTTCTCATCCCAAATTGTCCCAACTCAACAAATGAAAATTAGCACCACGATTGACTCTACTTTGAGAAAGCAGCTCCTCATCAGTCACCTTTTGAGTGCCTTCTGAACTCAGGGACCCCTTCTCTGGGATTACCTCTGACAATGCTCTGCTTCAACTTGGTAGGCCTTCAGTATGTGACAAGATTTCAAGTTCTGCATAAGGTTTTCAGTCCATACTTCCCCCCTGTATAGTGGGCCCCCTGTATAGTCTTTTAACTGTCACACAATGATTGAGTGGGTCTTAGCAAATAAGGTGCATGTGGTCTACCAATGGGAATGGACAGCTATCTTTTGAATCAAAAAGTGCCAATCTACTTTGTAAGGGTGGTGTTGGCAAACAAGGTGTATGAAACCCTGAAGAGAGGCTTAGTCAGTTTTACAAAACCATTAGGTTTAAACTGAGTCATCCCTGGGGGTAGGCAGGAGGATTCATTAACATACAAAAAGAGTTTCTTTTTTGTTATTCTTGGCTTAATCTTTTATTTTTTATTGTTGATCATTTATTGGGGGCTTTTCTTACAGATATTATAACAATCTAAAAATCAATTATATCAAATGCATTTGTTCAGATGCTACCATCATCATCTTCAAAACATTTTACTTCAACATTTTACTTTAATATCAGCTCCTCTTTATTCCCTCCCTCTCCCACCCTCCCACCCTCATGAACCCTTAATAAATTATATATATATTTCTATATCTTGCACTCTCTAATGTAAGAGTTTCAGTAGAATCCCATCCTTTGTTCTCAAGGTCCCTGTGCTGAAACGTCTTGTTCCCAAAACAGAGAAAGAGAGCTATAACATGGAGGATGGTACGAAAAGCAGCAACAGAGAAATAATGGCATCAAAACCAGGAAACTGGTGCAAGTCAGTGCTGTGGGTTTCTAGGCCCACTATGCAAGTGGATATACTACCGTGGATAAGCCCACCGACCCTTGGAACAATACACCTAAAATACTGCAGGCTGGAAGCGTCATACTGTGGTGTCTCTGAAGATTTATTTGCAGAACTAAAATAGTTTTTTACATGCTGCCTATCAAAAAGGAAAAAGAAAAAAAAAGTCTGCATAAAACATTGGATTAAAATGTCAAACCTGCTTCTATAGAGTACAGCTTTTATTTTATTTGGAATTCCAATCAATGCCCATGGAAGCAGCAGTCAAGAAATCCAATGACATATTTCACGGACAAATTTACTACTGAAGGTCTCAAAAAATGTTAAAGAAAAGCAAATATTTCACTTTGAACATTAAGGTTTGTCTGACTCACACAATGGTCTTTTCAAAAGCCTCATAAAAGGGCTGTTATGGTATGTGGGGTAAGTATTGGACTGCTAACTTCAAGGTAAGTTGTTCAAACCCAACATCCGATCCATGAAAGAAAGATGAGACACTCTGTTCCTATAAAGATTTTCATCCCTAGGAACTCTAATTAGGGTAACTAAGAGTTGGAAGCAACTCTATTGCAATGGGCTTAAGGTTTGGATATGCATGCAAAAACTGGAGAATAAATAAGGAAGATTGAAGAAGACTTAATGTACTTGAATTGTTGTTTATCAAATATTAATTAATAACCATAGTGTTCCAGAAGAATCAACAAGCCTATCTTGAGAGAATTATATTCTAAATGCTTCTCAGACATGAGGTTTGAGAGAATTGATCTAAGGGCATGTTCTCAGGAGAGACCAGTCCCTGGAGCAAGACATCATACTTGGTGAAGTAGAGAGTAAACAAAAATGAGGAACACCCCCAATCCAATGGATAGGCACAGGAAATGCAATAATATGCTCAAACATTGCAATGATTGTGCAGATGGAGGCTGGGTGGTTTTTCCTTCTGTTGTAGGCCCACAATGCTTAAGAACCAACTCAGGGACACCTGACAGTAACACAGTCAGGCCAGATGGACTGTTTTGAAGGCCATATAATTTAGAGAGATTGAACTTGAAGGACTGCTAGTTTCTCACAACTCTCTCTCTCACGGATGTGAGTTGCACTGAGCCATTTGTAGTGCTTTATAATTTAACTGTTTATTTCTTGTATTATATGTTTATCTGTATATGATTTAACAGTTCATTTCTTGTTATATGTCTAATTATCTTTATAATAAATGTATTAAATTATCAGCAATTTGGTTTTATCTCTCTAGAGAACCCTGTCGAACACATTTTGGTTTCAATCTAGAGGCATCACAGAAGACAACGCTGGTGATCCATCTCTGAAAGGTTACAGATTAGAAAACCCCACGAAGCAGCTCTAGGCTACACACATATGGTACCCAAGGGCAGAATCGATTTATCATAAGTGAAATTTATTTCTGAAGTGTAATTTATTTCTGACAGTAAGTAAATGTAATTAAATAGCACCTAACAACAACAATATAGAAGGGTTTTCTCAGTTTGATTATGAGTGAGTATAAAGTTTTATTATATTGATATTCTGCATCCTTTGATACAAGGAGCTCTTGTGGTAATGTTGGGTAAGTATTGGACTGCTAACCATGAGGCCAGCAATTCAAAGAGCCACAGAAGAAAGATGAGGCTTTCTGATACTGTAAATATTTGCAGCCTCATATAGGGTTGCTATGAATCAGAGTTGACTTGGTGGCAGTTTGGTTTGGTTTGGGGTAGTTATCCTTTGGTACAGAATCCTGGTGATGCTATGCTCCCCTAAAAATTTAGTCTTAGAAACTGTATGCATGGTCAATATGCACTGGAATTAGCCCAATTATAGTGCTTAACCTATATAGGTATAATTCATATAATCCCTCTAGATGAAGAAACCCTGATAGTCAAATGATTAAGTGCTCAGATACCAACTGAAAAGCTGTTTTGTTTATGCTTAATTTAGTTATTCCTTTTTACTCTTTTATTATATAACAATGTGGTTTAATTAACACTTTTTAAAATTTATTATTTAAAGTGCATTATTAATATACCACAATCTTGTGAGTTTATTATTTTCAATAGTCATTTCAAAAAGAAAAATGCTACCTTATTGAATAGTTATTATTGTTTATTTCAAATATTCACTGAGTTTCTACTTTTAATTGGTTCTCACATAGTCATCATATGTGAATTATATATTTCAGTTTTGTGGAAATTTCAGTATATAATTTGTTTTTAAATATAGATTTTTAAAGTTTTAAATTTCCTTTCAAGTTCCTTTTTTCAAGTAAATGCATCCATTTTAAAGACTCCTTGTAACTTTTTTTACTCATTAGTTGTTTACAATTGTCTTCATACATTACAAAAGATTTATGTGCATATAAAATCAGAATCACACCCACTGTCATCTCAGTCCAATGCTGATCCAACAGGGCCACAGAACCCCTTTATGGGAATGTACTCTCATATATATCGCTTGCACATATATAAGAAACCACAAAATGGTTTTTATTGTATTTGAAACATTGTTTGTTTAAAATACATGTATATGCTGTTGTTATTATTAGGCTTCAAAAATTTTTATGATTCATAGAAAGGCACCAAGTCCTAAATCAACCTTCTAATTGTTCCTCCCTTGGGCAAGACAAGTAGAGAATGTCCACAGGAAGCAAACGGCAGGGTGGGTCACCAATAGTCAGCAGCTTGGGAGCTTAGCAAAGCAGGCCCAGATGTAGTTAAAAACCAAGTTGTAGAACTCACACTTTCTCATTTTAAAAATTACTACAAAACGGCAGTAATTGAAACAGTATTCAATGACATAAGAACAGAACCAAAGATCTTCAGAATGGAATTGTCAATTTAGAATAATCTCTAAAACTTTTAGACAATTGATTTTCAACAAAAGTTCAATCCTTTGAACAGCTGGATATCCCATTCAAGTGGATAAATCTAACACCTACATTACACCCTATAAATAGTTAACTCAAAGTAGATTCTGGGTATAAACAAAAACTAAGAGTATAACATTTACTGAAGATCATATAAGAGTAAAATCTTCAAGGTTTTGGTTAGGAAATGTTTTTTAGGTAAGAAAACAAAAGCATAAATAGCTCAAGAAGAAATGAATAAATGGGCTACAACAAAATGAAAAACCTTTGTTCTTCAAGTAATAACAATAAAATTAAAATTCAACTCACAGAATGAAAGAAAATATTGTCAAGTCATATGAACATATGAAGGGGTGACTCCCTAAAAAAAATCCAGAATTTTTCTCAAGCTATGTATTTTTAAAAAAATTAACAAAACATCCTTATCACCTTCAAAATACTTTCCATTTACACTTAATATGTTTGTCAAATCTGTGATTCCATTCTTGGAAGCATTTTTCAAACCCATCTGTTTGGATCGTTGACAGCACCTCCCTCCTTTTTTCCTTCACCTCTTCTATGTCTTCAAATCGCTGTCCTTTCATGTCTCTCTTCAATCGAGGACACAAAAGGAAGTTGCAGGGAGGGAGGTCAGGTGAATGAGGTGCAGAGGACAAGAGAGGCATGCTCATTTTTGCAAAAAATGTGTGCACCTGGATGGCTGAATGAGCAGGTGCAGTGTCATGGAGGCAAAACCAGTTCGCTGTCTGACACAAATCAGGCCTTTTTGTCACACACTATGTAATCTCTTCAAAAACCTCTAAATAGAAAGCTTGATTAACAATGTGACCTGGTGGAATCAACTTCAATTGCACTGTGCTCCCACATCAAAAAAAACAAACAAATGAGCATCATCTTGATCTTTGATTTCATTTGATGAGCTTTTTAGCTAAAACAAGTTTAAAATGTGTCAAAAAGGAAATCAAGTGATAAGATATTCCATTTTTGACCTGTGTCTGCCATAATTGACAATGCTATCTATCTGATAACAGGGCTATTCACTTCACTCAATTATGATCAGAGGGGATCACCAGCAACAATCTAGGCAAGGACCCTGCAAATGGTGATTTTTTTTTTTAATGCAGCATCTGTGCATTTTTTTCAACACCTGAATTCTGTGACCTATGGTTTAAAATCTCAACCATCAGCACTTAGCAGCCACCAACTTCTCCCAGTAATTCCCTCAAGCACTTCACAGTAGAATGCCCCTTATCTTCAATGAATTTCCCAGACCATCTAGAGGAGAAACTTCTAGCAAATTCTACTCTTAGGGCCTCACAGAAACATCTCTGCCTTTCAGTGAGTCACAATAATCCATCTTCTCACATTATGAGGCAAACTAACCAAAGTAATTCCATTTCATTAGCTGCTAGAAACTAACCAAAGTAATTCCATTTCATTAGCTGCTAGATGACCTGCTTGCTCGGCCCTTCCCTTCTCAGAAAGCCCCACTGGCAGATGCTCCCAGAATGTACCCTTCATCCCCGGAGCCAGGTTGTTATATTTAATGTTGCTATTCTTTAATATTCTTCTCTTTTTTCCTGCTTATTGAACTTTAATGACATCAGAACAGAAGGTGGTGTTCTTCCAGCCCCCTCCCCCCACCCTTGCCTTGGGTTCAGCAAAGGTGAGGACCTGCCCTCCCACCTGAGAGGGCGGCACTGCAGCATGAGGGAGAGGCGGTGATGCCAGGCTAGAGATGGGGCAGGAAAGGAGACTTGCACCCTCTTCTTGGCTCATTCTCTCTTCCCTGGGACCTGGTGCTGCCCCCAGACCCTGGGCAGGGCTGGCAGGCAGGCTCATGCAACAGTGAAGGGTGGGGGCGGGGTTGGCACGGACACCCTGCCATTGCCCCAGGGAGGGCAAGAGGGCTACAGGAAGGAGACCATGCGTGGCCATGCGGGTCCACACGAAGAGTCTGCGGTGTACATACAGTTGGCGAGGGCACCCTCCACCGAGGCCAGGCCCGGGACCAGAGGGGGAGGTTTGGTGGCGCGGGCATGCCAGGGGCAGGGTCCCGGTGGGCGGCAGCGTGGCTACTCCTTGGCGCAGCTGATGATGGCGAGGATGTACAGGAAGATATTGATGACGTCCGTGCACAGGTTCAGCACAGCGAACACGTACTCCTCGGGGCTCAGGGACAGCTGCTTGTTGCCCAGCAGCGGCTGGTTGTCCACTGCCAGGAAGGAGGTGAAGAGCAGGGCGCCCAGAGAGGTGTACACAATCTCCAGAATGCGGTTGCGGATGAAGATGCAGGGCATGGCGAAGATGAGCAGTACCACCACGCTCACGAGCAGCACCCCCATGCACGACGTGAAGTCGCGGCAGGTCTGCATGGAGAAGATGACCACTGTGTAGCAGACGACGGTGGTGATGCCCACGGCCATCATCATGGCCTCTGTGTTGTAGAAGCTGGCGATCATGCCCACCATGTAGGACAGGCTGACAGTCAGAATGGGCAGTGCAATGAGGTTCCACGGGTGCTTGCGTCGGAAGTCTCCACAACAGCTGAGGACGATGAGGGAGACAAAGAAGACGGCGTAGGACACATAGTAGGTCCAGACGTTTGCCCGGACAAAGTCCTTCACACCCCCGAGAAAGGTGCACACAGCCACGGAGGACAAGGTGACCGAGAGCTGCAGGGTTAGGACCAGGAACACCTTTCGGATGAAGGCTGTCGTATGCTCTTGTCCCAGTTGGTGGCAGGGAAGTCCTGGTTGTCATAGTAGGACGGTGGCGCTTCCTCATGGTCGTTCCATGCAGAGGAGAGCCTGGGTCCTGTGGCTCGAAGACCTGAGGTTGTCCATAGGGGTTGGGGGGAAGGGACTCTGGGGGTATGGCTGTTCCGGGTAACCTCCTTGGGGATATGGCCCCTGTGGGTAGTCCCCTTGGGGACATGACCCCTGTGGGTACGAAGCAGGGCCTTGAGGGTAGGGGGCAGGCACTTGGGGGTACCCTGGCTGCCCATAGGGTGTGGGCTGGAAGGAGCTCTGAGGGTATGGCCCCCCGGGATAGGAAGGCTGTCCATAGGGTGGCAATGGGGACTGGGGTCCCCCAGGTATCCAGGGTTGGGCGGTGCATAGTTGTCCCCGGACACCAGGAAACTCTTTTCGTGGGACACGGCCTCTGCTCCTGTAGCCTCCCCCTGCTCCTGGGTGCCACTGGCTGGTGCGCTCCGGGGCTGCAGGCCGCCGGACAGTCGGTGGCCGCTCTGCCGGCACCGCTCCGTGGACGGCTGGGCTGGGCTGGGCCTGCACCTGCCGCTAAGAGACGCAGGACCCTTGCCTATATTGTTCTCTTTTGATATTGTAATCAGTCCATTAATTGTACTGTTCTTGCTTTTGTCACTCTTGCTTGTTTAACTAAAAGGTCCTTGATAATGAGCCAAATGACTTTTGTGCTTTTCACCTTTATAAGCTTGCTAGTTGTTTTACTCAGGAGTGTGGCATGAGAAAAGTCTTTAGTTTCCCTGCAGTCGGCATGCCTTAATAAAGACTCTTCTAAAATTTCAAGACATTATAGTGGCTGTTGTTTATTTGAACCCACGCAGAATATCATGCTCTCCATCTGAAGAAGTGGTCTCATCCTTGGCCATTCTAAGGCCTAGAGATAGAGGGATATTTACTTCAACTTCTCTTATATCTAGTAGATTTTGTTTACTTTCTATTGTAATCCATTATTACTTCAATGGATTATTTGTAATCCATTGTTACAAATAATGTAATCCATTATTACATTATTTACCTGTGATAAATAACAATTCTCTATATTAAAATTTATCTATTCAACTTACTGTTTCTGTGGTGGAATAACATTTCTTAATTTGGTGCTTTGCCCCATGTTTTTAATGCCTACCAAATGATTGGGTGGGGCTATGCAAATAATACATGTATAACAGTAATAGAATTAGTCTTTACTACCACTCCCATGGCTATATGGTTGAGCCATCTTTGAAATGTGAGAGAGAGAGAGAGAATGCCCAGGACCATCAGAAGAGCACATTCCAGATCTCTGTCTAAAGTGGTGGAGGCTAAGACCCTGGAGAGAATGTCACAGAAACTATTGGACAGAGCAAGAGGGGAAGCACCAAGATTATGGGACTATGAGACATAAATACAGGCAGGCTTCCTGGTCTAGAATGGTAGAGGCCAAGGGACCATGTGGTTACTTGGTTGCTGGCTAAAGAGAAGTGTTGCTATGAACTCAGGACCATATTCTTACTGGTTACTGATCCTGACTCGTGGCAACTTATTAACTTCCATAATAAACAACCATATTTTGAGTATTGTTATTGAGTTTTTTGTAACACTGCAATGGATTTTAGAAGCCAGCATAGAAGTAGAGTGCCTTGGGAGGAATGGTTGTGTCCTGGTAGGTAAAAAAGGCAGAGATGCATGTCTGAACCCATCTCTTGGCAATGGAGAAGCCAGAGGAGATAAGATATGGTAGTTTTGTTTACTGTCACGAATAAACTGTTCCTGTATCTAGCCCCAACCCACTCTCAATGGAGATCAGCAAATATTAGTTGGTTAAGTAGATATGTAAATGGAGAATGTGAACTACTTTTGTAAGCTACAGTTTATGATACGGAGCTGTTGAAAACCAAACCAAACCAACAAACACATGGGCTTCCATAAAGCTGGATCAGAAATGGTTGGGTAAATCCAATATGTAGATTAGTTTAGTAGCTCTGTCTGAGCAAAACCAGAGAAGGCAGAGGCTGACAACATCATTCCTACATAATTCTGTTAGCCAGATTTGGCAACAATCTCAGTTAATTTGCGTTCAAAACTACAACCACTTGAAAACCTGGCATAAAAAGTGCTACCTCGGGAAGGGTCATATTTATTTCTGGAACAGAACCACTATTGCAATGCAGGCACTGAATCCAATCCAGAAAAAAAAAGCTTCGTTAACTACACCCAACAAATTATATTTGAATAAGCTTTATTGATCTGTCTTTCTTTTTTTTATTTCTGTGCTCTTTGAAGTGTAATCACCACTACTGTTTTGATTTTTTTATAGTCTAGCTGGTTGGCTTTAACCACAGAGCAGATTTCTGGATATCTTGATGCCTCTGGGTATTTCCCAAAGAATTGAACATGTTTGAATACTTGTTGGCCTCAGGCTCATCAAGAGAGAAATATCTCTAACCGCCCACTGAGCTAAAGTAATGCTATTCCGTGTCATTTTGAAGCATACTACAATTTGATAGCTCTGCCTCTATCTCTATGGAAAAGTGGTTGATCAAGGTACAGCCTGACAGGGTGTTTATGAATATTTAAAGACAAAATTTTTAAATGAAGCAAGTCAAGCACAAAAATCCAGAAGGAAAAGATATGAGTGTGCTGAGTATTTAAAATAAGTGAAGATCAAGGCTCTTCAACATAACATTAAATAGAAAGTGATAGGTGAAACCATGTGATTATAATACAATAAATCAAGTCTATAATAGAAATGATTAAAATTGGCTAAATCTTTGGAATTTTTGTCATTTTGATTGTTTGTATTCCACACATTTCCCACTTTTAAGCATTTGTTGCCTAGCTACCTGGGATAGGAATTTCTATGTTTTATTATCTTGGGACATTAGTAATGGTTTGATATGGGAGATGACATTTGGCACTCAAAATTTTCTGAAAAGAGTCTAGGAAGAACAAAAGAAGTCTTTGAGGATATAGAAGAAAGAGCTAGCAGAGATTAGAGGGAAGTAAAGGTGGAGCTGCAGAGAACAACAAAAGAAAATAATTGTGCATTTCAAAATGAGAGTTGACATCAAGCTGACACCATGGCGTATGCTTTGACAGCTTTAAAGGATCTAAAATGGATTTGTGCTTTCTGTTTAAGTTACCTAGCTTATATACACCTACAGAATTCCCTGGGAATGCTTTAATTTTTTATTTTAATAAATCATATTTGGGGCTCTTACAGCTCTTATATGAATCCATACATCAATTATATCAAACACATTTGTACATATGTTGTCATCATCATTTTCAAAATATTTTCTTTCTATCTGAGCCCTTGGGATAAGCTCCTCTTTTTTCCCCTCCCACCATCGTGAACCATTGATAATTTATAAATTATTATTGTTTTCATATCCTACACTGTCCACTGTCTCCCTTCACCAATATTTCTGTTGTTCGTCCCACAGGGGTGGAGTGGGGTGGAAGTGATAGTCAATCATTGCAAACAGCTCCCCATTTCTCCCCCTTCTCCCTGCTACACTCATGATATCACTACTCCCATTACAGTTCCTGAGGGGTTTAGCTGTCCTGGTTTCTGTGTGTTGAGAGATCTTGTCTGTACCAGTTTACATGCTCCAGTCTAGCCAGATTTGTAAGGTAGGACTGGGGTCAAGATAGTGGGGGGTGGGGCGTGGAGTTAGAAAGCATTAAAGAACTGGAAGAATGTTGTGTGTTTTGTCAGTACTTTGCTGCACCCTGCCTGACTTGTTTCTTCCTTGTGACCCTTCTATGAGGGGATGTCTAATTGCCTACAGATAGGTTTTGGGTCTCCACACCTCCTTGGGGCTTCCCACCTCATTTGCATTGATATGGTTCTTCTGATGCCTGATACCTGATACTGTCAACACCTCGTGATCACACAAGCTGGTATGCTTCTACTATGTGGGCTTTGTTCCTTCCCTGATAGATGCCCAGTTGTATAATTTCAAGCCTTTAAGACCCAGAGACACTATATCTTTTAATAGCTGGGCACCATCAGCTGTCTTCACCACATTTGCTTATGCACCCATTTTGCCTTCAGTGATTGTGTTGGGAAAGTGAGCATCACAGAATGCCAAGTAATTAGAACAAAAATTCTTGCATTGAGGGAGTTCTTGTATGGAGACCCGATGTCTGTCTGCTACCTTACTACTTAACATATAAATATATGTATATAGACTTATATCCCTATCATTATATATTAATACATTTACATATGTACATGCCTATATTTATACCTCTGTAAATGTCTTTTGCCTCCCAGTTCTTTCCTCTATTTATTTGTACTTTCCTCCCATCCCACTATTATGTTCGACCTTCATTGGGTTCTCAGTAGTTTATCTTGGCTACATTGCACTTGATAAAACACCACCAGGCATTCTATTCCCTCCCTGAAATCAATTTTAGATCTCATGCTGTTTCCTTGTCCCTGGGCTTGTTGGCTTCCCCCTCTGTCCCACCCGCCCCCCTGCCTTGTCCCACTGGAGCTGTTGGTGCCACTGTTTTCTCTTCAGAATTGTTTGCCCTGCCTATCTTTTATGGATAGACATGAGGGTGGGGAAAGCCTCTAAAAAGTTCCAGGTCTGTCTACTGACCCTTATGAATGTTTTGCAGTTGGATCTGGTGAGGTATCAAGTCCTGCCCACCAATTCCAAAGTCTATTTTTGGGATTTCTCTGGGTCTTCGTTGGTTTGCTTCCCTTGCTGCTCTGTCACACTCCCTTCGTGTTTTGCCCCGGTGTGTGTGGGGTCAGATGGGGCACAATTCTTGTACTGTTTCCAGTGCTGCCCCCATGGCGTCATGTCTCATGGTGGGACCGCTGCTCCAAGCAGCATGAGGCTTGGTGGTCAGGATGCTATTTATCTCTCTCTCCTTCTTAGTTTGCTTCCATGTTGTTGAGGTAGACCTGCCCTTCTCCCAGGGCTGAATCTTCAGTACTGTCCTCTGTAGTGCATTCTTCTGGGGAGGGGTCGGCGTTGCTGAGATTGGGATGGGCCCCATAACCTTTCTGTTAGTTCATTGCTTCATGTTGGTTTTCCTCAGTGGATTCATGCTGCACTTCTCCTGTTGTGCTTGGCTTACTTTACTTAGCATAATTTCCTCCAACTCTTCCCATGAGGTGATGTGCTTCATGTGTTCATTACTACTTTTTAGGGATACATAGTACTCGATTGTATGTATGTGAGTTTTTTAATCCACCCAATGGTTGATGCAAATTTGGGCTGTTTCCAATTCTTTGTGACTGAACTGTACTGCGATGAACTTGGAGCACAGATGACTGGTCTTGGTCTGTTTTTTACTTCTTCTGGGTATATGCCCAGTAGGGGGGTTGCTGGGACATGTGGTTGCTTGAATTCCATTTGTTTTAGGTTTGGCTAAATCAGTTTCCATAATGGCTGCACATACCTCCCGAACCACCCACAGTGGACAAGCATTCCTATCTCACCACATCCCCTCCAACACTTGTTGCTTTCTGAGTTTTTGAATGGGGTTATCTTTGAGGGTATCAGGTAGTATCTGAAAGTTGATTTAATTAGCCTTTCCCTTGTGGCTAATGCTTAGGAATATTTTCTCATGTTTATTGATCATTCGGATTTCTGCCCTGTGTAACTTCTCTTCAGGTCTTTTGTCCACCTTCTCAATGAGCTATTTTTTTTTCTTATTATAGACTAGCAGAGTATTGTAGATTTTAATAATAAGGCCTTTATCTGATGTGTCATTGCTAAAGATGCTTTCCCAGTCTGTGTGTGTTCATTAACTCACTAGGCAAAGTTTTCCATTATACACAGGTGTTTTTTTTATCATTATATTGGGGGCTCATACAATGCTTACCACAATCCATCCATCCATCCATTGTATCAAGCACACTTGTACATTTGTTGGCATAATACTTTTCAAAACATTTTCTTTCTTTTTTAAAAAAAATCATTTTATTAAGGACTCATACAAGTCTTATCGCAATCCATGCATACATCAATTGTGTAAAGCACATTTGTACATTCATTGCCTTCATCATTCTCAAAACATTTGCTCTCCACCCAAGCCCCTGGCATCAGCTCCTTTTCCCCCTCCCTTCCTGCTCCCCCCTCCCTCATTAGCCCTTGATAATTTACAAATTATTATAGTGTCAGATCTTGCACTGTCTGACGTCTCCCTACACCCACTTTTCTGTTGTCAATCCCCGAGGGAGGAGGTCATATGTAGATCCTTGTAATTGGTTTCCCCTTTCCAACCCACCCTCCTTCCACCCTCCCAGTATCACCACTCACACCACTGGTCCTAAAGGGATCATCTGCCCTGGATTCCTTGTGTTTCCAGTTCCTATCTCTATATTCACAGATGTTTTATCTTCAGTATATCCCACTTGTCAATTTGTTCTCCCACCTGTGTTTGTGTCCTTCCCTGTTTCTGATAGCCTATGCATTCCCTGAGCCTAAGTTACCTGGTTTGTCCCAATTCCTTTATTGATGGCCCTAATAGCTTAGGTTTTTACTCTGAGGTCTGTGATCCATCTTGAGTTTATTCTTGTGCATGGAGTTAAGTAGGGTCTTGCTTAATTTTCTGTTAGATATCCATTTTTTCCAGCAGCACTTGTTGAAGACGGCATCTGCTTCCCATTTGTTATTTTGGGGCCCTTATTAAAGATCATTTTCTGTATGGTGATGATTTAATTTATGGGTTTTCAATTCTTATCCATTGGTCTGAATATCTGTCATTATACCAGTACCACGCTGTATTGAACACTGTGGCTGTATAGTAGGTGCTACAGTCTGACAAGATGATAGGGGAAGCTACTGGTAGGATCTACGTGTGAGCAGTTGTGACGAGGATTGCATGAAGAGCTCTCCTTCTGGGTATAAAATTAGCCCTCTGAGAAGTAGGAAGAGGGACCTGATTACCAGCAAGAGACAGGTGTGAAACACATTATCTGGACACGTTATCCCTGTGTAGTGAACCTCCTCCATCCAGATGATACCTATACCATCAAAGGAGAAGCAACAGAACCAGGAGTCAGAGCATGGAACAGCATGATGGACTTCCCAATGCATGGAGCAAATTTAGATGAGAGTTTTAGTTCAGGATTCTGGCTTAGGGAGTGAGCTGCTTCTGCGCACTTCATTGGGGAAGTTGGACTTACTGATCTGTGGAAGTTGAGCTGAGTTTCTCTGTACGAAGTCTTACAGGAATAGGGTGCCTCTGGGCACTTAAATCAGGGAGCTTGGTTTGTTGATCCATGGAGTTTGAGTTGACTGCCTTTAGGTTGAGGTTTGAAGCAGAGTGATATGTCCCTTTTGGACATTTATTAGCAGACCTGAAATTTTGTAACATGTCCTGGTAAACAACTATCCTGAGCATTTATCAGGGTTATTTGTTAAGTTCATTAAAAACCCATTCATCATGAATTTTGTCTGGGAATTTGTGTAGCCACTGCATAGATATTAGAAACTAGAAAAGTGGATATTAATTAAGGCAATGCACCTAGTCTATGAGCTTTACATAAACATTTCAAAGAGAATTTGCTGTGCCTTCTGAAGAACATGAATGACTACAATCTTCTGTGTGGATTACATCACAAATCAAAGAAATCAGAAAGTCTCTGGACAAAAGAGCGATATCAAAATACACATATTGACAGTGTCAAGGATTTTATTGCATTTAGATTCACAATAAGCACTCATTGAAGCAGGATCAAAAAGTTAAATGATAAATTGAGAATGGGGTGTCAGTGATATATTTAAAATGTTATAAAACAAAGTTGTCCTTTTAAGACTAAGGTACACCTAATCCCAGGCAAGGCATTTTCAATGATTTCAGATGCACAGAAAAACTGAAAAATGAATAAAGAAGCCTGAACAATAATTGATGCATTCGAATTATGGTGCTGGTGAAGAATATTGAATATTGCAGATCAATTTTATATGGACTATCAGAAAAATGAACAAATCTTTCTTGGAGGAAGTGTAGCCAGGATTTTCCTTTTAACATGTTGCAAGAAGCACTAGCCCCTGAAGAAGGACAGCATGCTTGGTAAAGCAGTCAATAAAAAGTGGAGAAGCACAATGAGATGGATTGACACAGTGGCTGAAAAAAAATGGGCTGAACCATAGCAACTATTCTGAGGATAACACAGGACAAGCAGTGTTCGGTTATACAACGTACTATCAATCTGAGTGAATACCAAAGTGCTCGCACCTAACAACGGCCTTTATGGGAACAGGTTATCAGGTAATTTCTCTCATAGAACAGATGGTGGGTTCAAATTGGTGATCTTTTTAGGTTATCAGTCAAGAGGTAAACTACTATATTCCTAATAGTTAATATTTTATTAGATCTGAAACTTTCTTTGACATTTAAGGGTAGCTAAAGCAAATGAATTAAAAAATAGATGAAGTTAAAAAGCTGAAGAAAATCTCTCTTAGGTCAACTCCAAAAGACAATGTAAACTATTATAACGATCTGTGCTAAGACCTGGTGTTATTAACCAAAAGTAGAGCACTTTTAGTATTTCTCAACTTTAAGGAAGAAACATTCAAGCCTTGAATTACAATATTGAAGGTTTTATGGAAAAAATGTTGAATGATAACGGAAGCACCAAAATAAGATTAAAATGGTGCAGTGCAATTATAGAAAAACTAATAAGTCAATATTCAGCCATATACGAGATAGCATGAACATTAAATATGAGCAGGGACTGTAAAGGAAGGTACAGTGATGAAGAACATACTCATCTACCCCCAAGATAATAACTGAATGAAAGATATCCATATTTATGCCCATCCCGAGAAAAATTACATAAATCAGAAATTATCAAATATTACTCTTACTAGTAAAAGTCCTCTTACTTTGCTAAATATTAAAAACAAACCATTGCAACAGTACAACAATATCAAGCAATATTCAGGATAGAGAGAGAAGGAATATCATTGCTGGTGTCAGACAGACCTTGGCTGCAAACAGAGAATACCAGAAAAATGTTTACCTATGTTTTATTTATAAGAAAAATATTCAAAAATATACAACAAACAGTATTCAACTGTGTGGATCATAAAGTACTATGGATAACACTCAGGCAGAATTCTACAAAAGCACAACCTGTGATATTTATGAGTGCATGTGATATAACATTTCATAATTCAACACAATTCAAATATAACTTACATGCTTATAATTTTGTATGAACCATTTTTTTGACATCATAGTACATATAACTTTATTTCTTTTACCTAAGGAAATGTTTCACACAGTTTTGGAAGTATTCATGTTCCAGGTTTCTGGGTTATATGCCAGAATAGAGGCCTACTCACTCAATAGCTACAAGAGCTGATGAATCCAATATTGGCAGTAAGACAATAGGCTTGTGGATACAGAGGTGAATGAATTCACTATTAGCAGGCCAGGTAGCAGTTGGTTGATGACTCCCATAATCGATAGGCAATATAACATGCCATTAGCTCAAGTCCAAAGACCAGAGGTTGATGAGCTAGATGCAGGATTCAGATCTTGCCCAAAGCAAGAAATCATGTCCACTTATATTGGAATCAGGCCAGACTATCAGAGAAATTTGCTTTCAATACATTGCATTTGGGTTGTGTTCTGAGTAAACACGTTGTGTCTTATTTTGGTTGTTATCTTTTCACAATACAATGTGAACACTGAGCAAATAATCAAGAAGCTGGCTTACATGAAAAAAAGAATAGGGAATTAGGATTGGTTGAAGACTTATTAACAACTTGTGGTATATAGATGACACACCCTTGCTTTCTGAAACTGAGGGAGACTTGAAGCACTTGCTGATGATGAGAAAAGATTACAGCCTTCAGTACGGATTCTAACTGAGCGCAAAGAAGAGTTGCTTGAATTCCTAATCAATGCTCATGGAATCAGCAGTAAAGACATCAAAGGACACATTGCACAGACCTCTTTACAGTGCACCTAACCACAAGAGCACGAACAGAGTCCTGATGGCACAGTTATTAAGCACTTGGCTGCTAACCAAATTCAGCAGTTCAGAACCCCCAATAATTCTGCTGGAAAAATATTTTCCATAAATATTATATCATAGGAAACCCTATAGAATAGTTCAGCTTCGTAAGATGTGATCACAATAAATGAGAAGTAATTCCATGACAGTGGATTTTAGTTAGTAATTTTTATTTGTTGGAGTCCTAAATGCTATTTGAAAAAAAGAAAATAACATTATCCAATTGAAAAATAAAAACAAAACAACAAAAAAGAAATATTTAATCTGTTAGGTTGGGGGTAAAATAATAATATATTTGAACTATTTACTTTCCATTAAAATGATTTTGCATTTTCTCAGAAATTCTTTGGTGTAACATTTATATATAATATTTCATTTATATCCTAAAACTCCTAGTTTGGCATAGATATTAAGCAAATATGTCTATTGTTTGCCTGTGATCTTTGGTATTTATTTCCATATAGACCTGATTTAAATCATATCTGATACTTAAATATATTCAAAATGTCTTAGAATATTAATGGAGTTTTTTATACTTAATGCTAATAAATAATGTGTGGGAAATGCAGATATATGACAAAAATTTTCTTATGCTAAATACCCCTATCTTTTTTTAATGTAAAAATACTTTTTTTTTCTTTGAAATTTTTCCAACAATTTATTGGCATATAATTTACATATTTTACATACAATTCAACAGTTTGATCACATCAAGAAGAGCTGTACAGTTATCACACAATCAGTCCTAGAACACTTTATTAATTCTTGTACTCATGGATATTAACTCCCTATTCCTCCCAACCTTCCCTGATACATTCCCAAGGAGTCATTAATCCAGTTGCTACCTCTAGAGATTTACCTATCCTGGATAGGTCAAGCCTTAAAAACAAATAAACAAAAATGTAACAAGAATAACAGTAAAAACAGATTAAAAACCTCAATAAAAAAGAAAGCAGACAATATTAAAAACTAGCACAATTTTAAATGGATCCTAAGGGAGATCCAATGATAATGTGCTGAATGTTAACCTCACTGCATCTGCGACAATCTACCTTCCCATGCAGGCTGTATGTTAGCTAGGCCACTCACATCCCTGGTCCATGTTCAGAGGGGATTCACAGGGGCTTAATCCATGTGGATATGTGGAATACACTTAAAAATACTGAAACAGCTTTAAAATGAATACCCCTATCTTCAACAATTCAAGTTAAGCCAAAAAAGGTAAACTAAACTATTTTCTTAAGTTTATTAAATGTAATGCTGAGTTTTAAAACTATTACATACACTCTGAAAACTCTTGCAGAAATGAATATTTGAAGTAGAAGTGGAAATATGACTTTGTTTTTAAAAATACTTATGTCAGTGTGCTTTCTTATACAATCATCCACTATCACTATCAAGGATAGGAGGAAGGCTGGATGATCATTTGGGTATGTCCTAAATATTTAAAGTCTTAGAAAATATCGTGATTTTCAAAACTAAAATGCTTAATGATATCTAGTTATAACTTTCAGAAATATTCATGATAATGTTATTTGACATTTATTGGACACTTTTAATGTATATAACTCTAGGCTAAACATTTAAAATAGATTATCTTAGCTAATCCTCCTAACACCCCAGGAGGTGTATCTGAAGTAGTATGCTGATTTTATACATTAGAAAACTAAGAATTGTCCAAAATGACATAGCTAATAAAATGCTGAGTTAAACTTTGGACTAAGGCAATAAAGAAAAGTTAATTGGAAAATTATTCTGGATTTGCTTTGCTGTTTACATGTAAATTACACTCTGAGTTGTGAATAGTGAGAAAACAAATAACCAGCTCTGTAGACAAATCCCAATTTACCTTCAGTTTTACTTACCCTTCAAAATCCTACAGTTGTTTTGTTGACCTGGTATGGTTTTCTAAAACCAGATGGACTGAAATATTTTCTTTCTCCATTCATTTTGTGTATTAACTGATTTGCAATGTAGTGTCACTACATCATTTAGAAGTATTTATTCTATGTTTTAAATGAAATACTGACAGACAGTTCCTTGCTCTGTGTGAACATTATACTATCTGAAGTGAGCTAGATGAAGTGATGCTAATTAAACATCTGGTATTCAGCTCATTTTAGACTTTTCCCTTGTTGAAAGAGCATTTTGCTAAGAGAAGTAAGTCTTTAAGAGATTGATGAGGAAAAGAAATACCCTCAAAATCAACATTCCACTATTATGCAATATTAATATAAATGCACGGCTATAACTGTTATTAATCATATCGATATTCAAGCTTTATCCTTTCTTATGCAAAACACAAATATATTGTAAATAAAATAATGAATCATTACGCCAATATTAGCTTTTTCTGAAGACACAAGGCTACTGGGAAAAGAGTCACTACCACTTTCTGTTTTGAACTAGTAATATTAAGTTAAATGTTTAATACATAAATATTAAATTAAACCTTTAATACATAAATATTAAATTAAACCTTTAAAATAACATTAAATGTCACTGTGAGATTGTTCATATACATATGCATATTTCTAGTATAAGCTAATGACTACCATCAAGTTGATTCTGACTCATAGTAATCCTGTATAAATGAGTAGAGCAGCCCCATTGGGTTTTTGAGACTGCAAATCTTTATGGGAGCAGAAAGCCTCCTTTTACTGCTGATAGAGTAGTTGGTGGTTTTGAACTGTTGATCTTGAAGTTAACAGCCACACCTGACACTCACTACACCTCCAGGACAAATGTTCTGCACAAGATCTTTTTATAGTTTTGAAGAGCAAGGATGTCATTTTGAGGACTAAGATGTAGCTGACCCAAGACATGACATTTTCAATCACATCTCATGCATTATGTATTAAAGGTTAGGCCATGCGGAAGTTGGCCTAAGAGTTAGGAAGATACAACAATTGATGCATTTAAATTTGGTGTTGGAGAATATTTATTAAGAGAGCCATGGACTTCCAGAAGAACAAACAAATCTGTCTTGGAAGAAATGCAAGGATGGTAAAACGATGTCTCACATACCCTGGACATTTTAGGACAGACCAGTAATAGAAAGTTGGTGAAAAAAATGAACACCCTTGATGAGATTGATCGACACAATGTCTGCAACTTTAGGCTCAAATATAACAACAATTGTGAGGATATGTAGCACTGGTCGGTCTCTCATTCTCTTGTTCATAGTGTCACTAGGAGTTGGAACCAACCTGAGAACACTGAATAATAACAACAATATGATTATTTTAGCATAGGTGTGCTCTAAGCTATTTAAACACTGTGCAGTGTGACTAGAAGTGACATATCTAATATACTTTAAAATTTTTTTAAATATTTTATCATATATGATAAAATCCGTTTCACACCTCATGATCACACAAGCTGATATGTTGTTCCATGTGGGCTTTGTTGCTTCTGAGTTGGTTGGATGTTTGTTTACCTTCAAGCTTTTAAGACCCCACGTGCTATATCTTTTGATAGCCGGGCACCATCAGCTTTCTTCACCACCTTTGCTTATGCACACATTTTTATGGAACTGACTCAATGGCACCTAACAACAATATTAGGGACAGAATTAGATCACTATACTTAGAATAAGCAAACAACAAGGATACAATCATTGGTCTCCTCAGCCAGCAAGAAAGTCTTCCTTTCTGGTTTTAAGCCTCTCAACCAGAAGATCCCTTGGCCATTGCCTCTATGGGCCTTGAAGGCAGCTCACCTGTCAGTCTATCCCAAAGTTCCGTAACCTTGGGCCAGATGAGAAGAAGGTACCCCTAGCCAGATGGTGCTACTCAGAGTCTCGGTGCCACAGTCTCTCATGTGTCAGTTCTCGGAGGCCCCCACCACTTCAAACAGAGATCACAAATCTGCTTGTTCAAGAGCCTCACATCTTTTTTTTGCTTTTCTTCAAAGGTGGTTCATCCTTACAGCTTGTGGGATGGAGGGTTTGGGGAGTGCTGGGAAGTAAAAATGACCAATCCTCTCTATTAGTTTTACACTTTCCCCTTTTGCCTCTTCCCACCCAGTCCTTTGGTGGCTATTATAGAGATTGGGGTAGAAAACCATATTAATAAATTTTATTTCACCACAAAGATATCTGGAAATTAAACAATGGGAATACTTGCAAAAAGCCTCCACTCAAGTACTCCCTCAATGCAAGAATACTTTCTTCTATTAAATTGGCATTCTATGATGCTCACCTTCCCAAAACAGCTGCTGAAGACAAAGCGGATGAATAAGCAAATGTGGTGAAGAAAGCTGATGGTGCCCGGCTATCAAAAGATATAGTGTCTGGGGTCTTAAAGGCTTGAAGGTAATCAAGTGGCCATCAAGCTCAGAAGCAACAAAGCCCACATGGAAGAAGCACACCAGCCTATGCAATCACGAGGTGTCGAAGGGATCAGGTATAAGGCATCATCAGAACAAAAAATCTTACCATAGTGAATGATGGGGGGAGTGAGGAGTGGAGGCCCAAAGCCCATTAGTAGGCCACTGGAGATCCCCTTGCAGAGGGGTCTGGGGGAGGAGGCGAGCCAGTCAGGGTGCGATGTAGCAACGATGAAAAATACAACTTTCCTCTAGTTCCTAAATGTTTCCTCCCCGCTCCCACTATCATGACACGAATTCGACCTTGCAAGTCTGGCTAGACCAGAGGATGTACACTGGTACAGATAGGAACTGGAAATCCAGGGAATCCAGGGCGGATGATCCCTACAGGTCCAGTGGTGTGTGGTGATACTGGGAGGGTAGAGGGAGAGTGGGTAGGAAAGAGGGAACGGATAACAAGGAACTATATGTGACCTCCTCCCTGGGGGACAGACAACCGAAAAGTGGGTGAAGGGAGACGTCGGACAGGGCAAGATATGACAAAATACCAATTTATAAACTATCAAGGGTTCATGAGGGAGGGGGAAATGGGGAGGAAGGGGAAAATGAGGACCTAATGCCCAGGGTTTAAGTGGAGAGGAAATGTTTTGAGAATGATGAGGGCAATGAATGTACAAATGTGCTTTACACAATTGATGTGTGTATGGATTGTGATAAGAGTTGTATGAGCCCCTAATAAAATGATTAAATAAAAACAAAAACTGTAGAGTAAAGGGGCTATCTAAGATTGAGAGCATCACTCTTAAAAATAAAAGAGAAAGAGTACTATTCTTTGTATTCAAAAATTTCATTCCAGAATGTTAAGCAAAAAAGGAAAACTTCTTAAGAAAATGTTCATATTTATATCGCAGCGTACGCACCTCTCTTTTAATCTATACATACTGCTGTGTAAGTCCATGAAGGAATAATCTATGTGGTACTGGACACGTGATATGACTAGACTATTCAGAGCTTACCACACAAAATGTGTAAGGAAGAAATTTGATGATGTAAATGAATAAACCTTTTGTGTTTAGAATAGTTTTAAATGTTCATGATTTTTTATAAAAAACACATATGATATGAGACCACTGTTATAAGGCAACACAAACCAACTTCACCAAGATAAAGACTTTCACAACAAAAGGAAAGGGCTTTGACATTTGCAAAAGAGGGGTGCAAGGGAGGAGAATAAAGCAATGGATCGGAGCTTCTCAACCTCCCTAATGTCGCGACCCTTCAATACAGTTCCTCATGTTGTGGTGACCTCCAACCATAAAATTATTTTTGCTGCTACTTCATAACTGTAATTTTGCTATGGTTATGTCTCGGGTGACCCCTGTGCAAGGGTTGTTCGTCCCCCAAAAAGGTCACGACCCACAGGTTGAGAACCGCTGGACTAGAGGGTTGTTGAGTGTTGATTTGGCTGAAATGGAGGAGGATGATCCACAGGAGAGAGAAGGGAAATCAAGAAGCACGGAAGGCTTCAGCTGATGGGAGGGATGTTGACTAGGAGATTAGACTATGGAAAAAAAGTTAATGATATAAAACTTAGGCTCGCCCCCCAATTTAATTTACAATTTAAAAAAACAGAAAATAAGTGATTGTTTTAAGCATTTAATTTAAGCAGTTATTCTCTTCTTATCAAAAACAATTCATGTGTGCAAGAAAATTGATTTTATTTTGTTTTCTTTCTGGATTTCCCAGAAACTATTACGAACATACTGCTTTTAAATGTTTATGCAAATGTTTATGCAACTGACTTGTTTAGATTTCTCTAAACTTTACTACACAGGGGACTCATTTAGTTATTGATATAGTATGCTGAAGAAGACAATTATATCATAATTGATGGTGACTGCTGCAATACAAACTAAATATGTGAGCTGGACAAGTTGTAAAACTATGCCCCTTGAGCTGCGGAGCCGATGTGGCTTTGGCACTCTCTCACCTGACCAGACATACTGTTGGTGCTGGGGACCGTGATCTCTTCTGTAGAAAGGTACTCTCAGTGTGAACCATTTCCTTTGTCATAAGTCCTTGTTGCCAACAAGATTCCCGAGAAAGAAATTATGGCTTAATCGGTTGCACGAATCTGAATATGATGTTCCCTTTCACTTGTGGTAAAATGAATGCATCATCAGTGTCTTTGAAATTGGTATTTCAACTGATAATGTGATTTAAAAATGGCCTGTGGGACACCTAGAGGAAGTGAGTTTCTGGGTTTGAGAGCTCAGGGCTGCAATCTCAGGAGATAGCAAGGTCAATTGGCACAAAATACTGTACAAAGAAAATGTTCTACATCCTGTTTCCAAGAGGATCCAAGAAGAGTGAAGGATGTCACAGCTACGTGGAAACACTTAGTCCAAAGACTAACTTCGGTCTCCATACATTGAGCCCAGAAACACTGATTGCAATCAGTTCTGAAAGGGATCATTTAGAAGGTCCTGGGTAACATGGGAAAAAAATGGGGAACAAAACTCAAAATCAAAGAAAAGACCAAGCTTACTGGTCACATAGAGATGGTAGAAACCCAGGAACATAGTCCTTAGTAACCCTTCACATCTGAGTCTGAACTCACCTTTGAGGCTCAATTATCAGCCCCAAAAGAGAAAGGTTTATAAGAAGAGCAATGAACTAGGGAGGTATGAACTTCTTAGCACCTGCAGCCATTCTGTATGTCAAGGGAATCATTTTCCTAAGGAGAGTGTTCAGAAAGGAGGAAGGGGTAGGATAGAAGAATGGGTGAGACAGAAAGCCCAGGGTAGAATGGGATAGGTCAGGTTACAGTATGGGGAACGCAGTCAACAACATTAAACGAAATAGAATTATTGAATGCAGAGTTAAATATACTTGATAAACCTTTAACCACTTCACAATAACTAATTAATTGAATTTGAAAAGTGTGTGGTCTCACCCAGTGAGTCCATGGTTTTGGATCCAATCTAAATATCCACATGAACGTATCAGACATAATTCTTTTTCACTAATTCTTCCTCCTTATGTGTAAACAATTCATAGGAAGATATTTTGTCAAGGTTTATATTGTAAAAACAATCTGCTACCAAACATTTCACATTTCTCCCATACAATCTCACAAAAGTGATTCTGGTGGCAGAACCTGCTTTTCAAGAGAGTCCGGGAATGTAATTTGATTTTTTCTTTAGATTTGTGTTGAATGGCAAGATTAAGGCTGGAATTGGTACAGAATATGCCAGTGTACAATTCTGTCATGGACAGAATAAGATAAACACATCTCTGTTCTTTTTCTAAATATGATTAAAAAATCCCACTAACATCCTTATCATATTAATAAAATCTCAGAACCTATGGAAAAAGAACAAATACTTGGAAGAAAAATCGAAATCTTATTTATTCCACCATGAAATAAATTTCTTAACATGAAGTGAAGCGAGGTGAAAATAATCCCACAGAGTCATGTTGGGAATTCCACATTTTAAAACTGTATTTACAATGGGCTGGTGGATATTTTTAAATGAACAGATAAAGAGGAATGAAGGTCTTTTTACAAGGCAATATCATCTCAGATGAATGTCAAACATAAAAAGCTTTGTAAAATACAATCATTAAATCAAGGAGCGACAGGAAACAGAGAAAGCATGTACCTAAGATTTGGGCTCAAGCACATCAACCACTGTGCAGACGGCACAGGACACACAGCGGTTCCTTCTACTAGGAGGCATCTAACAGCAATCAGTCTAGTTGTAGATACTGTGTGAGGCAAACCGCTCACTGCAAAAAGAAGGGTTTATGCAAAAACAGTAAGATTTTTCATATAAAGCAAAAACCAAGAATGGCTTTCTGATAATTCATGAAGAGTGCACTTTCTCTAAGAGAAATACTCAATCTTGAAGGACATCTCTCCTCTTAACTTAAAAACAGTTAAATTAATTTGCTATCCTATATTCATATTTAAACTAAATTGGTTGTGTGTAACACTCTTTTCTTTCATGCCATTTGCCTAACTGATTTAAAGAGCATGCGAGGTAAAAGGAGTATTCTGTCCTATTCTTTTTAGGCCTTGGAGGGGCACTAGGGATTAGAGAGGTTTAAGGACAAGAAGAGCAAATATATTGAGTGAAAATTTAGAAAAAATCCTAGAAAAGATTTGGATCTAGTATGTAGAATCACATAAAATATGAAAGGAGGAAAGAAATGATAAAAGCAATGAAGGAATCCCTCTTTTACTGCCACCACTATTGAATAAATAAGCATGTCTAAATTAAACATATATGAGATTTGTGAGTTAAAGACTTTTCTTTTAATAAATTCTAAATAAAACCATAATTACAATTGAGTCAGCATAATGTGAGGACTATGTGTGAACCAACCTCCTACAGATATTTTACATGGACAGGTTTCTATTGAAACGTTTAAGTAAATGTTGATATCTGAAGTGATGGTTGATCAAGGACTGAAGAAGCTCCATCGTGTTCGTCCATGAAGAACGTGCCAATGGGTAGAAGTTAAGCACATACAAGTTGCCTCTAAAACACTGAGAAGATAATAAAATATATTTAATATGCTTCATTATATATTTCTAGTATTGTTTCATTAAGAATATTGTGTCATATTATACTCCCCCCCCCCACCTTCAATTGTTTTATTGTGAATTAAGTATGGGTTTTAAATTCAGATAATCGATTTTGTATTCAACAATTTAGATTGCTGTTTTAATTTTTAAACTTCTCTTACTATTCTGGAAGAAGCAAAATAACTTTTTTTTTTTTTTCAAAAAAGTTTAGAACTAACCACTCAAGTCTATTGTATACTGCTCTAAGTAGGGCAGGAGCCCGAGTGATGCAGTAGATTACATGCTGGCCTCCTATCAACGAGGTCTGAAATTCAAAACCACAGGGGCACCCAGTGAGAAAGATGAAGCATTCTATCCCTCTGTCTTAGACCCACAGGTGAAGCTGTATTCTGTTCACAGTGTCACGAAGAATCAGAATTGATCCCATGGCAGTGAGGTGTTTCTCCCCATGTACGATAGAATACAGCACTCAATCCTGGAGTGGGGACAGTCAGCCACCCCTGGTTGCACATCTATGCAATAAGTTAATAAAATAAGAAAATAAAATTGGAATAGGAACTCTGCTTCTGTCTCCTCGTCTTTCTCATACCTTTGGATTCCTCCAGAGGAGTTGAGAAAAGTGTTTTATCTAAGTTCATTACTGGACAGTGGCATGGTATGTTTAAAAAATTAAATGAATCATAAGCAGTTTACTTTGATTCCTTTGAGCCTCCTGTTCTAATAGAAAGGCTGACGTGTGTCCCAGTGTAGTAAAGTTGTCAATTTTATTTACACAAGGTGCTTGCAGTCATTTAATTTGAATGCCATGTAGCTCTAGCTGAGATTTGTCCTTAGTTGTAGACAGCCATTTCCTCTAGTTTTGGTATTGGTCAAGCTTAAAATAAAGCAAACAGTTTTTGCTTAACTCTTACTGCCCTACCACTATTCCATGTTATCTATCAAAATTTTATTTGGTATTAAGTGGGAAATATATAAGTATAAGATTGTGACTTGTATATTTTTTAATTCTCCTAACCAAATTTTAAGACAGCCAGAAAAATTAGCATATTTTAGTCTCCAATTGGATTAAACAAAAAAAATGATTTGGTTGAAGTAACAAACATTCAACTTAAAGTTGATTAAAATGTAAAATAAATAGTTTTTCCAATAATCAACACTTGATCAAAATTTTAACCAGATCATTGAGCTTACTGGTGTGTGGTTGACTTCCTTTCTTATTTCTCAAGTAAGGAATCGATAAAGAGGAATAGGTTTGCCTTGATTGGACTCAGAGTTGTGGTTGATCCTAGGGTCAGAGAGAAGCAACCAAAAAATCTGTTTGAAATAATGAGAACAACTCCATTTCTGATGTTTGATGATGAAAGGTTTTTTTGTTTTTTTTTAAACCCTAACCTTCCCCTGTATTGTTATTATTTTACCTCACCTCTGGGCACTATAACTACATAGCCCATCATTGGTGCCTTGACATTTCAAGTCATCCCAGACCTGAAACACAAGCAGGCACCGTTATCTTGGTTCTAACCACCACATCCAACTCCCATCCCTTAGACCTCGTTGTTATTTCATTCTGGACGGACTGAGATGCCTTTTCTTGGGAAATTCTTTTCTTTATATTATGTGAGTACGTTTCCTTAATATGCGGGGGTTGTTGCTGTTGCCCCCCTCCCCACCACCACCATCTAAACACATTCATTGTTGCTTGTGTGTCATCAGTTGAAATCTACAAAAGTCCTGGGAATTGGTGATTCTTAGTATCCAAAAGGAATTTCTAGATGATCAATAAATATTGCAGCAAAAAATAGCAGCAATAACATAAGATGGATGGATGGATGGGTGGATGGATGGGTGGATGGATGGATGGATGGATGGATGGATGGATGGATGGATGGATGGATGGGTGGATGGATGGATGGGTGGATGGATGGTTGGATGGATGGATGGATGGACGGATGGATGGTAGGATGGTTGGGTGGGTGGGTGGATGGATGGGTGGATGGATGGATGGTAGGATGGAACTGAACTTTTATCTTTGATGAAATATGATAGGACTATTACTGGAAAGTAAAATAGCATAAATTAGAAAAGTCAGTTACAAAAGAAGCCGAAATTAATATCATAGTCTTAATTCCTAATTTTGTACAAGGTCACTTTGACTCACTTCCCTAAAGAACATTTTAAGTTCCAGCATATCATAAATAGACAACTTCCTTGGTAAGCAAATGTTTTGATGTTTGTTTTATATTGCTTACCTTTAAAAGTCTCTGCATGAATTCAGCCTTTTGCACAGATTCAAATTAGTCAAATAAACACTGTTGTCATGAAAATGTGATTGCTTACAGGTGAGAGAACCAATTTAAATAACATTAATTAAGTTATGCTAAGAGCTCACTGCATGCAAGGCAGAGAAGAGTGAGAATTTAAAAATGATGTGAAAAGATTGATTACATGTTCCATTGATTAAATGGCAATCTAACATATATGAAGGTGCTTCAAAAAGTGTGGCAAAATGTAATAAAATATATCACCCCTTCCCAACCCTTTCCTTCCTGAATTAGAATGAGTCAGGAAGTAATGCTACTATGGTTACACTTCAAACATGCACAGGTTTATTGCTAACAAAGGCACATATAACCATATATTTGTGATCAGTAGATGGCCACAGACAGCTTCTCTTTGGAATGCTCCAATCCTTTTCCTTAACCACAAAGCAAACACAGTACCACTGCATTGACTGACTCACAGAGACACGACAGAGCAGAGCAGAACTGCTTCTTGGGGTTTTAAAGATGGCAAATCTCTCCTGAGGGCGACAGTCTCACTCGCTTTCCTCCCACAGAGTGGCTAGTGGGTTTGAACCACGGACAATGCAGTTCGCAGGCAAATGCTTACCCCACTACGTTTAGGGTATTATCAAAATATTGGCTTCTTAGGGTGTCTGCTGGGTCTGTTGAATTCAAGGTAAGACATTCAATTCAAAAGGTTATAGCAGCTGTGTTTTTGGATTCTACAGAAGTAATATTGATAGAATTTTTCAAATGACACAGGACACCATAAGGGCTTATTACAAGTCATTTTAAGAACATTTAAAACTTCCTTGATGAGCAAGAGGACAACAAAATTGCTCAAACTATTTTTTCCCATCATTCCTCCAAGGTAGTGAGGATTGTCCTATGAGAAGTTCACTGAGAAGGAAACTTTGCCCATCTACCCTACAGCTCTCATCTCGGCCCTTCAGGTTTTTGTTTGGGGAACAAAAGGAACAATGAAAAGGATCACAATGTGTGTCCCTCAAGGAGGTCAAGCTGCCGTTTGGATGTGTGTAAATTTATGAGCACAGAACTCTTTGGGGAAGCAGGGATAGACGCACATCCTCCAGAAGTGTCCAGAGGATAGGTTTAGAAGAAAACCAGCTTCGCATTTTCACAATATTTCAAATTAAAAATGTATATGATTTTGTTGCAGTACTTTTCTAATTACCCACATGCATATGGGGTGATTTAAAAGTGTATACAAAAGTTTATTATTTTTAAAGTATATTTTCCATGAGCTTTTTGAAATGCTTTTATTACACACACATGTATTCACACACAACTTCTGAAGGTCTTCCATGAGTTGAATTACCTCTTCACAAGGCAACTGCACTGAAAACAGAAAGAAGACAAAAACTAAACAAAACCACAATACACACATCGTCCTGTCTTAAATGGTGGATAAAAGTTTGATTCTAACAGGATTAAATTTCATATTGCCTTTAATTTTTGTTCATTTCATCTTTGCTTATGTTTTTAATAAATAATTTCCCAAACCTCACCACTTCCCAGAAAACATTGCTGAAAGCAAGCGAAAACTCTACAGAATGTTTTATGAATCAGGGCGGTGCATGTATGTGTTTTGTGTATTAAGAAAGAGACTCAGCAGGACAATTTTTAAGGTCAATATAAAATATTTTTCATTCTGATTTTCTTCCCATAAAGGTCCATAGATACCAATAAACATATGGTGCAGAAAACCAAATCATTTAAACTACCTGCCCCATCATCCCAACCACACAAAAGCAGTAAAGGACTGTGAGAGGTCATGTGCTTCGGCATTTTAAACCTGTTAAAACCTAAGAGGAAAAAGTCCAAAACACATCTCTCAATGTTACATGTGTTTGTTTGTGGCAGCATTTTTTTTTAACATCACAGCAGCTATAGTGTCTGAATTCAACGTGACAGTTGGTTGTCCCTAGGCATTCCACTTTTGCTTTCATCATATAGTGTTATGCAGCATTCAGAAACAAGTAAACAAAATAAGTTGACATTGTAATAAAAATTTAAACAAAAACTGTCAAACAATTATTTGCAAGTACATTCCCAGTTTGACATGGGTTGAAGTATAAAATTATTTTTTCCCAATAACTTTGACTTTACATTTGCCATGGCTGTTGTTCTGAATATTTGAAATCTACAGCAGTATAGTTCCTCTGTTTGCAATTTTTACATAAATAAGTGATAAACAGGTAGACATAGCCATAGAGGGAAATATAATTTCTTTCCCGGTTGGACAATATTTTGTTATGTGCTAGCATAATTAATTGATATAAATATAATTCAGCATTTAAGTGATGCAAATTACTCAGGAAAAAATATTTTGATACTGGTTTTGAAATTATTGATTCTTCATTGTAATGTAATAAGGGAAATGCAGTTTTAGAAGGAACAAGCACTTAATGCACTTGATGCCCTTCTCCAGGTACTGGTCCTTTTTGAGCATGTCCAGAGTATGTAAGAAAATCTCTCAGTATCCTTCCTTCCAAAGAGAACATCATTCAAGCACATTTACAGAAGTACATCAAGGAGCTGTCAGATTCAAGCCAGATTCAAAAAAGGAGGGATATCATTGCTGATGCAGAGACTGCCTCCGAATGTTCTCTTGTGTTTCACTGGCTGTGCAAAGACCCCGACAGTGTGGATCCTAATGGTCTACAGATAACATTGAAAAGAATGGGATTCCAGGAGACTTCAACGTCCTCATGGAGCACAGAGACCCAGCGCTAGCTGTCTGAGGAGAACAAAAGAATGCGCTATGGTTTTCAATTAGGAAAGGTGTGTGTCAGGTTGTATCCTTTCACCATATTTATTCAATCTATATGCTGAGCAAATAATCTGACAATTTGGACTTTGTCAAGAACACAGTGGCAAGATTCAGAAAAGCTTATTAACAACATGCAATATGCCAGACATACATACTTGGGTTTCTGGAAAACAGAAAGATTATAAAATAATATTGAGGTTTGCATGTGCCCCAACTCAGGTTGGCATGAAGAAAAACAACAATCAGAGAAAAGATTGATCAATTGTTTTCAAAGCTGGGTTTGAAATAATGGAAATCCTTGAAGACAGAAATAATGAGTTTATTTGACCATCATAAAATTATCTTTGTAGGTACCAGAGGAGAGCCAAATAATCGAATCAATTGTTAAATCTTTTAAGAGGTAATTTTTTAACTGTAATTTTAAAATTGTAATCATATGAAAGGCTATTTAAACATTGGTTTTATTATGTCTATTCTCTTGGTTTTAGCTATGGTCAATTAATTCAACAGGGGTCAAATTATATACTTAGGAAACTTAATTTTTTTTATTGTTGCAAAATTCAAAGAACCCAAGAGTTGCCAATTCAATATTTTCATGTGTACAATTAACTAAAACCAATCACATGAGTCATATCCTGCCAGCATCACCTTTGCCTGTGGCCAAAATTTCCATTCTCATGAACAAGTCTACTTCTAACATTGTCCGAATCACTGTATCTTTGCAGTCGCATGCAAACTGCCCTACCACCATTTCTATTTCTATGCTCAAACCTTAAAATATACCCTTCTGTATGGTCTGTTTTATTTATTTATTTATTTTTTTACAGGAGCATATAATATAGTTTACCAGGTCTGCTAAAATTGTGACACAGACTGATACATAGCTTTCACACAGGCTAATAATACAATTTGGATTTGTATGATTCAAAGAACAATGGATATTCATCAGAGAAAATATTACCATGCACTCACCTGGAAAGCACATAAATGACAAATCATAGATTATATTAACATAGATATTAATAAATCAAAAGATGTTACCAGTATTTATTCTTAAAATATTTTTTATATTTCTCCAGATTTAAAGAATTGATGTAGGAATTCAATGAATTTCTATTCTTTACTTAATCTGCTATAAGGTGATTGTTAACTTTCAATGTTTAGTCACATTGAATATTTTAAATAGGCTAGCTAAAAATGCCAGTGTCCTCAAATTTGTAGTGGTACTCAAAGTATATAATGTAGTTCTTTATAAATATTACTTCTATACTAATATGTCACAATTTCATATAATGATAATGTAATTTAGGACGAGCAAATAAAAAAAATCCTGTTATAATTATTTAGTAAAATTCCCATTTTTCATGTTAAGTTAGAGTTCTAAAAACTGGTTTTAGAAAGTCAGATAGTGTTTAAAGTGATGGTGAATTCATGAAAGTTACTCAAGTTTAGTAATTATTGGGTTATGAGAAAATTTTCTCCTACACTAAGCAACATGTGCACAAATTCTCATTCCTTCTCACATATCTGATCTATACATGGGTTTTCTATGAATTTTCTTGTAGTATAATCACAGATAAGAAAAACCAATGATCAGAGAAGAACATAGGTAAGTTTCCTAAACTATAAATTTTCATTCAACTTAAGTTACAGAGAAGATGCAGTGTCTAAATCTCATGAAGCCTCTTGGAAAGACATTGGAAGAATAAAAGAAGTTCTTCATTCTTGGCATTTTCTCTTTATATTTACCTTTCATTTACATTTTATTGCACCTCTTTGTTTTCCTTCTGCTATTTTTCAGGCTCTCCTCCCTTTTAAGTTTGTGTTCATTATTCTAAGGGTCTCTTTATAGATCTAGATGAGGAATCTTCTGCCAAATCATATAACCCTGCTATCTAATTTAACGAAGCAAATAGTTAATGCAATGGTGCAGATCTTGCTTGGGAACAGCTGCGAAGCCACGGAGGCAACAAGAGCATCCATAATAAACTGTTCTGTCCAGCTCTGGTGTCACCATCTTCCCCACTCATTTTGTTACTTTGCAATTAAGAGAATATTTGAGTTCCTTTTGACATCCATTTTGTGTTTACTTTCATTCCTTTCTTTTAATGACTTTTTGCTTTCTTCAAAAAGTTTGAAAAGGCAAACTAAAATGGCATAATGAAATGTGCAGAGATCTGGCATTGGGAAATCAAAAGGGCAGAACATGGTCAGCATTTCTTAAGCTAGATGAATTGAAAAGTCAAAACTCAAAAGAAAATATTGAGGGATTCATTGGGTAAAATATTTAACACTGAAGGGAGCATCAAACGATGATGAAAGAAACACAGAGTCACTGTACCAGTAAGAATTAGTCAACTTGCAACCATTTTAGAAGTTAGTCTTTGATCAAACATCAGTGACATTAAAGGAAGAAGTTTATTGGTGGGAATAAAAGTCTCCAGGAATTTTTGAAATACAAATTAAGATGTTTCAAAAATCAGATGCAACTCTGGAAGTACTCATTCAACTTGACCAAGAAGTTTGGAACACAGCTCCCTGGCCAATTGACCGTATGGCCATTCTAAAGAAAGAAGGCAGACATTATCAAGTAATATTATTTAATAGTACAAGCCAGTAACATTTTGTTGAAAAGAATTCTAAAATTATAACAGCAGCACATCAACAAGGAACTGACAAAAATATACACCAAAGTCAGAGAAGGACATAACATTTTAGGTGTCCTTGCTTTTGTTAGATGGGTCTTGTTTGAAAGTAGAGGCTATTTATGACTAGATCAATCAGCAGCATCATAATAAATGGAGAAAAGGCCAATGTTGTCAAAGATTTCATTTTACTGCAGTCCACAATAGATGCCCATGGGTACAGCAGTCAAAAAATCAAATGACACATTGCTTTGGGAAGATCTCTAAAATTCAACAAAACAGAAAATAGCAAATGCTAAGCAAGGGTAGAGTGATACTAGAACTTCCTACCTTACTAATGGGGCTATAAACCGGTGTAATTATGTGGAACATAGTATATGCTTTCTTAAAATATTTCAATTAGAAATACCATATGACCTAGCCAGCCATTTACTTGGCATCTAGCCTAGATAAATAAGAATCTCCATAAAGACATATTTGTGCACACTTATGTTCATTGCAGCACTACTGCCAAAAGCAAAAAGATTAAAACAATCTTGATGTTCATCAAAGACTGGATAAACAAACTATGATATATACACACAATGGAATATTCTGTAGCATTAATAATGATGCCTGGGAAATGCTATATAACATGGATGAACCTGATGTGCATTAGGTTAAGTGGAATTATATTTAATTAAAATTTGATCATATGGATGAGGCCACAATTATAAAATGTCAAGAAAAGGCTTTCAAAATAAAAGAGATATTCTTTGATAGTTTTCAGGGTGGAAAGGGAAGAAATGGAAGTTACTGTCTAGAGGGTAGGCAAATAGTGACTTGGCTGAAGGGGCAGTCAATATGCAATAAGAGGCAGGTGGGCAAAACTGATGACGGTAAGGGAAGATACTGGGAGAACTGCAAGAGCTAAAAGCAACAGAGGCAAATACAGTTTTATACACAACCCTGCTATAATGGTAATCTACCTGTAGATGCATGCACAGGCACACAGTTCAACCATTATTTGAGTGAGAGAGGAATATACCATATATATATACACATATATTATATATATTGCTTTTTAAAGTTTTATTGCACTTCAACCTCATGTCATACAATTCAATAATTCAATCATATCAAAGAGAGTTGTACAATTTTTACCACAATAAATTTTTCAGAGAATATTTAAACATGGTATTTACCTTTGCTATAATAGATCTACAAATGTAGTGGAGCATAAAGAGGCAACGTCAAGAAGAATTCTTATACATAGCCAAACATCATGAGAGAATGAATCCCTGATCCTGGGAGATCAGGATCATAGTCTTTTAGAATACCTAGGTCAATTGGCATAACATAATCCCAAAACACAATACTCTACCTCTGGGTAGAACTTTGGTGATTAATGATTTGAGTCTTAAAATATTGTAAGTAATCATTTGAGGGTAAACTATTAGTCTTTCCCTGTTCTATTTTGAGGGGAAAAGAGCGATGAAAATAAAAGATGCATGGAAACAATTAGTCCATCGGAGCAATAGCCTGGACAAACATCAGTCTCAATGACCTTGAGACCAGAAGAACAAGACAGTTCCCAGCTACATGACCAACTACTTGGAAAGGGACCACATTGAAAGGGACTGAATAAAGTGAGAGAAAACTGTGTGTTTGTGGGGAAACCCCTCAAAATTATAAATAATGCCTGTCTTAAAAATCAAATGAAGACTGTAGGGACTCCAGAAACTCTGGCCCTTAGTTATCTTTTAGGTCTAAAAATGAGTTCATCCCCATAACTCAACTTTCAGAGAAATTATCAGTAGATTTATAAGGGGATTGATAGTGCTGGTGAAGTATGAACACCTTAGAATAACCAATCATTTGAGAATGAAATGGTCGCACTTACCCAACTCTAAGTTCAGGAGGACTGGGAACGAGAAGGAACAATGGAAACAGGGAGGAAGAGAAAAGAGTTTGTAGGTCCTGACTAATAATGTTTGGGACTTGGAAACTTTTGTATTTGACATATATTTTCAAATATATATGTTTATAGTATCTATGATCTTTTTCTATCTCTGAATCAAGAAGCTTGTTAAGGTCTTAATCATCCAATGTAAATTGTTACAGGAATTAATGCCTCTTTTTTCATTAATACTTCCTCTTTCATAGCTGAATAAAATACTACCTTTCTTATAGGTAAGGGGTTGGGGGCAGATTGTTTCTCACAAATGCAATGAATATTTAGAAAATCACAATAGAGAATACATGCCAGTAAGATAATACAGCTATTGGAACAGAAGGAAATGTTCTGAATATGAAATCCAGTGGAAATGGAAATTTCACACATCTCAAAAGTCTATGATAATAATAGCCACCCACATAAAATACAGAAACAAGGGGGTAATAAGATCACGCACTCACTGGGACGCAGTCAATGCTGACTCATGACGACCCTGTAGGACAGGGTAGAATTTCCCCTGTGGGCCTTTAGCCCAAACAGCAGGAGAAAGTCCCATCTTTCTCCAGAGTGATAAAGTAGCTAATATAAAATAATTTTTTGTCCTTATCAGTCTTTTTTTATTGTTTTATTTTTTGAATTCTTTTATTTGGGCTTCATACAATTCTCATCACAATCCATACATACATCCATTGTGTCAAGCACATATGCACATTTGTTGCCTTCATCATTCTCAAAACATTTGTCTCCCACTCTAGCCCCTAATATCAGTTGCTCATTTCCCCCCTCCCTCCCTCCCCATTACCCCCTCCCTCACAAACCCTTCATAGTTCATAAATTATTATAGTTTTGTCATAAGTTCCCCTGTCCAATGTTTCCCTCCACCCTCTTCTCTGCTGTCCATCTCCCAGGGAGGAGGCAATACTTAGATTCTTGTAATTGGTTCCTTCTTTCTTTTTTTTTTTTAAACATTTTATTAGGGGCTCATACAACTGTTATCGCAATCCATACACACATCAATTGTGTAAAGCACATTTGTACATCATTCTCAAAACATTTTCTCTCCAATTAAACCCCCCACATTAGGTCCTCATTTTTCCCCTCCCTCCCCGCTCCCCCCTCCCTCATGAGCCCCTGATAGTTTATAAATTGGTATTTTGTCATATCTTGCCCTGTCCGACATCTCCCTTCACACACTTTTCGGTTGTCTGTCCCCGAGGGAGGAGGTCACATATAGTTCCTTGTAATCCGTTCCCTCTTTCTTACCCACTCTCCCTTTACCCTCCCTGTTTTGCCACTCACACCACTGGTCCTGAAGGGCTCATCCGCCCTGGATTCCCTGTATTTTCTGTTCCTATCTGTACCAGTGTACATCCTCTGGTCTAGCCAGACTTGCAAGGTCGAATTCGAGTCATGGTAGTGGGAGTGAGGAGGAAACATTTAGGAAGTAGAGAGAAGTTGTATTTCTCATCGTTGTTACATCGCACCCTGACTGGCTCATCTCCTCCCCGAGGGGGGGATATATATATATAATTATATTGTGTTTTATATAAATGATATTTATATGCATATTCCTAAAGATGAATATCTATGACTATATTCTTATAGATATGTAACTATAAGGTGTGCATGCACACATATACACATATAACAATAATATGAAATAAAATGTTAACTTTTTATTATAATTTTGACATTTTGTCTACTCACATCTTATAAATTCTACTTTATATCATAGGGAATGGTCATATGTTTCTAGAAATGTAATATGTTACTCTATTTAAAACCAAATCCAACTTGGCCTTTATATGCACAAAACTTTTCTGGTATTTATGGGATGTGCTGATCTCATTGTGTCTGGGGCAGTTGTCACTAATCCATCAGCAGCAGACGAGTAGAGAGGCCTGTCTGCCAAGCATAGGATTCTGCCAATCTCCACGTATTGTACCTAATGTCCATCAGCCACCGTCTGGACTGTCTGAGCATAGCTCCAGATTCTTGGAACCACAGACATTAACAACCTTTTGAACAATAAGCTGACTAGGTAGCAGGGAAAAATTAGCCCCTGGGATTAGGGCAGGTGGAAACCATTTTCCACAAAGTACATTTGTGAAAGAAGTGCCTACGTTCAAATAAATTCTGAATCCCAGCCAAACACATCCTCCGGCTTTTGCCAGCTAACATGTGATATTCAGACTCCTCACCTGCTTCATTCTCCTGGGAGCTCTGCAAAGCAGCCTTCACCACTGCCCTGCTGGAGGTGGCTTCGTTGTGACATCAGAGAAAAACACACTGGACGGCAGTGAACACTGCCTGGTAACTCAGTGTTGATGGAAACACAATCTCTCTCTCGGTGGGTTTGTTTTTAACCCAATCTGGGAAGTAATACACGAGTGCAGTGTGTGCCATGTATGGGAGAACACTGCCTTCGGAACAGAACTGATTTTTCAAGACATTTATTGTGTGCATCGAAAAATACATTGAAATACATTGAAACCTGACTTGAAGAATAAAATGAATCTCTACATACAGTAAAATTCACTAAAGTTGATGTGCAAAGACTAACTCTGATCAGTTTTATGTAAAGACTATGTGTCTACTTATGACTGCCTTCTTTTCCTTGCTTCGTTCTTTTTTATCACGTAGCATAAAAACTAAGGAGTCCTGGTGGCATCGTGGTTACATAATGGACTGTGTTCCGTATCATGGGCAGTTTGAAACCACTACGGTGCCCACGAGAGAAGGACTGAGCTTTCTATTCCTGTAAACAGTTACAGTCTCTGAAACCCAGATGGGGTCTCTATGAGTCAGCATTGAACCAGTGGCAGGGAGAACATAAAAATGATACACTATTTCTATGCCTTCTCACAAGTATAGCGACATCTTTGCTACTTATAGTGTGGCTTGCAAATCAGCAGTAGCAGCACTTTCTGGGTAACTATTAGAATTGCAAAATTCCAGGGCCAACCCTAAAGGCACTAAATCAAAACCTGGACTTCATAGAAGACACCATGTGATTCCTTTCCACATTCAATGTCCATTAGGGCTGTTCTATGGCAGTGATGCTTCAGATTAGGTTCACATTAGAATAATTTGAAGGCTTGAAGAACTACTAATGTCTAGGATACAATGCCAGGTTCTGATTTAATTGGTCTGAGAAAGGGCTTAAGAATTAGTGTTTTCAATAAACCCCATCAGGTGGTTCCTAATTCACATATGAGAAATTGAGTTATACATGGATTTTTTTAATGTTATCTGAAAAGCTTAAATTTAAGCATCTGTTAGGAAATTCAGTTCATAAAGAATTCTGAACATAATATCTGAACTCTAACACAGATAGGAAAAGGAATTAACTTTGTTAGAGGAAAAGCCTTTGATAGAATAGAGAATAGTTATACACCAAAGGAGTTTACATGTTACTGCAAATAGTTACCTATATTAAAAAGTAAAGTTTTCAAAAACACTTGGATATTGAGACATCATATTTTCAGATGGCATTTATATGACTTATTAATGACTATAAAACATTGCATAATTTAAAGCTAGGGTTTACTATGGTACGATAATTTTTCAAATAATCTCTGTTAAAATTTTAGAAGGATAATGTATAAGAAAGCATTTATCATAGTTTCTCAATTATCAGTTGCACTTCAGTTTGTGGAAGACTGAGATCACTTGCTTTACTTAGAAAAGATGAAGGGATCTATTACAAATACAATTATTTTGAAGAATCAGTTGGAGTCCATTTTAATCAAATTACCTGTAGCTGCAAACTAACACAGTTGTGGTAACTGTTGTGGTGGTGGTTAGGTGCTAGTGAGTCAGTTTCATCTCATAGCAACTCCATGTCAATGTAACGAAACCCTACCCATTCAGGCTCGATCTTCACAATTGGTGTGTCTGAGCCCATTGGGGTAGCTAGCGTGTCAGTCTATCTCATAGATGGCCTTCTTTTTCGCTGCCTTCTATTTCACCAAGCATGATGTTGTTTTCCAGGGCTAGTCTCTCTTGACAGTACATCCAAAATACATGAAACGAAATCTCACCATCCTTACTCCTGAAGAAAATTCTGGCTGTATTCTTCCAAGATAGACTTGATTGTTTTTATGGCAGTTCGTGGTACTTTCAATATTCTTCCCCAGCACCGTAACTCAAGTCCATCAACTCTTCTTTAGACTTCCTTATTCAGTGTCCAACTTTCAGATGCATAATTGGCTATTGAAAATATCCTGGCTTGGATCAGGCACACTTTAGTCCTAAAAGTGAAATCCTTGCTCTTTAACACTTTAAAGAGGTCTTGTACAGCAAATGTGTCCAGTAAATACGTCATTTGATTTTTGGACTTCTACTTTCGTAAGCATTGACAGTGGATCAAAGCAAGATGAAATCTTTTACAACTTCAATCTTTTGGTTGTTTATTTTGATGTTTTCTGTTGGTTCATTCAGTTGTGATGATTTTGTTTTGTTTTACACTAAGATGCAATCCATACTGAAGACTGCTATCCTTGATCTTCATCAGCAAATGTTACAAGTCCTCCTTTGTTTCAGCAAACAAAGTTGGGTCACCTGCATATAACAGGTTGCTAATAAGGCTTCCTAAAATCTTAGTGGAGTGTTCTTCTTATTGTCCAACTTCTTCAATTTTATTTGATTATCTGATTATTATATAATCAGAATACAGATTATGTAAGTATGGTGAAAGAACCAAACCCATTATAATCCATTATGTTAATTATTTAAGGCATATACAATGGTTCATAATAAGAAATAGGTGTTACTTTGCAATATGCATCATAAAATATTTTATCATTATTGTATTATAAGATGTTTTGGTGTAAAAAGGCAAACTATACTACATAGCACTATAAATATTTGACTAACTGGCATTAGGTTTGAACACTGCCTAACCCTCAGACTTACATACAAATTAGACTTAGAGGCAGATTTCAGAATGATCATATTTATTTAAAATTTCAGAATTAAAAAATAAATATTTAATAATTAAGAAGATATTCCAAGACAAAATTTAGAGCAATATCTTTCTTTGCATCTTTTTCTTTTACCTTCTATCCTTGGCAGTCTTGTAGAAACTGTTAGTGAATTAATGAAATACATAATTTAAAATAATATGTGCTTGCCAAAGAAGGCACTATGGGAATAAAAGTTTGTATGTGTACGTGTGTGTATCAGTCATAAATCAATATAAAAACACAAGGAAGAAATTCTTTATTATCATTAGAAATTTATAAGGATATTAGTGTGTATCACAAGTTTGCATTTGTAAATGCACTGTAGATAGAATAAAATATTTGAACATGAAAATGAAATTGTAAATAAAATACCATTTATCACTGTAAATTTTAATAATAATGTATTATTCATCCTCAAAAAGATGAAATTGACTTATTTATTATATTTTGTTAATGTCATTTAAATTAACATCATAATACCCTTTATATTTTATATAATTCACAATTTTATCAAATTTATTTTATTGCAAAGTATATTATTAATATTGATATTGACACGACTGTCATGCAGATGAGACAGTAAAAAATGCAAGACTAACTCTAATGTATAAGACTATGTATAAATGCTGTGACTTTTTATATATAATCCTCAAAAATGCTTATTTGAGCCATAAAGAATTTCTGTCAACAAACCAATTTCTTGCCAAATGATTAGCTGAATGGATTATATTTTATTATACATTCAGCCTTCAATAGCATATTGTTTTCTTGACAACCTCAGTTTTTGGCAGTTAATAAAATAGTAATGATTAAAAAGAGGAGAATATTAATGAAGAGCCAACTTTCAGCAAATCTAATAATGAAGCTTTGTTAAAGCAATAAAAACAAGCTTGTGATTAATTTAACATACCTGAAAACATGGTGATACAGAGTGAGACAATATCCCTTTCAGGAAATGTACTGAACTGGTTAGGTAACAATGTAATCAAAGGAATAGCAGCAACACAATAAGCATCACCCCAAACTTTAGCTATAAAGAATCTGATCAGGCACTCACAATTTTTCCTCACAAATCTTATGCTCCAAATATTATTCAAGGTACTTTTGATAAAGAGAAGTGATCCAAAGATGAAAATTACACAATTCAAATATGGTGAAGACTAAAGTAACAGAGCTAACGTTGCAAAACAGCCAATTTGTAGAAGGCTGTGGAGGACAGTAGGAGCCCCAAGCCTACCTGCAGAATATCTAGTCACACGGAGCTGCTAGCAGACCTGCTCTAGCAAGAGTCCCAAACAGCCTATTTAGCAGAGCCCACTGTATCTTGATTTTGCTGGATCAAACTCGACGTGAATTTGTACTGGGTTCCATATCTCTTAGTTGTTCTGTGACAGAAATTGCTCCCCTGGCTTTTTGAATGTCGATAGGGGTCTTCTCTTTCAATCACATTATTTGAATTTTTGTCTTTATAATAATATGATCTTATTTTTACCTACTTAGTGCAATTTGTTTTTTAATGTTTTCTGTTGGGTATCCCAGATGTGAAACATAGGAGTGGCTGTATGGTGATGATAACTGGTACAGGGGTTATAGGGAATTGCGGGGGGGAGGGGCATGGCAGATAGGGGGGCAAGTGGATTTTGGAAGTAAATAATGATGGCAGGAGGGGGGACAGAGCACTAGAACTGGCTGTGATTGCACAACTCATTTTAAAGGTGTTTTAACCATGGGGGCAGGGAATGCTCTAAGATTGATGTGGTGGAGATTATACTATTCCCCTTGATATGATTGAATGATTGAATTATACAATGGCATGATATGTAAATTATGTGTCAATAAAACTTTTGAGAAAAAAAATGCAACAAGGTACAAGCCTTCAAGGAGTTAACATTCTCCTTTAAGAATCCAAGAAATTGCAGGGAAAAAATAAGTTATCTTCAGAGAATCAGAAGTATATAAAGAAAAGAAAATAGGTCAACAATGCTAAAATGCTACTTCTGGACTTATTTAGATCTGATTTACACGTCAGGAGAATATCCCTGCAAAGACACATCTGAGTTGAAGCTTGTGTAATAAGAAAAACCAGACCAGTGAGAACTGGGATGAAGCCTTCCATAGGCAGAATAATCAGGAAGGACATACTTCCTAGGAACCTTAGTTTTTAACAGAACAACTGAAAGAAGGATTGAACTGAGTGTATTCAAAAATTAATACTTTTATATTAATTACAATAAGGTCAAAAGGAGGCAAGGGCCAGATCATGTGGAGCGTAGTATATGCATAATGCCTAAATTTTAATACATTTATAATACATGTCTATGATAATGATTTTTTTATCAAATTATAAAGGACTAGTTTACATTTAAGGTATAAAGTTTGATGTGTTTCGACATGTGTATAAATTTATCATTATAATGAAGGAGCCTTAGTGTCTTAGTGGTTAAGAATTAGGCTGCTCAGAAGGAGCCCTGGTGGCCCTGTGGGCTAGAGGCTGGGTTGCTAGATACAAGAATTAGGCTGCTAACAGCAAGGTCAGCAATGGAAAACCACTATCCACTCAGTTGGAGAAAGAAGAGGCTTGCTATTCCCATAAAGAGTTAATCTTGGAGATCTATGGGGCAGTTTCATTCCTATAACATCCTATAGGGTCTCTGTGAGTCAGAATCAACTCTATGGTAGTGTCTGAGTTTGAGTTTTTATCATTGTAATCAAGACCGGAACCCGAAATAATCACCCTAACAGATTCTTCAAGCACCCTAATGGCACTGTGAGCTAGGCATCTGGCGGATAATTGCAATGCCATTGTTCAACATTGTGCAACCTGCCCGCTGCAATAAGGGGGAAAGAGGAGGATGTTAGTTCGAGTAAAGAGTAAAGCATTGGGAACCTGCTATAGGGTAGCTAAGACTTAGAATCAACTTGATAGCAGTGAGGGGGGAAAAGCACTTCATGCCTCTTTTAAGTAATCATTCCCTGTGTAACCACTGATTGCCTTTTCCTCTTGTGTGTTCGTTTGGATTTTAAATAAAGCCAATGCAGTCATCAACGGGACTTCCCTTGAAATAAAACAGGTAAACTGTCAAAAATTAAAATAGCCAGAGAATTGATAGACACATGTAATCATCTTCCCAACCTCAAATATTCTTTCCATTTTCCATATAAATATTAAAAGGTCCAACCTAACTCACTGCCATCAAGTTAATTCTGATACCTAGGGAAACAATATAGCATTTCTGCGGCTGTAAATATTGACACTAGCCGCCAGCCTCACCGTTCTCCCTAGGAGTGGCTGGGAATTAAACCACCCACTTTGTGGCTAGCAATTCAAACCTAACCTGATAGCACCACCACGGTGGTTTACTGTACAGAAGATGTGTTCTCAAAAATGGAAGGGCCACACGAAAGGAATAATATATCCAGTTATGTAGGAGAGCACTGATGAAACACATAAATATCCCCTAGTTCTTTAATATTGCCTCCCTTTACTACTATGGTCTTAATTCCACCTCATGAATCTTGTGAGACCTGTGTATGTTTATTTGTATAAACAAGGTCATTTGATGCATGAAATCCAAGATAGATTACCCCTTCAGAAATAGCAATGGGAATAACGATTCCCCGAGGGTACTGGAAGTGAAGGTGAAGGTTGGACCTATTAATATTTATATGGAAAATGGAAAGAATATTTGAGGCTGGGAAGATGATTTAGTAGTCCATGCTACCATCAGTATTCTTCTCCAGCACCACAATTCAAGTGCATGGGGTTTTTTATGGTCTTCTTTATTTAACGTCTAACTTTCACATGCATGTGAGACAATGGAAAATACCATGGCTTGGGGCAGGCACGCCTTCATCCTCAAAGTAATATCCTTGCTTTTCAGTAATCTAAAGAGATCTAGTACGGCAGATTTCTGATGCAACACTTCTTTTTGTCTTTTGACTGCTGCTTCCAGGAGCACTGATTGTGGATCCACGCAAGACAAAATTCTTAATAGCTTCCATCATTTCTCCATTTATCATGATCTTACCTTCTTGGTCTTCTTCACATTGAAATGGAGTCCATGCTGAAGGCTGCAATTCTTGCTCATCGGCAAGTGCTTCAAGTCCTTTTCATTTTCAGTAGGCAAGGTTGTGTCATCAGCACAGCACAGATTGTTAATAAGGCTTCTTCCAATCCTGATGCGACATTCTTGTTCATATAAGCTGGATTCTTTGATTGAATATGTATGGTAAGAGGATGAAACCCTGATGCAGACATTTTCTGATTTTAAACCATACAGTATCCTCTTGTGTGAAAAGGAAGAGTATACAGGAGTTTCTAACTGACATGGGCCCTAAGCATCACACCTGCTATGTTAAGATTTTTAAAATTTTGAGAAGCAGTAGTAGTAAAAAGCTGGGAAATCTCAGCTGGGAATATCCACTATGATATTCACTTTTAGGAGTAGATAATAGTCTGCTTTACAAAAAAAAATAAGCTATAACCAAAGAGTTGAGGCTTTGGACATCCAGGGCAGAGTATTTTCTTTTTTTGTGCTGAGAAATTTGACTCTAAACCATATCAGAGTGCTCTGACATGCTATCTCTTCAGGGAGTCCAATGTTTTCCTCTTACATTCTGAATTGAGAATCTGAATTCCAAGGAGTACATGGTTTCCTGATTAAAAAAATAGCTTCCACTTTGATTTTTTTCCCCAATTCTTATTTTTCTCTTTGTAAGAAGTCTTCTCTCCCCAATTAGGCTTTCTTAGATTATTGAGAAATATGACATGGATGATTCCGGCAATGGCCTGTGAAAATCAAATCAATGCAAGAGTTTGATGTGCTTGGAAAATCCTGTGGTTTAGCTTTCACTTCCCTAACTCATTGATATTTGCCCAATTATAAGGAAATTGTTTGACTTTCAGCAAGGAGTCTTTAGAAATAATAATTTTTAAAATGCATCTGAATTCTCTATCAGACATTTTATTCCAAGCTGTTTATATCACAATCTTAGTTCAGGTTGTCCTCTTCTTTTCAAGGAAGGAAACAAAAAAACTATGTTAAAATGTAATTTACTATCAATATGTGTGTATAACAGAAATGCCATCAATAATGCGTGCAGATAAAACAGATTTAAAACTTCATGATTTTTGTGCAAATGTATACACTTTTTCTTTAAAAATTTAATTTTGAGATAAGTATCAAACCAACTTAATATTTCTCAAGATTATATTGTACAAAGCCCAATAAGAAATAGAGTTATGGGGACCAAGTGTAGAACTGCGAATATTCTAGAGTTGTTTAAATAAAAATCAACAGCAAGCACTCACTAATGAATCACACCAATTAAAAAGAGAACAAATGCTCAATCTTTGCAACCAAGTTACTGAAGTACTCTTGGAGCTCCTTCTGTGAGTTACAGTTCCCCATAGTAGCCCATTGTTGTATAATAAGAATCACACGTTTTTATCATAAGTGGAGTTTCTTTTTTATTTTCAGAATAAGGATGAGATACAAGCTAAATGCATGTCCTTCATATTTATTTCAGTTATTTAAGAAATAAAACATAGATATATCAAAATGTTCTTAATTATGTGTACTTGCATGCCCAATAGCACATGCAACAAAACTGTAATATTAGAAAATAGACAGCCTTGTGAATGAATTATTAATATAAGGTCCAGCATCTATATCTCAGCATATTTTTATTTCTCTATAATTGCCAAAATAGTCTCTTATAAACTGATTAAATTTTAAAAGCTACTATGTTTTTTCCTCACAAATGTCCTAATAAAGAAATGAAAAGGGGACTAAGAAGGATTTCCTAGAAAAAGATGCCCAGGGTTAAGGTTAGGGTTAGGAAAAAAAAAAGAAAAAGATGCCCAATAAGGTATCAGTTAATCACATATTGAACATGTAATTAATTTAATATCCAAAGTTATTCCAGAATGATCATTTAAAGAATAAAATGAAAGGAAAAACAGACCAAGGCAAAAAGGACAACAAAACAATAAGAGAAACAAACAGCAGAAAACAACAAACAGCAGATAAAATAGTTGATAAATATAAAGTCAAAAAGGAAAATAAAATAGCACCGGATGGCTGATTATAGACAAAATTCCTGCCAGTTGTTGACTGAAGTCAGGTGCTTGTTCCTAGAAGGAACTCTTTCTAGTCAGAGGCCAGGAGAGGTAGTTTTGAAAAGATGTTCTTGATGTCGATTCTGCAAGTAGAGCAATAGAGATGCTCGATGTGTGCCATGTAACGACAGAAGCCCTAGAGGCCTAGATACAGGCATGTACATATATAAATATATTCTATATGATGATGGGGAAATATATCTATGTGCATGTATTTATAGGTTTAGTATTAAGTTAGCAGATGGACATTGGGCCTCCACTCAAGTACTCAATCAATATAAGAACACTTTGTTCTATTAAATTGACATTCTATGATGCTTACCTTCTCAACACAATCACTGAAGACAAAGAATGGGCATAAGCAAATGTGTCAAAGAAAGCTGATGGTGCCAGGCTATCAAAAGATATAAAACCTGGGGTCTTAAAGGCTGGAAAGTAAACAAGCGGCCATCTAGCTCAGAAGCAACGAAGCCCACATGGAAAGAAGCACACCAGCCTGTGTGATCATGAGGTGTTGAAGGGATCAGGTGGCAGACATCAAAGGACAAAAAAATCATCATTGTGTGCTCACCTTCCCCATATGAATGCTGAAGACAAATGCGTGCAAAGCAAATGTGGAGAAGAAGGCTGATGGTGCCTGGCTATCAAGAGATATAGCATCTGGGGTCTTAAAGGTTTGTAGGTAAACAAGCGGCCATCTAGCTCAGAAGCAACAAATGGAAGAAGCACACCTGCCTGTGGGATCACAAGTTGTCGAAGGGATCAGGTGTCAAGCACCAAAGAGCAAAATATCATATCACTGTGAATTAGGGTGTGTGCGGTGTGGGGAACCTAAGGCCCATCTGTAGGCAACTGGACATCTCTTTGCAAAGGGTTCACGGGGAGGAGACAAGTCAGTCAGGGTGCAGTATAGCATCGATAAAACACACAACTTTCCTCGAGTTCTTAAATGCTTCCTCTCCGTACCCCACCCCCACTATTAGGATCCCAATTCTACCTTACAAACCTGGCTAGATCAGAGGATGTATACTGGTACAGATAAGAGCTGGCAACACAGGGAATCCAGGACAGATAAATCCCCTCAGAACCACTTGCAAGAGTGACAATACCGGGAAGGTGGAGGGAAGGTGAGGGCGAAAGGGGGAACCGATTACAAGAATCTACATATAACCTCCTCCCTGGGGGATGGACAACAGAAAAGTGGGTGAAGGAAGGAATTGGACAGTGTAAGATAGGATAAAATAATAATAATTTATAACTTATCAAGGGTTCATGAGGGAGGGGGGAGAAGGGAGGGAAGGAAACAAATGAGGACCTGATACCAAGGGCTCAAGAGGAGAACAAATGTTTTGAGAATGATGAGGGCAACAAATGCACAAATGTGCTTGACAGAGTGGATGTACGTATGGATTGTGATAAGAGTTGTACGAGCCCCCAATAAAATGATTTAAATTAAAAAAAAAAGTTCTTGCCTACCAAGGGTGGGTTGGAGGCAGGCTGTTCACTCACCATGGTGTGTGCTTCTAGTCTGATGAGGTGGGGTTCATTTGTCTCCAGACATCTTGGTGGTACATCCCAGTGAATCCTCTTTTATTGGTTTATGACATCAGACCACACCATATGGGATCATTACATAGTGCCACATTATCTCGTTATGTAATTAACAAATCACTGAGAACCATAGCCTAGTCAACTTGATACATATTTTGGAGGTACTATCCAGTTCATAACACAGACATTATGCATTTTTCAAAGCTTACTGAATTGTACAATGCACAGAGTGAACCCTAATGTAAAGTATGATCTTGAGTTAGTACCGATGTATCAGTGTTGGTTTGTTAATTGTACCAAATTTTATCAGTGAAGGTAATTGTGGACAAGAGAAAGAGGCTTTCATAGGAATCTATATTTTCTATAAATGTAAAACTATTCTAAAATATGTATTTTGAAAGAGCATGCATTCGAAAATTTGTAACTTGATTTAAAATTACTATTTCTGTATTTTAAAATTTCATGCAGTATAGTTACTATGATAATTAAAGTGTTCATACTGATTTGTCAGCATATTAATTAAATATCATTAACTAAAAATTTTAAATATATGTACACCTAAAATGTAGGAAAAACAAAGTGCTTTTTTTTCTTCAAAATTTAAAATGTGGCATTACTGTTAGCAATTACTGTTCATTTTGAAAACATGTTTCATTTGGGTTTATATAAAGAAAAATGACATGAACTGCCAAGTTCAATATTCTTGTCCGAACTTTTATCAAATATTTCCAACTGCCACCTGAGGGAGAGGGTGAGAAACTATCCCCTGGCTGAAGATGATCTGATCATCACAGATAGCAAACTCCAAGGACTTCCACTTAGTGACCCACCTCCCCATGTCACTCAACACTCAA
>NW_022103915.1:64262826-64278031 GCF_000313985.2 Echinops telfairi
GAATTTTGGGAATAATGAGGGCAACAAATGTATAGATGTGCTTTACACAATTGATCTATGTATTGTGATGAATTGTATGAGCCTCAATAAATTGATTTAAAATAAAAAAACCAACCCAAGTGCCTTAATTTATTCTGAGTTCAGATAACTTTATTTTGGGGTAAAGTGATTTTAAGACAAATACCTTCTGAAGTGTCCTATTGGACATCAGACTAATTTTTCTAGTATTCCTCAGTTACTCCTAATAAAGTAATTATGTGATAACTATATGAAGTCTATACATGATAAGAGAGAGTGAGAGAAAGAGGTGTATCCCAGGTTGTGCTAACTATGGTATAAACATAACTTGAATGAGAGAGCTCACCCAAAATAACATTGACAGATTATTATCAAGTGTATCTTCATTGGCACGAATGTACAAGTCTTCTAATTAGGAACTATTTTTTTCTGATTTAGTGTAAAGTCAGTCATAGGAATATTGTCAAATAAGCTAATTTAATTTCCCTCCACATTTCCGCAGGGTATGTGTGCTGTGGTCCATTTCTCCCTCTCTTGCTGTAGGTCTCTAAGTTTATTATTATTTTTGACTCTGCCATGGTTTCCATTTACATCCCTTCCTTGGGAATTTGAGGCCTCAATACTGGCTATCAGAAGATATAATTAGATCTTGCTCCTGGGCTTCTTTGGAGAATCTTTGAAGGGGGATTTTGGACTGACAGCACTCAATGCAAGGGGATTAAGGGGCCTAAAACTGCACAGGGATTAAGAGTAAGACAAAAGTAGAGTACTTCAACAATTGCCAATACAGATGTATCAGCAATGATCAGTGTCACTTTTCCTGGGTACAATTGATTCAAATTTCCTATTCTACACCAAAAGAGAGATGGAGGTGGAGGGGTGGGGACTGAAAACTTCTTGGCCAAATCTACAGAATGAAAGTACAGAACTCAGAAACAAAGAAGCCCCATGTCGCACTGAAGGAAAACAACAACACAAAATGGTGATAAATTTGGGACTGTTACTTCTGAAGAAAAAAATTCAGATATTAAAAATTACTTTTAGGACAATGTCTAACGCATTGTTTTTTTTTTTTAGGACAAAAAGTCTCTGATATTTGATTATAAAATTCAGTCTGTATAGGTGTATGATGTAATCAGCAACTATAACTTCCAAATTTCAAAAATTGATGCTAAACGCCACTGCCTTCTTTACTTGTATCTGTACAACCATCACTTGTGGCCATCAAGTACATTCCAGATCTCCCGAGTGTCGGAGGAGACTTGAGCTCCATCAGGCTTTCAGTAAATGACCGGGAAATAGAAAATGAGCTCTTATTTTCAACGCACTTGTGGGGGCTTTCATATCACCAAACGTTTAGTTAGCAATATTGAGCCTCTTAGCGGTTTTCACCCTTCAGGGACTAACCATTTCGACAGATATTGCTGGTTTTAGGATTTATATCAACTCCATGTACAATAGGAAGAAACACTGCTGAACCTGTACCACGCTCACAGCTGTCGTGTCTGAGCCCAATGCTTCAGCCACTGTCCATCCATCTCCCTGAAGATCTCCCCCTCTTTTGTTGCCCCACTTTTTTAACCGATGTGATGTCCTTCTCCAAGGACCGGCTCTTCCTGATAACATGCCATACATTCAGACACAGAATGCTGCCTTCAAAAAGGAGCATTTTAGATTTATTTCTTCCAAGACAGATTTGTCCAGTCTGCTGGCAGTCTATTCATTATTATTTACAGACATCCTATTCAAACACATCACGTTTTGTTTGATTTTCATTTTCATCGATTAGATTTTCTTATTCATTGATCAAATTTGGAAGTTATAATTGGGAATTACAGCATAGAGCAATGCAGACTGCATTTTATAATTGAGTATTAGAGATTTGGGTCCTAAAACAAAGGAACGATGCATTAAATATTGTCCTAAGGGTAAGTTTTAGTGAAAATACCATGGCTTAGAATAGGTGTAATGGAGCCACCGTTGCTTTTCAATAGCTGAAGGAGATCGATTGCAGCATACAGAGCTCTGGCGACATAGTGGACTAGAATTTGGGCAGCCATCGGTCAGCGTAAGACATGAAAAAATAATAATTTATAAACTATCAAAGGTTCATGAGGGCGGGAAGTTAGGTGAGGGAGGGGTAAAAATGAGAAACTGATAATAAAGGCTCAAGCAGAAAGAAAATGTTTTGAAAATGATGATGGCAACAAATGTGCTTGACACAACGGATATATATATATATATAGATAGATAGATATAGATATATATAGTGATAAGAGCTGTATGAGCACCCCCCAAAAAAGAAAGAATTTGGGCAGCTAACAAAAAATGTTAGCAGTTCAAAACCATAAATCATGCTTCATGGCAGTGTGTTTTTTTTTTATTTTTATGGTTGTTGTTTCACACAATACTTATCCAATACATTATTTGAGTTCTTGGCAAATGCTCTGACAATTACAACTTCTATATTTTCTTAGTTTATTATGATGTTGCTTACTGTTCCAGTTTTGAAGCTTTTTGTTTTTGTTTATGTTCAGACATGATCCATATTGAAAGCTACAATCATCGATCTTCATTAATAAGTGCTTCCAGTCCTCTTAACTTTCAATAAGCCACAGTATGTGAGGCACACACACCAGATGGTTAATGAATTTTCCTCCATGGTGCTGTATTTTTCATATTGTTCAATTTCCTGTGTTATTGCCTGAAACATAAAGTTTTATAAGTACAGTTTAAGGATATGTCCCCGACACACATCTGGTTTCCTGATTTTAACCCATGTAATATCCCTTTTCTCGTATTGCTAGCCTTCATTTGCTGTGACACACAGTCAAATGCCTTTTAAGAGTCCGTACAACACAGGTAAACATCTCTCTGATATCCTCTGCTTTCAGCAAAAATCCATTTGATAATAGTAATATTTTTTGTCTTTTTCTGAATTGGTTCTTGATCATATGCTTCCTCCTAAAATGGTTGAAGGAACCATAGGGCACCGTCAGGTAAGCACTGGACCGCTAACCAAAAGGTCAGTGCTTCAAATGCCAACATCTCTAGGAGAGAAACCTCAAGGTAGAAAGTAGAGAGATTTCTCTTTCCTTTCTCTTCCTAGAGAGATTTATAGGGTATTATGAGTTCAATCTCCAGATTCTTCATTTTTTTTCAGCTTGATAAATATCAAACACATTCTTCCCTTTATATTTTCAAATGCTGCCATTTTTTTGCATATTTCATTACAAAACTTTACTTCATTTTCTCAAGCTGCCTTTTGAAATGCTCTGTTCAATCCTTTTACAAGACCAGTTCTTCCTGTTTTAAGGTGTTCTAGATTAACTGCTAATTTCAGGGATGCTTCTGACATCTATTTTCCTCTTTTCTTTCTTTCCTGTCTGTTTAGTGACCATTTTACTTCTTTATATATCATGTCTTTGATTTCATCCCACAACTAACTCAACATGTCATCAGTCATTAGAGTTTAGTTCATCTAATCTATTCTTGGGATGGTCAAAAAACTCAGGTGGGATAAAGTCAAGGTTGCACATTGGGTTCTGTGGCCCTGTTTTAATTTTCTTAGCTTCAACTTGAATGTGCATATGGGAAATAGTCTGTTCCAAAGTCAGCCCCCACCTTATTTGGACATGGTTTTGGGCTTCTCCATCCTCTGCCTCGAGACAGGGTATTTTATTCTTGTGTGTTTCACCAGCAAGTCTACATATATAATTATAATTATATATGTTTACATTATTATATCATTGGTTTTTCAGAAGTCTGGCATGAAATCTCAATTTTTTTTCTATCCCCAAGGTCTTTGTTTTCCAACTGCTAATCTCTTGTTTGTTTCAAATGTTTGCAGTACAACTTCCAGTAAATATCATTGCAATTTCATTATACATTTCACCAATTTCATTCTAATTACAGAAATTGGTAAAAATGTTTCTTTTTTTTTTACGTTCATGGTTATTAGTAAGTTTTAATAATGGGGATACAAACTAATCTTCCTCATTTGAACACTGTGATAGGTAGGTTTATTGTGCCAACATGGCCAATGAACACATGTGGGATTAATTGAAGGGTGGAGAGATAAATGGCTCAGTGAACCTTGCCTTTCTTGTCTCTTGCTCTTTGATGATCGGACCAGTATGCACTGCCTTAGCTTGTTCTCTGCCTCAATTTATGAGCTACACTACCTGTGGGACACCTAACTCATGGGCTGTGTCACTGTAGTTTCAGGTTCCCTCTGGACCTGCTTCACCACCCGACTGGAGTATACATCGCTTGAGCTGCGAACGGTCAGACCCTGTCATCTGGCTGACTGTTGGTGACCTGCCTTGCTATTTTCTGCCTGTGGCCGGATAGCCTAAATTGCTCTACAGAGGACTACCTGGCAACCCTCCAGACTTGAAGGACTGCCAGGGTATTATCTGTTTCATGGAAGTGAGTTGCACTGAGCCATTTGTACTGATTTATAGATTAATTAACTGTTTATTTCTTATGTTATCTATCCATCTACTTTATCTATCTAAATATATATATAATCACTAGTGTCCTGGTTTTGTTTCTCTAGCGAACCCTGTCTAACAAATTTGGTACTAGGAGTGGTTCTAGAGAAATAAAATCATAAATATGGGCTTCTTAAATTGGCTTTCCAGCCTGATAAGGCTTAACAGCACTGATAATGCTATTTCTACACCTAAAGGCATGGATAAGTCTGCCACTCTTACTAATCCATGGTGTGAAGTAGCAATGTTGATATCTACAATATCACCACTAATAGAGGAAGTGCTCATTAAAGGAGAGGCTCTGGGTGATTGTATGTTTGATATTTTCCAGGAGTTTTGTCAGGATGACCATTATAGGGAAGCTGGTTGGCTGGTCCTCCTTACAATGGAAACTTTGATTAAGGAGCAGGATGGTCTCAGAACCTCAGAAGCAAAAACCTAGAGCTGTACCGCATTCCTGGAGGGATTGCAGAGATCAGTGCCACCATCAAAGACTTGAAAGATGCAGGGGTGGTGATTCCTACCACCTCCACGTTTAACTCGCCTATTTGGCCTGTAAAGAAGACAGATGGATCCTGGAGAATGACAGTGGATTATCCTCAACGTAACCAGGTGGTGACTCCAATTGCAGCTGCTGTTCCAGATGCGATTTAATTGCTTGAGCAAATTAATACTTCTCCTGGTACTTGGTATACAGCTATTGATCTGGCCAATGCCATCTTCCTCATACCAGGCTCAAAGGACCACCAGAAGCAGTTTGATGTACCCCTGGGAGAGAGTTGTGAAAGTGTATTGTTGCCCCTGCCAGCTGAAGGCCAACTAAAGTGTTTATTAAAACTGTAAAAAAAAAAAACCCACCCAAAAACTAAACTGACTATAGTCGATTCAAGCTCATAACAAGCCCATAAGACAGACTAGAATTGCTTCTTAGGGTTTCTGAGACTAACTCCAAAGAAATAGACAGCTCTACCTTTCTCCTAGGGAGCAGTTGGTAGATTTGACTTGCCTATCCTTTGGTTAGCAGCCTAACACTTAACCCATGGCACTACTAGAACTCCTTATAGTCACCTTATAGAGTATTATTTGAGTCAAGTGAAATTAATGATAAAATCTAAAAACACTTTGCAATGTATATGTAGAATCATTAATTAGCTAGCTAGAAGTAGCAGTTCATTTCTTAGACTTCAAAAGAATAATTGATGACCACACCATTGTATTTTCTACAATTAGCCTCCTATCCACTTGACCTTCTTCACCACTGCTCACATGCCAGGCTGCAAAGACAGGAAGAACATCTGGGCATTTTGCCTATCCAAAGTCTCTAGGGTTCTTGTTGCTGCTCTGAGCTTAATCTTTATTTAACCTTTGTCTTAACGATGAAAGATTGTCTCTCTGTCAGCAGTTCTCCACCTACAGTGCAGTTTTGTCACTAGTTCCCAATTTAAACACTTAAGGATCAGGAAGCATGACTTTGCTAACCTATGGGGTGTTTTTCCTTTGCATTTTACCCCCTAAATCGTAGTGTTGCTTAATTTAGTGACCTTAAACGTGAGATTGCAGAGTCAGATTTGTAAGATTTCCCTTGTGTGTAAAATCCTCCGCTGGCATAAATTTGGCACCATTGGGGAAGCTGCATTAATTTTTAGCACATCAGCATGCCTATTATCAAATCACACTTCCCAGTTGTAAATGTTACAACTTTCAAAAAATGATGATTTCGCGAAACTTAAGCATAGAAAACTGTCTTGCTGTTTTAGTTAGAGCATAAGTTTATTTAATAACATTTATTTTAGAAAGCATGATTGAGAGACACAAGAATGTCCTAGTGCATGTACCATAGAGCTTAGATGTTAGATACATTTCTACACTGAAACAATAAAGTAAAGAAAGTGCTAACTTAGAAAAAAATAACAATAATGTGGCAAACCTTCTTTGTGGATATTCAGTTTGGAGAGTACTCTTCAGAGAAAAGTGAACTCAGGCTGGCTTTTGCAACTAATAAAGTAGTGAAATGATACTAATAAAGTAAACATTTAAGGCAACTAAATGATATAAATATATAATATTTTAACTTATTTATAATTAACTTATATATCCAAAAATTGTGTTTGTGTGTGTGTGTGGGGGGGGGCTGATTATTGCAAAGCTACAAAATAGTTGCAACACCGACGTATGTGATTTCTCATTATGTTCACAGCCAGAACATCAGCCTGAAGAAATCAACAACATTAGGCTATATTTACCTTGGACAGAGTTCATACTTGATCAGCAATGATAAGATCCTCTGAGAGAATAATTGCTTCACACCAGATTACTCACACGTATCAGGCTGCTTGGCATCCAGACACAAAAGCCGTAACCTCTATTGATTAATGTCAGTTCACATTACCACCATCAGTTAAACAACAGCTATTTTCAAAGTCATGCATATTAACAAAGTGAAATGAAAAATGTCTCTAATCTAAATCTTCATAACAATGATATAAACGCACCAACTTCCACATAGAAGGGTTAGGTAGGTAGGAAAAACACATGGGGCAGATGTGGTATCATCAGAAAGGTGTCAACTGGGATAAACTAGATGAAAGACATCGATTCAATAGACCCCTGTGAGGCGGCACAAGTAATCCTCAAAACACTTTTCTGATATAAACCTGATTTCCTTTTGACACAGATTGTGCCCTTTCTCCTTCGCTCAGAACCAAGCCACGGGCTGTGCACTTGAAGTTTAGCACCTATTTCAGCTCCTCAAAGGTTTACTATTTATCATGTCTTTTTCCCCAGATGTTTGGACATTGATTCTCAAGCCTTTTTATCTGGAATTGTACTCTTCTAGGATCAGGGTTTTCTCTTTTTATCAATTACTTCTTCCTGATTCAGCTAATGATCTTGAAACATCATCCATCTATCCCCTCCTCTTAATTGGTAAGTGGCCAAGCCAATATAATCATTCAAAATGGATGAGTAATTTAAATAGATTCAATAATAAATACTGTTGTCAAATTGATTCCATCTCACAGAGAGCCTACAAGACAGGAGGGGGTGTCTGTACAAGGTTTTGAGACAGGAAATTGTCATGGAAGCAGATAGCCCCGTTTTACTCTGTGGAGTGGCTTCTGGTTTGGAACCAAACCTTGTGTGGTTCTCAAACTTCCTCATGCCGCGACCCTTTCATACAGTTCCTCCTGTTGTGGTGACCCCAACCATACAATTAGTTTCATTGCTACTTCATAACTTTAATTTTGCTATTGTTATGAATCAGGCAACCCCTGTGATAGGGTCATTTGAGCCCCAAAGGGGTTGCAGCCCACAGATGAAAACCACTGGTTTTTAAGTTTAATGTTGAACTTACTGTGCTATCAGGGCTCCTTATAATAGTTAATGTATGAAAAGAATTATAAAATTATGAAACATGGTAGTCATGTGGTCTATTTGATTTATATACGAAAAAGAATATAATTTGCACACAGAATTGATTTAAAAAATAATTTATTTCTACAGATACAGTTAAGGAAAATCATAAAAGGTAGGCAAGATTCTATGAGAAAAAACTATTATTAATACAAGTTAAATATAGGAACTTTTAAATCAAGTATTATATTCTAATTCTTATCATTTTTTTTAGCCTTAAATGAGTCCATCTGTCTTCTCTAGATTGCCTCTTTGTCCAGAGATTCCATTGGAAGTTTTGGAGATTTGGGTTATGTAAGTCATTTTTATAAAATATACAGGGTCACATATTGACTTCTGTTTTCTTGTATCATATACCCAATTCAAAATATAGCTAGTGCACTACTTAAATTAAAAGTTAAGATAGACCTGTTTGGAGAAGATTTTTGACATAAGAATCATACACATAAAGTGAGCACAAGCTGTTGATTGGGTCTTTTCAATGCTCTCCCCACCCCCCATCTCAAATGACTTCATTTAGCTCTAATGGTTTGGGACACGTCTTTAACTCAGTGATTCCCATGATACTTTATTAAACATTAAATCTTACTGAAATCAAGGGAGCCCTGGTGGTATGATTAGGGAAGCTTTGGACTGCTAATGAGTCGGAATGGACAAATAGCAGTAGTTTGATGTGAAGTATTTTATTGAGACCAAAGCACATTCACTTTACATTGAGGTAAGTAATGTACCAGATATGCAAATGATGCATTTGCATGCTGCTACACTTCCATCTTGAAACCTGCCATAGCTACTTCACTTCCTGGGTTGTTTAATGGATATTAGTCAGCTCAAGGCCTCCCACTCAAACCTCGGTTATGGGATTTGAAGTAGATGTAAAACTAAATATGCTGTAGAAGAGACCACATGGACAATCAATGCCTAGGACAAGCGCTTGTCATTAGGGAACTCGGTCAGAATGGTCTTCCAGGGACTTCTCACTTTCGAGATATGTAGAGATGAACGCGGGCACAAGTTAAGTGCAGAAGCGATAATATTCAATAACATTGTATGCACATCTGAAGTGAAAATTATGATGGGAAATAAGAGAACAGAAGTTGCTATTCAAATTAATTATTAAAATGAATAAAAAACCATTAAAATTAATACTGCCGTGCAAATAAAATCTTTTGTGTAATGGACTTCACAAAGGGTTGTTCCTGTCTTTCTTATTTCTCTAAGTAATCTTATAAAAAACACCTTCTATCTAACCCAAATATGAAATTAATTTTTCAAAATGTCAAAGAGCCTAATGCCACTGCTCCATTTAAATCAAACAATTTCTCAGTTGTGAACTATATTGTCAGAGTAGGAAACATACAAAGTTTGGGAGACGATGATAAGTAAAAGTAAATTTGTGAAAGGAACGAGTAAAGCACAGTTTACCTGTTGCCAAATAGTAAAAGAAAAAGTGTGGAAAGGAATTTTAGAATTCAAGTTTTTGACTTGACTAATATTTGCTATGTTTATTGGCAAATCGAAAAACTCTCTGAATTCAAAATGTTTAATACAAATCTAGGAGAAAATGTGCAGCCAAATTCGTCCCCTCTGTTTGCACTGGGCTAAGAAGAGTCCACCTGCTCATCTACCGAAGGATGGTTCCAGGGAGGCAGAGTTGAGACGTGCCACCACCGTTCAGCTTTCTTCATCCGAATCTGACCACAGTTGTCCTGCTCACAGCACTCTACTTTTCTGCTAGGTCCGTTAATCTCTTGTAACGGCCACACAAACTCACACACTCGTAACTCATAGGGTTTATTAGGGAAGTTCACAGGTTACCACACGTCAGGGTCAGAAAAGGTTAAAGATAGAGGCTTTTTGTCCCCAAGGTTTCTTCTCAGCCTCGCTTTCAGGCAACTATCTCTGATCCTCATCTCCCAGCTACCTGGATCCTTGCCCTCTGGCCTGCTTGCGCAAGCCTTAGAAAGCTCCTGTAGCTTGGGTAAGTACCCACGAGTCAATCAGCCTCCTGCAGCAAAGGATTTCAAATAATGCCAAGTGCATAATGAACATTAATATGTATATTTTATAAGTCATATGCATACTCTGAGCAAATTGTATTAGTGAGAATTTTATATCATACAAAGAGACTTTAAAGATTTAAAAAATCACAACAAATTTGAAAGTATAAAAGATTAGTTATTGGTTAATTTTATCAAAGGTTTATATTATTTTTTTAAAGATGTTTAACAGAAAGCTATCCAATATAAGTACTATACACTGTAACAACTATATGCCTGCCATCTATACCACTGAAAACTCTATAGAGTTCAGTACTTAGGATGATCAAATATGAAAATGCCAATTATCTTACTCTTTAAAAATCTTCAGAAATGTAAAGTCTATTATCTTTATAATAGATTATGTCTTAAATCTATTCTATAATTATATCAACAGCCTTTTTAATAGCTTCTAATGAAATTTCAGATACATATAGTCATATTCATTGAGTGTCAGAGTTAAAGAATTAAAGCATGTTTTGTGAACTTTCCCAAAACGACAAGATATTCTAGTATTATTAAGGTTTTACTGTTACCTAAGGAGATCACCAAGAGAGCACTGTGCTTAACATAATAACTAAAAGTCTTAAACGGGGGCAAGAATCTCATGCACTATGATAAGACAGCATTCCTCTCCAACAGAGGGAAGCAAGCTCCATGCACCTTCAAGGTTCATGTTTAGCCATATTACGTGGCTGACTTCAACCAAGTAGCAAAAAAACCCTGACAGGGTCATTTAAAAAGTGTTGGAAGTGGATGATATGACAGCAATTTACTAAATTTCAAATAGTAACAGAATTATTGGTGTGGAAAGAAGTGCTAATAAGGTGGCCTGATATCTAACTTTGTGCCTCATTTTCAGTGATCTGTGACTGAATTCATCATAAGCTTCATACAATGATGAACACCGTAGTACATTTATGAATAAAATGCCTAAAAAGTCAAAAGCAGGCCCATTAAGCAAAGTGACTTTAGAGGCTGAAGTGCTAAATCAAATGAGAGGATCTTATTTGGATTTTTTTTAAAGCATTAAATAAGACTGAGACTGTCATATTAAGAATGAAGCTGAGCACAAGAACAGTAGAATAGGCACTAGCGTTTATAAAATTCAATGACACAGGACATGTATGAAATGAAGATTTGCTCGGATGTTACCACAGAATACAAATTAAATCTGACATTAACAAATAAGTATAATCCAAAGTATAAGAGAATCACATAATAAGAAACACATGTCAATGATAAACATTAAGATGAAAATCACATTTCATATTCTAGTTATATATCTATATATAACAATGTAGTGAGATAGCAGAAAAATATCCACAGATTTTAGTTGAAAATAATATAAAAATTCCAGTATCAGCTTTACTTACCATTTTGTATAATTGTTGAGCATTCCATGAAATGAAATATGATCTTCCATCTTCACTTCAAATACTTAAATAGTGTTAGTTACATATATACTTTCAAAAATGGAAAGTACTTCAAACTTCCATTAGAAAGGAAAACTTTTTATTCCATAAATGTAAGGAGGGAAAAAGAAAACAAATTGTAGCAAATATCAAGACCAAACCATAACACTAGTGAACACTTATTTTATCTATTTTTAAATATACATTGAACAGTTTAAAATTGCATTATACTTAAACTATGCAATATATGATTTAAGTATTTCTAAGAGTTAATAGTTTGGAGAAAGGTAATTGTTATCAGCAGATTAAATTTGATGATCAATATTTTATTTTTTTAGTCAGTATACTTTATTTATTCCATTTCTTCAATGTTTTAGAATTACCTGTGTTCTGAGCATATCAGGGTGTTATTAATTTCCCCTAAAAGCTTGGTGTGTTATATATTGGACCGCTGACCACAAGGTCACCAGTTTGAAAGCCCCAGCAACTCCTCTGGAGAAAGATTAGAATTTCTATTTCCGTAAAGATTTACAAGCTCAGAAACCCACCGGGACAGTACTACTCTGCCCTACAGGGCTGCCATGAGTCAGAATAAGCATTATGGAAGTGAATTTTTGTATTGCTTTGTTTTTGACATGTAGAATGGATACCTTAATAAATACTAATAGGCAACGATCAATATATAATGTACATGAGCCCTTGATAGTTTATAAATTGTTATTTTGTCATACCTTGCCCGTTTTCTCCATTATTCTGGCCTTTCCTGGTATATTCAAAATTCTTCACCAACATCATATTTTAAAGGAATCATTTTTCCTTGGTCTTCTTTGTTTACTGACTAGCTTTTGCATACTTTTGAGATTTTAAAAAATACCATGGCTTGGATTAGGCTCACCTTACTCCTTTTGCCTTTTTTTTAAATACTTTAAGGAAATATTTTTCATCCAGTTTGACAAATGCACATATCTTTTTATTATTTTTTTGTTTATTCTGAACTCAGGCTTATTGACTGGGAACCCAGTTAGCATGAATTCATGGACATCTTCAACATTTTCCCATGGATCATGATATGAGTCAAGTTGTGGGGATATTTGTTATCTTTATTTGGTAGTATAATCCATAGTGAAAGCTGAAATCTTTGATATTTTATTAATAAGTGCTTTAAGTCATCTGCTGGAGCCCTGCTAGGGTAGTGATAACCCGTTCGACTGCAATCCCCAAGGTCAGCGGTTGAACCCACCAGCTGCTCCGCGGGGTTAAGATGGGGCTTCTATGCCCGTACACACTTATACTCTTGGAAACTCAAAGGGGTGGTTCTACCCTGCCATTTAGGGTTGCTATGAGTCCACATTGGCTTGAGGGCCGTGAGTGAGTGAAGCAATCTTCACCTTCAGCATTGTATTACTGTACACTGCAGTACTGTAGGCAAAGCACCTTAATGGAAGAGGATCCCTGATGACGTGGTGGGCTCTATAAGGAGCTGCTAACTGTTAGGTCAGTTGTTGGAGCCCACCAGGAACTCCTTGGGAAAAAAGACGAGGCTGCTAGCTCCAGGGAAGAGTTAATGTCTCATAAACGTAAAGGGCTAGTTCAGCACTATTACATGAGCTGACTATGAATTGGGATTGACTCAATGTCAATGATCTGTTTATTATCTTTTTGCAAAACAAATGTAGTAAGGTATCTCAAGTTTTAAAAGTCACATATTTAAAGTTCTCTCCAAATGCCTCCAGGTATTTGAAAGAGTAGTGAATTCAGGTTAGGCTTGAAATTGCATTGCTGCTCATTTAAAATTTAAAAATAAGTCAGAACTATATGAGTTCTGAGAAAATAAACATTGGTCCTTTTTGTACATAGGGAGATTTAAGTTTACATTTGAATTATGTTAATCTGGAAAAGTGGATGATAGAATAAAATTTTAAACATATATATCCTAATGGAGATAGTATACACTAACAGAAGCCATTGAAAACCATGTTAATGCAACAAATTTGAGATATATATGGAAAAATCCCATGAGCCTACTGTCCAGGCTTAAGAAGATAGGAGAAGTAGGGTTATCATTTTGGTATTCTCATTTAATTTCATTTGAATTAAGTAAAGACTGGGGGTTAGATTTTACCCCAATACACTAAAGAGTGTTCTTCCTAAGATTTAAGATTGAGAAATGATATTCACAGAAAAGGCAGTTAATTTAAGTCCTGAGGTAAGGACTGAATAAAAATATGACATCCATAAGGAATAAAAATTGAAGAAGAATTCATGCATTTGAATTGTGCTGCTGGGGAATATTGAAAATACCATGGACGCTAATAGGACAAACTGATAAGTGTCTTAGAAGAAATCCAGCTAGACTTCTCCATAGAGGCAAGGACGGTGAGACTTCATTTAGGGCGTGCTGTCAGAAGCGAGATCGTTCCTGCAGAAGGACATCATGTCTGGTACGGCACAGAGGCAGCAAGAGGAGAGGAAGGCCCTCTAGCAGATAGACTGACACCACAGTTGCGACAATGGGTTCAGGCACTGGAACAATTGGGAAGAAGGGAGGGCCGGGCAGTGTTTTGTTCTGTTGTGCTCAAGGATACCATGGGATGGAGCCAACTGGGTGGCACATAATAATAACACCAAAATTGTTTCCAGTGTTATTTTGTTGTTTTTTTATAGACTTTTTTCTGTAAATTAGTTAGTGGTTTATCTCTCAAGTCAAATTTCTATTCATCAGTTTAAAATAATAATCAACCCAACTCCCAGTAGATGATCCTTCATTCACTCCTTCATTTCAGTACTTTCCCTTGTCGACTACTTTCTTCCAAAACTCTTCCAATAAACATCCATCAAAAGTCTATCTCATTGATTTATCTTCCCACCCTTTCCTTCCCCACTTCACAATATCAAACATCTGTTCTTTGGTATGAAAGTCTTTTTATCTTGTTTTGTTTATTCATCTCATATAATATTTGTCATTTTTAATTGGTTAATTTCATTCAGTATATCGCTCTCCAGGTCCATCCACTCCATGAGGTGCTTCAGTTTCCTCATTGATTTTTAGTGATGCATATGATTCCATTGTGATATATACCAGAGTTTCTTTATTCATTCTTCTACTGATGGTGTTTCCATCTCCTTGATATAATGAACAGTACTATAATGAACATAGGTATGTGTATATATCTGTTATTGTTATGAATCTTACCTTTACATATATCTCTCTATATATACATATATAGATATATATATATTCCCTACATAGGAGTTGCTGGATCATGTGAAATTAATATTCCTTGTTGTTTGATGTAGCACTACATTTTTCTTTCTGTAGCTGTTGTACCTATTTACCATCCCTCCAGCAGTGTATACACATCCCAATCTTTCTAAAACTTCTCTGCTGTCATCGTTTATGTAAGGTGGCATTTCACTATTGTTTTGATTTGTATATACCAGATGGCTACTGAAAAATCCTTTCAAACAGCCAACTTCTTGCCTTGATTTTTTCCTACTCTTTCTCTTGCAATTAATTTATTTCTGTATTAATCTTTAGGAAAATTCATTTTGTTTCTCATTTTCTAGTTGTTGAAGAAGCTCCGCTAAGGTGTTGATTTTGGTTCGCTCCTCTTTCTTCATGTGCACATAGATGACTACAAATGGCCTCTGAATCCTGCTTTTGCTGTGCCACAAAGGTTTTCGTTTGTCACATTTTCATTCTCATTTGTTTCAAGAATTTTTTTTGTTTCAAGAATTTATAATAATCTCATTCCTTATGCTGTTCAGCTTCCACACGTGTTCTCTTTTGCCTGGCTATTCCTGTTTCATAATTTCTAATTTTATA
>NW_022103915.1:64278300-64294485 GCF_000313985.2 Echinops telfairi
TCTTTAGTTCGATACGAGTTTCAATAATGTCTTTTGAAGGTCTTTCATTCAGTGCCCTCGTGGCAGAGTGGGCTATAAATTGGGTTGCTAACTGCAAGGTTAGCATAAAAAACCTCCAGCTGAAAGATGAAACTTTCTACTCCCATAAAGAATTACAATCTCAGAAGCCCTCAGGGGAAGTTCTGCACTGTATTATAGGGTTGCTCTGGTGTGTGGCCAGATGAGAAGTCGAGTATGGTGGGAAGAATGGTTAATGAGTTGGTAAAAAAGGATAGCGCATGTTTATCTGTTTCACGGTGTGTTAGTCCGGGTTGACTAGAGAAACAAATTCATAGACACACATATGTGTCTAAGAAAGAGCTTTAATACAAGAGCAAATGAATATTAAGAAAACATCTCAGCCAAGTCCAGATCAAGTCCATAAGTCCGATATTATCCCATATATTCAATGCCAGTCTATAAATTCTTCTTTAGATTCACACACACATGAAATGATGCCAAATGTAGGAAGATCACAGATGCTGGAAGCATCTCAGCACTGGTGCTGGTCTCCAAATGGCTCCTCCAGCTCCAGGGTTCTGATTCCATCAGCTTAGCTCCATCTGGCTTGTCAAAATAAATGCCTCACAGGGAGAGTGTGTGCCCCGCCTCCAAGGAGGAAGACAGGAGTTCCCAGAATCTTCAGGAGAAGGTCATGCCCACATAGATGTCTTATTGGCTATGACCTGACTGACAGGCTAGACTCCACTCCTTCACTAAGGTTGACAGGATATTATTTAACTGCCACACATGGCAATAGGGAAGCCAGAGGAAATTAGACGTGCACTACTTCCCACCCTGCTAACTTGAAACTAACAAGTGTTGGTAAGGATTTGAGCAGAGAATTTGGAAACACTATATTTTGCTAGCAGAAATGTAAAATGACATTCTTATGTCAAAAGACAATTTAGTATCCTCAAAAAAATAGTTACTAAACTATTTAGAATTCCATTTCTAGATACACACTCAAGAGAAATCATGGCATGTATCTAATCAAAAGATAAATAAATAAAATGTACATATGTTTATAACATCATTTTTATAAAGTCAATTGAAGCAACCCACATATACATCAATTGGTATATCCACCTTTTCAAAGGTAAGCCACAGAACTGTTACCTTTGAAAAGGTAACAAATATGAAGGGGCTTGAAGAAAATTGTGAAAAATTCCATTAAAAAAATTTGAATTAGTTTATTTATTTTTAACAGTTTCACCAATATAAATTCATATAGCATATATTTCAATAGTTAAATCATATTCAAAGAACAGTCCCATTATTTTTTAATTTGATTTTTTCCAAGAATTTTGAAACCCCTTTGTAATGACATGTTAATTACAATAGAAAAAATATCATGGGGTGATACAAAATGCCACTAATATTCTAGAAATCTTCACTTTATAAGATCTGATCTAAATATAGGTTGCCAAGCTTACTACTTGGTTTATCGCTCCCTTTCCAGAAAAACACAAAACAAACAATAAAATCTAGTCAATGCTCCCGTTCCCCCACTGGCAATTAAAAACTTTTTACATTAGCCCATCATTCAGCATGAAGTGTAGGTATCTGCTTTCACAGACGTGATCCCAGGAATCATTTCAGCACCTCCAGCAGTGGTTTTGCTCACTCTGAGAAACACTGCTCTAAAGAGTACCAGAGACTTCTCATCTAACATGGTTCTGCCGAATCTGTGAACTGATTTTGAGTCCACAGAAATTTCACTTTCCTTGAAACAATTCTCCAAGCTTTCACTATACCTTTTGTATATTTTATTGCATGTTACTCTATCTCTCTTCAGTGTGTAGACTTAACAGAACAAGACTTCCCTCTGTAGTCATCTCATATGGACAATACTAATCATTGCAAGCTCATGTTCTTATGCAAAAGTAAAGTTTTTGTTCTTCTAGTCCCTGGGTCATATCCAATATATTCTTCTTCCTCTCTTATAAAAATAAAATCATATATTTTCCAATACATTTTTCTTTTGTTACTCTCCATTATGCCACCTTGTTATGATCAATTATTAGCATCCTTTCTGGGTTTTTTTGTAAATTCATTGAACCACCAGGGTTTGTTATCTTCCATTGTCAGCATTTATCAAACTAATTCATTTTATACAGGACTTTCCTTAAAGCTCCTAGGAAAAAATATGATTGCCTCAGGCAAGTCATAAAAAAGAATGAAGTATTTATACTTGCTACAACATTAATATACTTACTGATCTAGCTGACCTAATAGACTGTGCACAGATATCAGCATTTTGAGCTGGAATATTTTGTCATATTTAATTTTATGTTTAGTTATATTGAAAACAGGATGTAAGTTTAAAAACTGTGATCCATCAACACTTCTTAGAACCAGTGCTATTTTTTCCACCAGCTCAATTACACATGTTTTCTTATTAAATGAGAGACCTAGACAATTATTACAACCCTATCCTCAGTTGAACCAAATTATAGTCTTTCTTAAATAGTCTAATAAGCCACATTTGAGAGCAATAAACAGAGACTTTTCAAACTATCTCAAGTTGGGGTTGGCATTATTGCTTGATAAAAATAAAATCTGATGGTAATGTGAGCCTCATCAGAGTGGATATCAAAAGATGGTTCGGCAATTGTAGATGAAAAGGAATGACAGAGGCAACTCTGGGGGCCTTGAGCTTATTTTATTACTCTTCCCCCTAGTGTTGTCTCACTGTCACATCTCAGTGTGCCTTCTAGCTTCTGTACTTTCTGTGGACAGTCAAGTCAATTCTGACTCTAGTTACCCTATAAGATCAAGTAGAGCTGCTCTGTAAGTTTTCAGGGTATAATCTTTATGGAAAGAGCAATGGTGTCAAATGGTGAGAGTGCTTGACTGCTAATGGAAAGTCGGCCACTTGAACTCAGCGCTGGTCCACTTCTGTACTCTAGCCTAGGAGTCAAAATTGACTCAAAGGCAGCGTGTTTGTTTTTTAAACTTCAACGGAGCAGATATCCAAGTCTGCTTCTTCTGTGACGTTGTTGGTGAATTTGAACTCTAGGGCATTCACTTAACAGCCATGTGCTAACATAATTTCGATTTACAAATAGTTCATGTTTCTTAAAACATTCAATTTTGCTTTTATATTCTATTATATTTAGCAAATTTTTTCTAACATGTTTTTTGTTACAATTTTAACTATATATATATTATTTATATTTAACAATTGCATTGACATATACATATAATTCATGTATCATACAATTTAATGGCTTAAATATATGTTATAAATTGTAAGTGACTATTCAGTTAGGTTAAACTTGATTGTAGTATAAATTCGCATACAGGAGCATAAATGGAACACTTGTCTTTGGTCAACTGTGAGCATCTTTAACAACAACTGTCAGCCACAGGGAGTATTGTGAGGGTTCTTAGAAGATGGCACAAACAGGATAGAACCTTGCATGATATGATCAGTACTGTATTTCATTCTTAGTGTCATACCAAAGATAAAACGGTCCAATTCTCAAATGGAAAGTAGCACAAGCTCCCACTTCTTCTTACATTGGAAACATCTTAAATTTTATCACGATAATTTTTATGTTCATTTTAAAACTTGGCATACATTTTAAAATTATTTTATTTATTTATTGTTAATAGTTTTATTAGGGGCTCAGACAACTCTTATCACAACCCATACATACATCAATTGTGAAAAGCATATTTGTACATTCAGTGCCCTCATCATTCTCAAAACATTTGCTCTCCACTTAAGCCCCTGGCATCAGGTCCTCTTCTTTCCCCCTCCCTCCCCGCTCCCCACTCCCTCATGAGCCCTTGATAATTTATAAATTATTATTTTGTCATATCTTGCCCTGTACAAGACCTCTCTTCATCTATGTTGCTGTTGCGTCCCCCAGGGAAGAGGCCACATGTAGATCCATGTAATCGGTTCCTCCTTTCCAACCCACTCTCCCTCTACACTCCCAGTATCACCACTCACACCACCGGTCCTGAAGGATCATCCATCCTGGATTCCCTGTGTTTCCAGTTCCTATCTATACCAGTGTACACCCTCTGGTCTAGCCAGACTTGTAAGGTAGAATTGGGCATATTAATCTTATTGCGACATTAGCAACCCTTAGGGAAATTTCAAAAACTATTTGTGTTTGGGCCCATTCCAAAGCAATTAAATTAGCATCTCTTGGGAAGTAACCCAAGTGTTAATACTTTATTAAACTTCCCTTGATGATACTGATGCATAATCTTTTAAGATTGTCAATCTCAGTATGGACAATCAGACAAAGATGATTTGTTTTTGTAGCCCATAATGATTATTCCACGGTTATAGCTATACTTATCGGACATAAGCAAAGCCTACGCTAAGTAACATATGTACATATATGGGGGCAAAAGATAATTTAAAGGCTCTTGTTTCACCTTCAATGTGTAAAATGATAAGAGGTTATCATTTCCATCTTTGCAAAAAGTAAAAGATATTCAAATTGAAAATGTATTACCTTTCTTTGATGTGTTTTATAAAACAGAGGTGCAACGCACACCATTACTATGGAATCTGTAGATGTAAGGAAACATTGAGAGACAAAACAACCACAATCTAATGACCTGGAGCAAAAACAGCTTAAGTCACTTAAACAATAATTTTGTTGAATTGCTAGAGGCAGAATTGATCCTATAAATTTTATGGACTTTACCTCCAAAGACTTGGTCAAATTTTCAAAGTCAGTGTCTTAAGTTTGTGCCTTAAGCTAGGTTTTCTATAAAAGGGAAATCATTTCAGTGTGTGAGTGTGTGTGTGTGTGTGTTTTGAATTACCTGATATTTATAATAGCTTCAGTACATTTTGTGGGCTTATCCCTTCTGATATGCCCAAAATATATGAGATGAAGTCTCACAATCCTTGCTTCTAAGAAATACTCTGGCCATACTTCTGAGTAAGACAATATTGCTGCAACAATAGTTTGCACATCTACGGGGTTTCAAAGCATGCTTCTTTTAAATGGTCTATGAGTGTGGGAAATGAAAAGGATCTGAGGGGTCATGCTCTGGGCTGTAGGGTAGAGATGATGAGGTTTCCCAACAAAGTTGTCATCAGACAAACCTGGCTACCTTTGAAGAATAAGCAATTGCATTGTTGTTTTGGGGAGGGTGAGGGGTGGGTATGGACTGCTTAATGCGGTTTTCTTAGCCTTTTTCTCACCAATGAAGTTTTCACTTTTCTTAAGGCTAGATAATATGCTCCTTGTTCATCTTGTGTCCTTCAAGAAAATAAATCCCCTTTGGGGATCTCATAAAAGAAAACAGTCACCATCGAGTTTGAAACTTACCTCTCTGCCGTGAAGCAGACTGGCCAAGCGCATAACCTTCAGAAGTCACTGTTTAGATTGGGCTATTTTTTGGAATCACTCTAATTAGACTAACACAAGTATGTGACTGAGAGAACTTGTTTGGAAGCATCCGCTATTTGCAGAGACATGTTTCAATATATTTTTCTTGAAAAAAAATCCTTGAAAATAGGAACTGGACTTAAGTAGCAATACTTTTTGACTTATCCTGTTCTATGTCTGTGGATGTGTATGCTTGTTTGTACTAAATCCATCTCAACCATGTCAATTTCAACGAATAAAGACTCTATAGTAAGTACGGAGTAGAGCTGTCCTGTAGGATTTCAGAGACTATATATAATCTTTATAAAACCGGAGTGTTATATCATTTTCTTACACAGCATCTGGTGGGTTCAGATTGGTGACCTTCTGGTTAAGAACCAAAGAAACACACACACACAAATATACATTTCTCTATCATCTATAGTTCTGTTTTTTCAGTCTCTCAACTATCTATCCATCTATCACTATCGATCAAAAACATAGTCATTGCAGCTATTCTAACTTACACACCGGTACCCAACTCCAAAACCCAACTCATTGCCATCACGCTGATGCTCACTCATAGCAACCATCCAGGACAGGACAGAACTTCATATTTTTCAAGAGTATAACTCTACAGGAGTAGAATACTTCATCATCTTTCTCTTTTGGGGTGGTTTTGAACTGCTGACCTAGTAGTAGACTATCACATCTTATTCTCACGGAGTGGCTATATGTTTCAAAGCAATAACCTTCCTTTTGGTTACCGTCCCAGTGATTATATACAGAGAAATATTTATTTTGCAGGAATGGCTCACATAGTTGTGGAGGCAAGCGAGTCCCAAATCGGTGGATCAAGTGTCAGGCTGGAGATTTCTCCTGACTCATGTGGCTACACAGACAAAAATTGGCAAATCAAACAGTAGACTGCTGACTCATGGGGCTCCAGGAGCTGGTGAATTGCAAAATGTACAGGTCAGATGACAGGCTGACTGCTCATGTCTAGTGAAGCATAGGTCAGAGATGACTGGTTGGATGGAGGATCTAGAGAGGTCAAATTTTACCATAACATCTGCATATACTGGATGTAGGTCAAATCCCTTTCAATTGATTGACTGGTCTTATCAAATGTCAAAAATTGTGGTTGATTACATTTCACCTGTGATATCACTGAAAATTATGGCAAGTTACACATAACATAATCATCATCCTATACTTCTAATCACATTAATACATGTACACATTTTCTTGAACCATACATAACACCTAGATATATACAATTACCAAGTCCTATATAGATATAACTGAAAGCATGAGTTGTCTATGGGAATAACTGAAAACACAGTAGTCCCAGGACATATTATAGTTTACAATAAATAATGGAATAAAAAAAGAAACAAGGAAAATTACCAGAGTGCTACATAAATGAAAGGATGGAAAGACCTGATTCCAGGTACTTTAGTCATTTTATCAGGGTCTGTTCCTGGAGACGGATATAATGCTTAGTAAAGAAGAGAACATCATGCATACTAAACTAGTAAAAGGAGGAGACTTTCCACAAAGTGGATTGACACAGTGGATATAACAATGGTCTCAAATATATGAACAGTAATAAGAATATTGCAGAAAAAAAAGAATATTGCAGAACAGGGAATTATTTTGTACTGTTGTAAATTTAATTACTGTGTTTCAGAACTGACTCAATGGAACCAAACCACAAGGGCATACACACACATACACACACGAGTGCACACATGCACATATAACAACTGCTAATGTTATCAGCGCTGGTATTTAGAACGTTTTAAATCACACAATCTATAGTTCCTGTGCTGTCAGTAAGTACCTCAGCTGATTGGGGTTTCTGCCCGGTGGGATGACCCAATCCTCCATTCTTGAGGGGACTGTATCATTTGTAGTCACATAAGAATTGGATTATTATAGCTTTCTGTTGATTTTAATCAGAGAGCGCATTAGAACTAAGAGGAATCCAAAGATATCATCTATATTCGATACATAATTTTCTTTATCTCCATTTTGTAATTCAATCCAATTCTTCCTTGATAATTGGGATCAATCACACCAGTCAATACAACTCCTTTCTTTGCCTCTGGATACAGAGATCTGAGTAATCCAAAGTGGCTTGTTGGTATTTGAGTTAGTTAATTGTGCCAGCCTGGCCGATAATCACATGTGGGGCTAATTGAAAGGTGGAGGGATAAGTGGGTGGTGAAGCCTCGCCTTTCTTGTTCTCGGGTCTCTTGTTTTGTGATGGTTGCATCGGGTGCAGCTGCCTTAGCGGTTCCCTGCTTCAGCTTGCAAGATTGACTTCCTACAAGACATTCCCAAGGAGAAGCCACATGGACCTATCCGGATGCAGCCCTGGGTGCTGGAGCAGCCGTGTGGAGACCCCTGCTAGTGCTGAGATGCTTATTCATTCACTGACTCAGCTTTCCTCCTGCACTCAGCATCACTGCCTCTGTTTTGTGAGGTGGAGGACTTTGTGGACTGGTGTTGGGTTAATGGGTTAATGTTGGACTTGTGGGCTTGGGCAGCACTGGGTTGGGATGTTTTCGTGATGCACATTTTCTTTACATAAAACTCTCTCTTATACATGAGTCGCTGTGGATTTGTTTCTCCAGAGTACCTAGACTAATACAGTATTCTTAAGTTATAGTTCAACAGAATAACAATGTCTTCTGGTGGAAACATTGCTCCCTGTGTATCTATGATCCCTAAAAACATATATCATAGGGACACATGGATAGGAAGCTAAAATGTTAAAAGCATAGATAATAATTAACATTGGTGCTACCATTCTCACCACTTAATTACGTGACCCATGAATCCTGACTATGGGAGAAAAGTACATTTTATTGGACACTAGGTAAGAACCTATGCAAACTCTTGGAGATCATTGTCCCAACCCCGGAAGGTTTGTCACCTTGCATGAGCTTTAATTGCATCTTTAGAAGGCAGCCCCATTGTTTTATTAAGCTATATTCTTTGGGATAATGGAGAGCTAACTAAAATTAGTGAATTCCATCAGTATGGGCCCATTGCCACACTTCATTTACGGTGAAGTGAGTTTCTTAATTGGAAGCAATTCAGTGTGGGTTGCATAAGAGTGGATCAGGAATTCAGTTATTTTACAGATCCTTTTGGCAGAGCATTGCCTATAGGGAATACAAATCCTTATTCACATCCAGAAGAGGTATGTAAACCAATAAGAATGCTACCCTTCCTCTTATGGAAGTAATCTAAAGTATTTGGGGTCACTAGAATGGCACTCTATGAGGGGTTCTGTGCTACTCTATTACTGGTATATTGCATGCTCAGCAGTGGCTGTAGTCAAGTCAGTCTGTGTCCATCAATACTCTCCATCCCTCCCACCATGACACGTGGCACTTTGTTCCTGAGCCCATTGGACAATGATTGGAATTCCTGGAGAAGGAAAGTGACAGGTACCCACAAAACACATCAGCTTATCTGTTTGATTACTAAAATTTCCCTCTGCTGAGGTCACCCTTTGTTGCATGTTCACATGCTCACATGACACATGCATATTTTCATGTTTTTGAGTCACTATAAAAGTTCTATCCACATGTCTCTTCCCTCTACTTTTTGTCACCAATTCTAATCATGTTCTTTCGAGGTTCCTAGCCATCTAGGGTTCTGGGAAAACCATTTCCCACTACCCATGAATCTGTATACAATCATGCATCTGGCCCTTTCCAAGTTAATGAATAATCAGGTGCACTTTTAAAAATTCTGCCCATGGTTAATGGTAATGGATTTTGCTTATTGTTAATCTTCAGGGAAATCCCAGAAAGGGACTTCAGTTCTGCCCATGTACACTTCCAAGTGATACCTAAATAGCGTGCAGAACCATTTATAAACCAGGCACAAGTTTGCCTTTCCTCGGTCAACTTATTGTAAGAAACTCTCTACAAATACATACAGAGCAAACTTTCTAACAGTTTACAAGGGCAAGTAGAAGGATAAATAGGAAAATGTTGTCTAAGGGGTAGTACGTTTCTGTTTGGGTCCATGAGATAGATTGAAATTAGATAACAGTGATGACCATATAACATCCTGATGTAATTAATGGTCATAAATTGAACACTTAAAAAGGATAAAATTAATAATTTAAATTACACACACATATATAGTTACAAGTAGTGAAGTCAATTTTCTATTTCTAGTCACTTCACATAAAAAGGTAGAATCAATTTATAGGGTTCTCTTCTTCATAATCTTTACAGAGCAGGTCATTTTGTGGAGCTATTCAATTGGTTCAAACTACAAAGCTTTCAGTTACCAGGTAAGCACTTAAACTCCATGACACTAATAAAGTTTTTAAATAATTTTAAGAAAGGAAGGAGCTTGGACAGTGCATGTGACTTGCAATCGGCTGTTAACCTGAAGGCTGGTTGTGGGAATGACTCAATGACTTGGAAAACTGCACTAGTTGGGGTTGCCCCAAACCAGAGGTCCAATTGACAGCAAGTATCAGCAACATGTAGTTTGCTATGCGCATTAGCTAATTTTAACCATTGTCTCTTGATAACTATAGGCAGGCAGTTTATATTATCATCTGACCTTCATCGAAAGAAGTGCTCTTTACAATCAGTGAACTAGGGTGATATTCACAGCAGAGTACAAATTCAATTTTTTAAAGTTCATTTTATTGGGGGCTCTTACAGCTCATAACAATCCTTATATCAATTGTATCAAGCATATTTGTATGTATGTTGCTATCATCTGTATCTAAACATTTACTTTCTCTTTTAGCCCTTGGTATCAGCTTCTCTTTCTCAAGGCAGTCTTTTTGTGGAAGAAAAAAATGATAACTTTTCTTCAATATGTCTCATTTGCTAATGCTCACATTTCAACCTTTTCACAATTATGCTCATTACTTTTATATATTTTCTACCACTACACTCCTATCTTATCAAAAAAGAAAAACAAAAACGACAAAATCTGTTTTAGCATTCCCATCTGTAATTAATGTGTTATTTAGATGAATGGTGATAATGAGAAATTGTATTGTTTTTGCTAGAAGTACAGTGAAGTAAAAACCAGGAATATCTACTATTTTTCATTTTAATAAAATGAATTCAACTATTCTCAATTAATGTATATCATTTGTTCCCCTAGCACATATCACCAGTAGATAACAAAACTATACATATTTAGCATTCTTTTCACAAACCAGGTTAGGTTATACATATTTATACTAAATTTAAACTGGGTCAGATCCTTATTTCTAATTATCTCCCTTCTATTCACTTTACAATATAAACATTTTTTCATAAAAAGCTTCAGTTTATATTGAGTATGCTGATCAACAGGAGTAAATGGACTGTATTGTATTTGGCTGTGGAGTCTTTAATATGCATGTGCTCAGTATAAAGCAGCAAGTTAAATGTGCATCAATGATGATTTTTAAGGAGGAAAAGTATGACAAAACCAAAAGAAAAGTACAAATAACAATGACCCTTATCTGGGCTGCCGTTGTTATATGTTGAAGTATTTAGTTAATAGGTTAGGTCCTACTGAGAATTGCATTTAAAACTAAATTATTTTATATTCAGTTCTGCAATTAGTATATCTGATTGTTTCCAAGAAACACGTAGCTTATTGAACTGTCACAACTATGTGTTGTTTTTTGCTTAGGTTAATTTTTAAGCCACACACAAAAATAATATATAGTATATTTTCTAATATACAATTCAAAATTTTTTTGCATTTAGTTTTCTAAAAAGTGCTTTTGACTACTTGTAAGTTCTTACAATTAACAGCATCAGCCCTAGCACTTCAGTGGGTGAAGCACTGCCTTCGTAAAGACGTCCAGCCTGGGAAACCCAAAGGAGTAGTTTTATGGGTGACTGTGTCCTCCGGGATCACTATGAATCAGAATCACTTCAAAAGCAGTGGATAAGACACTAGGTCCTTTTTAACGTTCATTAGATAACATCTTAATTCTATGGTGAAAATGTGCCACATGTGTTGGAATTTCTAATTCTTTCCTTCCTTGATTGTCCTTCCCCTTTTCAGGAGGCCTGCAATAATTGATTTTAACACCTTTTTTTTTTTCTTCTAGTGTCTATTTTTACATAACTACAAAGGAGCCCTGGTGGTGTGGTGGTGAAGCATTGCATTGGGCTGTGATCTGCATGGCTGGTAGTTCAAAGAGAACAGCGGCTCTGAGGGAGAGAGACTGGGCTTTCTATCCCCATGATGTTACAGGCTCTGAAACCCACAGAGGCAGTTCTACCGCATACTATTTTGGTTTGTTTGAGTCGGTTTTTACTCAATGGCAGGGAGTTAATTTGTTTATGCAAGTTTACAATTACCTATCCCAAAATTATATTTTAAACCATTTCTAAAACATTTACGTCTATGTATTTTTATACAAAATATAATAAACCTGGATATTTTGCCAATGATTCAAAACAAGGTATATAATTTATTAATACATATACATGTGTTCTACTGCAATATCAAAAACAAACCCTAGTGGTAATTCATATTTTACCTATTTCATTGACATCACTTATGCCATCAGTATTTTTTTCTATGTTGTCAATAAAAATGTTTTCCTCTGCTTTATAAATACAAAACTAACTTAGCTCCTGCTAATAAATTTATATTTTGCTAGTATTTTTTTACTAAAATATATAAACAGTATCACTATAAATTTGCTTCTGTTGAAGACTGGAATATTTTTTTAAGTTGTATGTCTAAAAGTATAAAGCAAAACAAAGCACAACTTATTTCTAATTGCTACCAGGGTTTTATAGATTAAGTAAAATGGGGCTGTGTAACTTTAACAATTCTGTAACCCTAGAATTCACACTAGATCAGCAACCTGGCTGACTCAAGCAATAGTGGATATTTTCAGAAGTCAATTATATCAATTCCTATTGGTTCAGGCTGAGTAGAATTGCCTACTGCCATAGAAATTTATTTATTGAACTATATTTCCTGTTATTAAAGAGGAAAAATGAATTCTATTTTATAAGGATTTTTTTTCAATAATCCAAAGTAAGACTTTGGATTCTGAACTCTGGGTCTGGACTATATTGGTCCACAAAACTATGTGAGTATTTATTTCACAGAGATGATGATATTTTCTCCAGGATAAAAATAACAGAAGAAAAACAAATACAATAATCTCAGGCTGGGTATGTACTAGGCTACCTAATCAATTAAATCTATACACAAAATTCCTCTGGCTCATACAGAGATGAAAATCTTCTGAGCTATGCGTGCAGATGTAATGTTATGTTTAATTAATGTTATTAATGGATTTTTATTTGGGGAAGAGATTTATAATAAAGTTTTCTAATACCCAGAGTGAACTTTCTAACAAATTAATATTCAAAAGTTTGCTCCTCGCTAAGGATACAAATAAACAAACAAATGTATATCTGTAGTAACTATTGAATTAAATGATTATTTAACAATTGATAGAAAAAGGAAAGTTTTCCCACACAATTCTGAAATTTTTATTAAACAGATATTGGATGCTTTTGTTGTGACCAAACTACATTCTCCCAAAAAGATATATGGATTGCTTTGAATTATTATGCTGACCAAGGATACAGAATACACCACAGACTGCCAGAAGAATGAACAAGTCTCTCTTACAGGAAATACATCAAGAATGCTCCTTCATAAGGCAGTTGAGGAGTCTTTCTCTCACATACTTCGTTTTTGTTACCAGGAGAGATCACATGCTGGAGATGGGCCTCACGTTAAAGTGAGGCTCAACAAAAGAACACCCTGTGAAGTCTAACTGGACCTAAACATTTCCTCCAATGCAGACTGCTTTAACTAAAGCCAGAGTGCACCTCCTCTATCTCAGGCTCGCTAACACTACTTGAAAAGCTCTCCATTATTTTTCTGAGGAGCATAGTGAATGGTGGTATCTGTAATATTTTCTGCATGTCAAAAGAACAACTAATTGGGGGAAAGGCTGGTGCCGTTTTGGAATCAGCAGGTTAAATATACCCAGAAACAAGTCTTATATCTGAGGCCCCAAAATGTGTTGAGTAGTATTATTATCATCTTTGTTTAATTTTTCTTATATGTTACATGTTCCATTCTTTTGTAACTGAACATTATTTTAAATTATTTTATTGGAGGCTCGTAAAACTCTTATCACAATCCATACATACATCAATTGTATAAAGCACACATGTACATTCATTGCCCTCATTATTCTCAAAATATTTTGCTCTCCACTTAAGCCCCTGGCATCAGCTCCTCATTTTTCCTTCTTCCTCCCTGATCCCCCCTCCATTATGGACCCTTGATAATTTATAAATTATTATTTTGTCATATCTTGCCCTGTCCGAGTCTCCCTTCACCCACTTTTCTGTTGTCCATCCCCCAGGGAGGAGGTCACATGTAGATCCTTTCTACTCCACCTTCCCTCTACCCTCTCAGTATCACCACTCACACCACTGGTCCTGAAGGGATCATCCGCCGTGGATTCCCTGTGTTTCCAGTTCCTATCTGTACCACTGTACATCCTCTCATCTATCTGGATTTGTAAAGTAGAATTGGGATCATGATAGTGTGTGTGTGGCGGGAGGGGGGGCGGGCATTTAGGAACTAGAGGAAAGTTGGATGTTTCACCGCTGCTACCCTGTACCCTGACTGGCTCGTCTCCTCTCCGCAACCCTTCCATAAGGGGATGTCAGTCACTGAACATTTGACACTTTTAAAAACACTTCATATTCATGGGTTCTGTATTTCAGTCATCACACTACTTCCTAAGTGATAAAACCTGAAGTCTGCTCTGCTAACCTAAAGCCCGGGTGGAATCATGGTTACAAGTTGGGCTGCTATCTGCAAGGTCAGCAGTTTGGAACCACCAGCCACTCTGAGGGAGGTATATGAGGCTTTCAACTCCGATAAAGAGTTAAAGTCCTGAAAATGCATAGGGGGCAGTTATTCTCTGCCCTATAGAGTTGCTGTGAGTCGGCATTGATTGAATAGCAGTGGGTTTTTTTGTTTTTCTTTTTGGTTTTTATTTTGTTAACATCTCAGAACCAAATCAGGATTTCTTTACTCCTTCTGGTCACCATGACAAATATTTGTTACATAATCAGCACCAAAAGAGAGCAGCCGGGACCCAGTGTAAATCACCAACTTCACTACCATGAATAGTCTATACTGACAGAGTTTTATAAATCATCCAACACTCTGTAATACTATGATTGCAAATAAAACTATTGATCAATATCTTTTTGCTCACAAGAGAAGGGTAGGGAAAATTTCTAAAGTGCTATGCAGTCACTGAAAAGTTCAGTCCAATCTCAGCTTCTGTGGATTGAACCCTAACAATATATAAGCAGATAATAAAAAAATTCTAAATGTGCACCTTTGTGTATTTTAAATTTGGTAACTACATAAGGAGAATTATAATATTTTCATATAACAAGTCTGAAAATGAATCTTCTAAATTTTATTTTGTCTCAAAGTAAATATCATAATTAACATGTCTTTCAACTCACTTCAACAGTTATTTATTGAAGTTTATTATTTTCCTATATTTGCATCATGCAATCTCACCACCTTTTATGCTTCCAATAGAGAGTTAAGGTAAATAATGAGCAAAGGAAAAGTCAAAGGAGTAATAATGTAGTCTAATAAAAACTCATGAAAATCCGCTGAAAGATCACTAAAATTTAAATTGTAAAATTGGATGTTTATGTACATATTAAGAAAGTACTAATGACATGACACAAAAGTATTCAAATTTAGATTGAAAATAGATGAACATTGTAATTTATTTTTTCTCATCTTTCAAAACAATAATTTACACATTTAATACGACTGAAAAGAATTAGATGAAAGATATTCTCATTTCCTGCTTATGGGAATATTAATTAATACAATTGAGTTAGCCAGCATTTGATTAAAAAAAGCTATATTAGTATGTAACTCAAATATTTGTTTAAAAGGAAATCACAACCTCAAATTATCATGTTCTTTGATGTTCAGTTTATATAATTTCTCTGCCCTTTGAAGTATAATTATTTTCAAATCCCCTAGATACAGAAATAGAATTGTTCTTATTTTATCTTTTATTTAAAGTACTTATGAGCAATAAATACATTTTAGATAATCCTGTCACATAAGGCATCATATTAGTCTTTTACTTTCTTAATATTTCTATATATATATTAAACAAATGAAACACCATATATGTTTTTAAATGTTCACCTTTGTATACTTTAAATTTGAGTATCTACACGAGAAACGTTTTAATCTTATATTAAGTCGGGATTATAATCTAAATTTGATTTTGATCCAAAATAAATATCTTATTTTACATAATATGCCCTCCAAATATCTTGAACAGTTATTTCAAAAATTCTAGAAGTTCATTCTTCTCTCTCTGTTTGCATCATAAAACCTCACCACCTCGAATTGTGCCCAATCTGATCCCGCCACACGGAGGCAAAACACTAAGGGGATGCAACAGAACAGCAAGGGAACGCAGTGGTGAGGTCCCCAGGGAATGCTGAAGGTGGACTTTGGGGTCAGGGCGTGGTGACCCAACTGGAAAACACTCCTAAAGGCCAACAAACGATCCTTGAACGAACTACAAGCTTTTCTTTCTTGTTGTGTTTTGTTTTGTTTTTTTGTCATTGTTTTGTTGTTGTTGTTTTTTTGTATGTTGTTGCTTCATTTTGCTCTGTCTTGTTTTTGTGCAAGTTATCTTTGCTGTTCTGTCTAAATAAAATAGGCTGGATGAACAATCTGGAGGAAAAAACAA
>NW_022103915.1:64297162-64304221 GCF_000313985.2 Echinops telfairi
CCCCCTCCCCTTCCCTTCCTCCTCCCTTCTCCCCCATGCACCCTTAATAATTCATAAATTATTATTGTATCATATTGCACTGTCCGGTGTCTCCCTTCACCCACCCCCCTGCTGCCCGTCTCCCAGATATAAATTTTCAAAGAATAAAGTTTACCTATAGTCTTTAAAAAATCCTAAAATTATGTCCCTCAGAAGTGAGCATGATCAGTGAGATTTTGGCTTATTTATTTTGGACATATTATCAGGAGAGATAAATTCCTGAAATAGAATTCCATGTGTGGTCATACACTCAAAAAATAGATAAAATATCAATTAGATGGATTAACAGGATAGCTATAACAATATACTCCGATCTGGAATAAGCATAAAAATGTTATAGGTCAAAAAAATATTTTCTGCTGTTACACAAGTATATACGGTCACCACAAGTCTGAAGTTATTGAAATGCAGTTAACAAGAACAACATAGAACATCTATGTAAGCAAATATTTATTTATAATGAGTCTAGAGTGTTTCCTTGTTTCATATAAAATCCCACAAAACATTGCTTTTCATGAGTTTCATTTGCATTAATTAATATTTTCCATTTTGAGGCAGTTTATATAAAACAGAAACATTAACTTGATTATATTGAAAACTGTGTAAATCAATACATCTGAAACTATGTGAGCAATGACAACATTGCTCATACTATGGTTCCCAAGTCAATGTAGTCATACAGTCTATTTCATTTGTTGATTCAAAGATGTGTTCTCTGTATAATTGCTTTACAGAGTTGCTGAAGCACTCCATTTTCTTACATTCCTTTGCTTTCCCTGTGGGTCCATTTCAGAACATTACATTGGTGTTTTACTTAGGTGCTATTGAGTGGGTTCCAAGCCATGGTGACCAAATGCACACAGAATAAAGCATTGCCAGGTTTTGTGTCTTCCTCACAATTGTGCCTATACCTAAAATGATTGTTGCCGCTCCTGTGTTAATCCATCTCATGAGGGCCTGCCTTTTGTTTGCTGCCCTCTACTTGACCCAGCATGATATCCCACTCTCAGGACTGGTCTCTCCAGTCAATATGTCCAACATATGTGAGATGAAGCACTCTAAGAAATTCTCTGGCTGTATGTCTTCCAAGACAGACTGGTTTGTCCGTTTAGCAGTTCGGTGCTATTTCACTATTCTTCTCAAGCACAGACTTAAAATGCATGGTTCTTCTTCAGGCTGCTTTATTCAATGCACAACGTTCACATGCAGATGAGGCTATTGAAAGTACCAAGGCTTGGGCCAGGTGTACCTTAGTCCTCAGAGTAACATCCTTGCTTTTTTAATATTCTAAAGAAGTCTTATATGGTCGATTTACCTAATGCACCTTGTCTTTTGAACTCCTGACTCCCACTTCCGTGAGCAGGGATTGTGGATCCAAGTAAGACAAAATCCTTTCCTCTGTTTATCATGATGTTACCTATTGGTTCAATAGTGAGGATTTTTGGTCTTCTTAGCATTGACTCATAATCCATACCAAAGGCTGCAATCATTAATCTTTATTAGTGTGTCAAGTCTTTCTCATTTTCAACAAGCAAAGTTGTGTCATATGCGTACATTATCTCAGGTTATTCATGAGCTGTCATCCAATCTTGATGCTGCACTCTTCTTCATACAATCCAGTTTATAATTGAATAAATATGGTGAGAAGATACAGCCCATTTGCGCGTATTTCCTAATTTTAAACCATACAATATTCCCTTGTGTACAACTGCCTCTTGATCCACATACAAGTTCCACATGAGGATAATGAAGTGTACTGTTATTCTCAAGACTCTCTGTAGTTTGGTATGAGCCACACAGTTGAATGCCTTAGCATAGTCATAGTCAATAAAACACAAATAAATATATTTCTGGTATAATCTCCTTTCAGCAAGGATCCAGCTAACATCAGCAATGGTGTCCCTTGTTCTGTCCTACTGTATCCTACCTGAACCTCTGGCAGCTCCCTGTCAATTTACTGCTGCAACTGTTGTTGGAGGAGCTTTATCAAAATTTTACTTGTGTGCACTGTCAGTGATATTGTTCAATAGTCTGAACATTCTGTTGGGTCACCTTTCTTTGGAATGGGTACATATATGGATGACTCCCAGTCAGCTCCAGGCAGGAAGTAGCTGTCTTCCAAATATTTTGGCTTAGGTTAGTGAGTGCTTCCAGTGCTTTGTCAACTTGTTGAAACATTTCAGTTAACATTCCACAGCCTTGGTCTGACTTATGCTTTCAATGCTGCTTGAAGGTGTTCCCTCAGCACCATTGGTTCTTGCTCATACGCTAACTCTAGAACTGATGGAATGCTCACTAGTTATTTTTGGTACAGTGACTTTAGTCTTTCCACCTTCTTTGTATGTTTCCTGCATGATTCAATATTTTGCACCGGGAATTTTTCACTATTGCCAATCCAGGCTTTCATTGTTTTCCTTGAGTTCTTTTAATGTAAGATATGCTGAGCAACTTGTCTTTTGACATTTGTTCAAACAGGGGATACTGCATGATTGAAAATCAGGAGAGAGGAACAGGGTTGTATATTTTCACCATATCTACTTGAATTTTTATGCTCAGCAAATAATCTGAGAAACTGAACTTCCTGAAGAAGAATAAGGCATTATGTTTGGAGAGAAGAGTCATCAACCTCTTGTGATAAGTGGGTGACCCAAACTTGTTGAAAAACAGGTTCATTGAAGCACTGACTGATGAAGATAAAAGGCAATAGCCATAGGTACAGATTATACCTCAACATAAAGAAGAGAAAAGGAAAACGCTCACAACTCTAGAAAAAGGAATATCACCCCCCCCACCCTCACCCCACCCCCACCCCCCGCACCAAAATGAGAGAAGTTTGAAGTTGGATCTGTAATCAGCACCCAGGGACACAACAGTCAGAAAATAAAGTCCTGGACTGTATTTGGAAGATCTGCTGCAAAATATCTTTTTAAAATGTTAAAAAGTAAATTTGAGAAGGAAAAGAGGGTTATCTCACAATACTCAGATGTTTTTCTTTAAAAAGAATGATCTCTTTCACCCACCTGTTAAGTCAATGTTCAACTATCTATTTATCATTAAGCACAATTATTGTCAAACCAGGATTGAGTTTTCTTCTCTATATTGTACAATTTCATTTGATATATTTTATAAATGAGGAAATGTTGACCAACCTCAATAATTGAAGCCATTGAAATGTGGGGTAACTGTTTGTCACAGTATCCTGAGCTATGCTTCCATTTCATGAAACAGAAAACTTTGGTGGCCCCTATTAACTTGTATTTTAATTTTATTCCATGTAGAAAGTCATTTACCTGAAGTATTTATGTGACCTATTCCCTCAGCTCTTCAAACTTTGCTCAAAAATCATTTTCTCAATTAACTTTCTCTTGATTTTTCTATTTAAAGTTATCACCCACCTTCAAAAAACACTGCTTATCAAGGAAGGGGGTTGTCAACAAACCCGGGACAAGGAAAACAAGTGATCTAAAATCGATGGCAAGGAGGGCATAGAATGCATGGTGGGGCTTGATCCAAGGCAATGTACCTGAAAGGAATTACTAAACCCGAACATGATAGTGGGACAAGAAGAAAGCAAAAGGAAATAGAGGAAAGAACTAGGAGGCAAAGGGCATTTATACAGGTCTGAATACAGGCAGGTACTTATGTAAATATATTTATATAAAAAGATATGGAAATAGATCTATGTACATATATTTATATGTTAAGTATTTAGGTAGCAGATGGACATTGGGCCTCTACTGAAGTAGACACTCGACACTTTGTTTTAATAACCCAGGATTCTGTAATACTCACCTTCCAGACACAATCACTGAAGACAAAATGGGTGCATAAGCAAATGTGGTGAAGAAAGCTGACGGTGCCCAGCTAATAAAAGATATACTGTCTGGGGTCTTAAAGGCCTAAAGATAAACAAGTGGCTATCTATCTGAGAAGCAACAAAGCCCACATGGAAGAACAACACCAGTCTGTGTGATCATGAGGTGTCAATGGGATCAGGCATCAGGCATCAAAGACCCAGAATGAAAAATCATAATGTGAATGAGGGGGAGCTCAGAATGGAGATCCAAAACCCATCTGAAGACAATTGAACATCCTCTCACGGAAAGGTGACAAGGAAGAGATGAGCCAGTCAGGGTGCAGGATAGAACCGACAAAACATACAATTTTTCTCTAGTTCTTTAATGCTTCCCCCCCCTACCAACTACTATGACCCCAATTCTACCTTACAAATCTGGCTAGACCAGAGCATGTACACTGGTACAGATAAGAACTAAAAACACAGGGAATCCAGGACAGATAAACCTTTCAGCACCAATAATGAGAGTAGGAATATCAGGAGGGTGAAGGGAAGGTGGGGGGAGAAATGTGGAACTGATCACAATGATCTACATATAACCCCCTCCCAAGGGGATGGACAACATAAAAATAGGTGAAGGGAGACAGTGGTTGGTGTAAGACATGAAAAAACATTTATTTTTTTTAATTATCAAGGGATCATGAGGGAAAAAGGTTGTGGGAGTGGGGGGAAATGAGCTGATACCAGGGCTCAAGCAGAAAGAAAATGTTTTGAAAATGATGATGGCAACATATGTACAAATGTGATTGACACAATGGATGATGTACAGATTGTGATGAGAGCTGTACAAGCCCCCAATAAAATGACTTTTTTAAAAAATCACTGCTTATCATCTTTAGTTTATTGTTTTAAGTTTTCTTTAGGGTCCACCAGGAAATATTCCCAGATAAAAGCATCAGGACATAGAGGCCACTGGGTTTTACGAATGGTTTCTGTTTTACCCCTAATAGAAAAGGACCTTTAAAAGCCACATTGAAGTATTGCAGAGGAAAGCGTTGGTGTTGCTTCTGTAAAGATTACAGTCAAGAAAATACTATGTACCAATTCTACTCTGGAACACACAGGGTCACCATGAGTCAAAATTTACTTGATGGTAGTGAGTCTTGTTTTTACATGAAAGTTAGGACTCAGAATTGGCGGGATGGCAGTGGGGTTAGTAATCGAGGCTGGAATAGCAATATGGCAGTTGCACATTTAAGAATGTCTAAGGCTCCATAGAGAGTGAACAGATTAAGAGAGCCTACAACACAGGATTTCCTATATCCGGAAAGATTTTAGATAATAAAAATATAATAAAATAATTTATATACCAATTTATCTTCAGGAGAAAAAATCCACTTACATGAGTATTTTAATGTTAGCCAATCTAAACTTATATCATAACCTAAATTTCCATCTGGTTTTGATTCATATTTCTATTAAATATATACATATTTTGCTATTGTGTACTCTTAGTTACTCAAAAAAATCTTCCTTTAATTTCTGTCACAGTGGAGTAAATTTAGAGTCACATTAGCATCAGACTATTCAACTATAAATACTAGCTTTCATTTCTCGGAGCTAAAACGAATTTTCTAGCAACTGTTGCCATTAAAGAAAAGTTATCTTCAATACTTATTCATTTTTAAGACTCCTTCCCAATCATTTTTGAAGATAGGCCTGCTGTGAATAGCCTCCCCTTAATGCCACTTTCTAGAATATCAAAACATTCTTCTCTATAGATATTTTTACTTCAGATATGCACATTGAATAAAAACTGGCTTTTGATTGTACTTTGGAAGATGAAATGCATCATATAAATGTATAAATTCATAGTTAAATCCCCAGAGCTTACAGTGAATGCATCCTATTTTAAAAAAATCTTTATTACAAAATGTGAATAGTAAAATTCTTAGACAGTAGTTCAAAAACGTATAAAAATGGTGTTATATCAAATTAAGAAGAGCTGATTTTTCTGCAATCAATAATTACAAAAATAAAACTATAATAAATTATGTAGTCAAAATTCTGTTTAAAATAAGAACAAACTCAAACCCAGTACCACTGAGAGATTCTGACCCTTAGTGACTCTATATATTCTAGACACCATAAACCCTTACAGGAACACATAGTCTTATCTTTCTGGTATATTTGAACCTTCAACCTACTCGGTTAGTAGTATAATGTTTACCCAACAGCACCATTGTCTGGCCAAACCAATAACCCCCACCCCATGCGGAGCTGATCAGAGTTGGCTGATGCAATTCTCTATGGACCTGGCACTCAGCCACGTGTGCGCTCTACAGGGTTACTAGGAAGTGCTCCCTTACGCTCAGGGAGTGGACATGCCTGCATCCACCAATCACCAGCAGCCGTCCTCATTTGGTTAGGGGCGCGGACATGCAGGTGTCCACAATCACCAGCAGCCTTCCTTGTGCCTGCACCCACCAATCACCAGCAGCCTTCCTCGGACGTGCCTGTGCCCACCAATCCTGAACGAACACTTTTGGCCAGGGATTCAGGCGCGCCTGCTCCACCAATCCCCGGCAGACACCTCTGCCTAGTCAGGAACCCGGATGTGCCTGTGCCATCCAATCCCTGACCACCTTACTAGTTACAGGCCCAGGGCGGGCCCAGCCACGTGTCTCCCGGCCACAAAAGGCCGCTCCCGTAGCCCGGGTTCGACTTCCCGGGCCCTGACGCTTCAGACTGTGGGACTTTGCCCGGGTGGGGTTTTTTTCCCTAATAAAGCCTGTTCGCTAAAATTCGGCTGACTCGGTTTCTGGCACCTCTCGACTACCTTACAACTATCAGGATCCTTAAAATAGGGTAAGTGATGTTTAAATATAGAAAAAACATTTTAAATGTAATTGATAGGAAAAAAATTAGAAATACCTCAAAATATGAACAAAAATTGTGGTATTTGAAGGCAAGTAATGACTCAGCAATTCTTAAATATTATAGATTCTGAAAACACTATTAATGTTTTTGACACTGGGTCAATCTATCTTGTTGAGGATCTTCTTATTCGCTGACCATCTATTTTATCATGACATGTCCAAAGAATGTAAAATGAAGTATTATCAATCTCATTTTTAAGGAGCCTTCTAGCTGTACTCCTTAGAAGATTTGTTTGCTCTGGCAATCAGTGGCATATTCAATATTTTTCTCTTCCAATATAATTT
>NW_022103915.1:64304420-64320384 GCF_000313985.2 Echinops telfairi
GGGGGTCCCAGTGAAATGAAATTCTTGGCAATTTCGATTCTTTTTCTATTTATCATGATATTATTTGTTGGTCCAGTTGTGAGGCCTTTTTGTGTACTTTATGTTGAGCTGCAATTCATACCAAAGTTATGGTTATTTGGAACCAATTATCATATGTTCCCCTTATTATTTTAATATTAATATTAAGCTTTCAGTTGCTATTTTATAATTTTTGCAGCTCAAATATCAATTTAGGGGCCCTGAGGGATGCAAGTAGTTTTCCATGGACTAATGATGTGAAGCTTGGGATCAAACCCAGCCAGTAGTTCCACAGGAGAAGGCCTACTGACCTGTTTCAGGAAGGATTACATTCTCCAACCCAAAATAATGCAGATCCATTCTGCTCCATAAGGCATGGGGTTGCCCTAAGTCAACATAAACTTGAAAGAAACAGGTATTTTCAGTTTATGTTTGAACCAGATTTAAGTTAGTTTTATATTTGTGACAAGTGGATAATAAAGTATTACACATAAACCTTAGGTCTATTAAAATAGTCTCTGTATGATTTGTGCATGGAAGTAAAATAGCTAGGCTGTCTGATTTGGGTTATTCAAAATGTACTTTTCAAAAGCACAAACCAATCTAAGATACTATCTTTCCAATGACTAGTGTAATATCTATATATTTCAATTGAAGAAAATTAAGGAATATTTTAGATTTTTTTGATGTTTTTGTTATTGATTTTTTTGTCTAATGTGTTAACTTGTGACTGTAACTTATATTTAGAGGAATTTAAGTTAGCCTAAGAAAATATGTTATATCTTAGGTACATGATTATAATTATCCATTTTTTGTTTGTTTAGGTGTTGTTCATTATAAAATCTACATGTAATTCTATCTTTTCACATTTCTAAAGTTCTAGTTCTTACCTCTTTCTAAAGCTTTTTGGAATAGAGGTGGAAGGTATTGTTTATATCTCCATAGAAGAGAGAGAGAGAGAGCAGGCTTCAACCCAATGTGCTAAGACGTGAATACAGCATACCATCATGTATCAGGGAACCAATAGAGAGGTCTGCTGGGCTGGCCCCAACCCCAAGTACGGGGGCATCACTGCCCCTGGAAGAATGCACTTCAGAGGACAGCACCGGAGCTACAGTTTAGGGAGAGGGGCACGTCTGATTAGAGTATACATGAGAAACAAAGAGGGATTGAGAGTGAGGGGAACACATGCTGGCCCACCAAACCCCAAGGATCATATTCCTGCTTACAGCAGATAATACACACAGAGGGCAATAGGGCTGGCCCCACCATGAGACACAACGTCCCTCACAGTACCATAGCACTAAAGGGACAACACTGGAGACACAGTGCGGGAATGGTGCCCAATCTGACCCCATCACACTGCGTAGAAACACTAAGGGCATGCAACAAAGCAGCAAGGGGAGGAAAGTCATGAAATCCTCAGGGAATATCAAAAATAGACTTCGGAGACAGAGTCTGAGACCCCATAAGACTCAACTGGAAAACACTCATAAAGGCCAACAAACAGACTTTGAACTACTTATAGGCTATTGCTTTTTTGTCAGTGGCTTTCTTTTTATTTTGGTTTTGGCTTTTGTTATTGTTTTGTTGGTTTTGACTTCCTTTGTTGTTTTGTTTGGCTTTGCCTGGTTTTCACGCTTATTAATGTCTCTGCATGTCTATCTAGATAAGATAGGCGGGATAACAATTTGGAGATGAAAAGAATGGGACCAATGGATTTTTTGTTTGTTTGGTTTGGGGGGGATAGAAGAGAAGAGGAGTTGGGAGAAAGAAAAGGGGGGTAGAAACCAACCTAGGGACAAATAAACTATAAGATAACTAAAATCAGTGGAGAGAAGGGTGTAGGATGCTTAAGGGGGCTTAATCAGGGGCAATGTAGCAGAGAGGAATTACTAAACCTGAATGAAGGCTGAACATGATGCTGGGACAAGAGGAAAGTAAAAGGAAATAGAGGAAGGAACCAGGAGGCAAAGGGTGTTTATAGAGGTCTAAATACAGGCATGTACATATGTAAAAATATTTATATATAATGAGAAGGAAATTATATATATATATTAAGAATTAAGGTTGCAGATGGACATTGGGCCTCAACACAAGAACGCTTTGTTCTAATAACCCGTCATTCTGTGATGCTCCCCTTCCCGACACAATCACTGAAGATAAAATGGGTGCAAAAGCAAATATGGTATACTTACCTGGCAGGGGATACACCATGATCAGGAAGGTGGTTTTCCCAGGGCGAGGCTCATCCATTGCACTGTGGGTGTGCTGACCTCTGCGATTTCTCCAAATGCGGGAAACTCTGACTGCATAATTTGTGGTAGTGGCGAACTTTGTTCACGCTCTCCCCTGAAGAAAAAAAAAGAAAATGTGAAGAAAGCTGATGTTGCCCGGCTATCAAAAGATACTGTATCTGGGGTCTTAAAGGCTTGAAGATAAACAAGCTGCCATCTAGCTGAGAAGCAACAAAGCCCACATGAAAGAAGCACACCAGCTTGTGTGATCGCAAGGTGTCAATGGGATCAGGTATCAGGCATCTAAAACTGTGTTAGTCTGGGTACATTAGAGAAACAAATCCCAGGGGGATGGACAACAGAAAAGTGAGTAAAAGGTTACAGGCCAATGTAAGATATGAAAACAATGATCTATAACTAATCAAGGGTTCATTAGTGAAGGAGGGCGGGAGACGGAGGGGGCGAAATGAGCTGATATCAAGGACTCAAGTAGAAAGAAAATGCTTTGAAAATGATGATGGCAGCATATGTACAAATGTGCTTGACAAAATGGATGAATGTATGGATTAGGATGGGAGATGTAAGAGCCCCCAATAAAATTATTTAATTTAAAAAAATCTTTAACCAAAAATAAGTTAATTAATGAAAATAATTTTTTTTAAAAAGTAACAAATAGTGAAATAGTGGCTATTTAAACCCTGGTTAATTATTCAAATAATTTCTTGTCTCATCAAAAAGAAAATTCTTAAGTCTGAGGAAATGAACTCATAATTACCTGAGATTATTTTACTTCTTCAGTTGGATTAATTATAAACCCAAAGGGAGAGTGGATACATTCACTGAAACTCTTAGTTTAAATCAGATTTAATGAATATATGGTACTCATTATGTGTATACAAATACTCTCGTAAGACCAAAAGTTCTTCAAAGAAAAATACATAATTTAAATAAAAAATAAATAACAGAAACTGGTTTAGTCAATATTCAATATGCATAAAAATAAACTATTTGTACCATTAAAAAGATAAAATATTAATTTGTTATTATAAAAGTAAAAGTGATAATGCCACATATAGTTCTTAAAGAAGTATGCACCTCAGTTAAAATAATTTTTATTTTTATCCAAAAACATTACAGAAAAATGTTTTATAAAAACCATTCTTAACAGTCTCCTTTCTTCACATAGCAAGTGTATGTTGATTTTATGTGTTCATTTGGTTGAAATGCCCCATGACTTTTAACTGTAATCAGAATGGAACCCCTGGAGGTACACACAATTTTATTTTTTACAATAGATTCTGAAATACTCATGATATAATTGTCTCTTGTTTGCGTCTGTCAACTATCATCCAAAGTAAAAATGTTAATACTTGGAAACGATACAGTAAAAACATATCTCACTAAGGTACAACAAAACCAACGAATTTATCCCAAATACCTTTTTCATCAACACAAGTGACTACACATGTGAAAGTCTCCTGATAGAACTGACATCAACAAATCCAACCGTTGAATTGCAGTACTGAATTAGAATATAGCCAAAATATTGAACAGACATAAAATAAAATGGAAATAATACTCAGAATCACTATATAAAACCAAAAAAGACAGAATTTTGACATTCAATTGTTTAAAGAAGCAGCATATGATCAAAAACTAATTATACCAAAGGAAGAAGCCCAAGCTACCCTGAGAGCATTAGCCAAAAACAAAGTTCAGGAATTGGTAAAATACCAATGGAAAAGTTTCAACAAACTGACAAGGCACTTGAAACAATCACTAATTAAAGACAGCTACTTGGCCAGCTGATGGTAAGAGATCCTTACATATACCCATCCAAAAGAGAGATGACCCAACAATGAGAAAATTATACAAAAATATTATTGATAATACATTCAAGTAAAATTTTGCTGAAGATCTTTCAATAATAACTTCAGCAGTACATTGACAGGGAACTGAAAAATTTGGGAGCAATTTAGAAGATTATATGGAACAAGGGATATGGCTGATATCAGATGAACCTTGGCTGAAAGCAGAGAATACCAGAAAGATGTTTGTTTGTGTTTTATTGATAATGCAAAGGCATTTAACTATGTGAATCATAGCAAACTATGGATAGCCTTAGAAGAATGGGAATCCCGAACACTTAACTGTGCTACAGAAGCTGTACATGAATCAAAATGTAATTGTGAGAACAGAACAAGGGAATATCGCATGATTTAAAATCAAGAGAGGTGTGTGTGTGAAGGCTGTATCCTCTCACCAAACTTATTCAGTCTGTATTCTGAGAAAATAATCAAAGAAGCTGGATTATATGAAGAAGAATGCAGCATCAGGACTGGAGGAAGGTTTATTTACAGTGTGATATGCAAGTGACACAACCTGGTTTGCTGAAAGTGAGAAGGACTTGCAGTACTTGCTCATGAAGATCAAGGACTGCAGTCTTCAGTATAGATTGCAACTTAATGTAAAGAAAACAAAAATCCTCAAATAGGACCAACAGATAACAGCATTATAAATGGAGAAAAGATGGAAAATTTCAAGGATTGCATCTTCTTTGGATCCACAATGCTTATAGAACAATAATAATCAGTCAATCAGTGATTGCTTTGGGTATATCTGCTATATGAAACATTGAAAAGTAAGGACACTTCTTCGGGGACTAAGGTGCTCCTGTCCCAAGCTGTGGTATTTTCAATCACCTCCCATGCATGTAAAAGGTAGACATTTAATAAGGAACATTAAAAGAGAACAATGCATCTGGGTTATGGTACTGGAGAAAAATCTTGAAAGTATCACGGATTTACAAAAGAACAAACAAATATGCCAGGGAAGAAGTACACCCAGAATGTTCCTTAGAATTAAAGTTGATGAAAAATTTTCTCATGTACCTTGTGTATTTATCAGGAGTGACCAGTCCCTGAAAAAGGACATCATGTTTGGTAAAATAAAGGGGCAGCAAAAAAGATGATCCGCCACAAGATAGATTGACAAAATGGTTACAAAAATGAACTCAAAATTAAACACAATTGTGACAATGCCACAAGCCAACAAGATGTTTCCTTCTTTGTACAGAGTCACTATAAGTCAGAATCAGCTGAAAGACACCTAACAACAGTAATAACAAATGGGCAGCTGTTTTCCACTTAACACAGGGAAGTAATCCTCTCAGATATCTAGTGTACATGTTTAAATGAGTTTTGATAATTTCTATGTGGTCATCTCCTACATTTTATTATACATAGATTATTAAAATTATGTTCAGTAAATAACAAGTGATAACAAATATTGTTAAATATCATTGGTTATAGAAGACTACACAGTCAGTCCCAAATTCAACATAACAAGACTATGTCTTCTGCTTTCATAGAAAGTACAGTGTTCTCATTGTCCTTTGCAGTATGCCAGTTTGTAAAGCAAAATTTTAAAAGCACATTGACAGTAGAGAAGAGACATACTGCCTAGAAACTCAGTAAAAGAAAAATTTGATTGCTTGGATGAGTCTAGGGGATCTTTTCATTTGAAAATGTTCAGTAAATCCACAGATGTCTAATTCTGAGGTGACTTTAAAACTTAATTTGCTGAGGAGAGTCTTGGTTTATGCTTGTCTATTCAAGAATTAGTATTACCAGAATCCCCCTTCAGAAGTAATTGTATGTTCCCACTGGATCATATAGAAGTAAAAGAATGATCCTAATCCCACTTAGTAATATATTGTATTTCTTCACTAAACAATCTACATACAGATTTTCTTTCTTTTATATAAATATTTCCCATTTTGTGAGCCTATGGACACAGTACTCAATTGTATTTGTGTAAGCTGTACATACTTGTACATTTTGATTTATACATTGAATCACTAAATCTTGAATATTTTAACATAAACATCATGGATTCTGATAACAAACTTTGAGAAAAATGTCAGCAAATGCACATACATAAGCGTGTACATGTGTTAAAAATACCTATGCATTAATTCGCTAACAAGGAAAAATTCCCCACTTGTGAGAAAAGCTCTAGAAACCTATATTGTAAATGAAACTAACTTGGACTACACAATTGCATGATCCTCTTATAAACCATTTTACTCAGTTCTCTGACATTAATATATAATGAATAATAAGGGACTCTTAAGCTAGACACAATATTTCAGGAAATGTTCATTTCCAATGTAACGTTTCAAGGAAAAATTACTCCATAGTAAAAGTATGGAATAGAGATAGGAGAATTTAGAAAACAGACCGCCTAGAATGTGAACTCCTCTCAGCCCTTTGAAATTCTTAAATTTAAGTAGTTTATGTGCATGTATCAAGTGTACAGCTTATATTTAGGTGACGATAGTATTAGAAATATAATAGCTAGTCAAAACAAAGGCTTGAATAGATGAAGGTTGGAAATGCTGGAAGAACAGTTTTGTGCATTTGTTCCACTAACAAGTCACTTCTAACAGATGCCCCCACCACTATGGTAGGTCCTCTAACAGCGTTTGGATTATAGAAACAGCTCTCTGCTTCATTTCTTCCTACCTACATATGGATAATCAGGGTACACTGGAGAAACATTGGAGGCAAATTAGTATAGTAAAATACACAGACTTAGTTTTAGTCTTAAGAATCTTGTTGCTTAATGTCCTCAAAATTGTGTTCAACTTGAAAATTCCCATCCATTCTGTTTTTGCCCAGATGCCTGCATTCATTGTCTTCATGCACTACTCTGTGTCACTATGAATTCTAAATTCATATGCTCCCATCAACTGCTTCTTTCCCTCTGATTATAATATACCGAAAGAAAGATTAAAAAAGTATTTATGAGCTGGATCAAAATAAACTAATTGAGCCACCGGTCGAAGGGACAGTGGATAGAAAGAACAAAGAAAAAATATGTCGCTGTGTAGTTTCCCTGTTACTACAAGAAAATAGAGAAAAAATAATAATCATTTTAATAAATGTTCTGGTACATCAAATTTATATATGGAAATAAACTAATCTTTATGTCTAACTCACATTACACACTAAATCAATTCTAAATGGACTTGGTATCTAATGTGACAAAAAACAAAAACACTTCTGTTTAAAAGAACACAAAATAATTAACTATAAGAAAGCATCAAAAATCTTGAGCACCTTAAAATTAGAAACTTCTGCTTGTCAGGAGTCACCATAAATAAATGAAAACACAAACCACAGATTGGAAAAGAATGTTCATCATGTGTATAGCTGACAGTGTGCTCACATCCAGAATCCATAAAGATGGCATATGAATCTTAAAAAACAAAAAGAATAAACCCTACTCCTGTTCTAAGAGTGTAAAAAGGACGTAGATACTTCACAAAGCAGGATAATCAAATGGTGAATGTTTATATATAAGAATGTAACAACCTACATTAGGAATCTGAAAAATGCAAATTTAGTTTCGATAAAATTACTTCCTCACCTACTGCTGTGGAGTTGATTCCTACTTAGTGCTCCTAGGGAAAGATTTTGAGGCTGTAAACCTTGAGGGAGCAGTTAGACTCCTCATTCTCCACTAGCAGGGGGTGGGTAAAACTCCTGACCTTGTCGTTGACAGTCCAACGTTTAAAGCTAAAGCACCACAGGACTCTAAGATAGCTTGCACAATTACCCAAATAAGTGATCAATTCACAACTAGAATGGTCCTAGAGCTGAGGATGGTGAGACATAATCTCTTTTACATTAGGCCTGTTATCACAAGGGACCAGTCACTTAAAAAGAACAGCATACTAAATAAAGTGGCAGGATCGACAGAAAAGAGGAAGACCTTCAAGATGGACTGACACAATGGCTGCAACATTGGGCACAAAAATACCTAGTACTCTGAGAAGGACACAAAACCAAGCAACTTAACTTTCAGCTGTATGTATAGTCACTATAATTCAAAGGTGGCCCCTATCAACATTTTTATTTATTTTTGTAATTTACTTTATCTTCCATAGATATATTATGTGTACTACTTAAATCTGTTGTTTCTATTTTGAATGACTACTATAGCATTTTAAATCAATATCTTTAACTTAATATAGTCTATTTTATAAATTATTTCAAAATGGAAGGAGAGTGCAACAGTATGTTTTCATTTTTTCTCTTAACCCCCTAGTGCCACAATAGGCACTAAGCCATCATACATAATTCCCAAGTAGTTATTCCCAATAGCTTTATTCATTTACATAGATCAATAGTTCCATGTCTTACTTCTTCTCTTTGTATGAGTACTTCCTTTAACAGTCCTTGGATTGTATGGTTGCTGTTATTAGGTGCCACTGAGCTGCGTCCATCTCACAGCAACCCTCTGACTACTGTTATGGCCCTCGAGTCAGTGCAGTTCTTAGCAACTGCAGATATACACACTGCCCTGGATGGCACCATCCTCACAGTACTTATGTTTGAGCCTGTAGATGCAGCCACTGTATCAACTCATCTTGTCAAGAATCTTCCTCTTTCTTGCTGCACCTCTATTTAGACAAGTATGGTGGGTTTTATTTCTATCTCCTGATAACATGGCCAATGTCTGTGAGATGAAGTCTTCCCACCTTTGTTTCTAAGTAGCATTTTAGTGAAACTTATTCCAATACAGATTTATTTGTTCTTTAGACAGTCCATGATACTTTCCATAGCACCATGATTCAAATGCATAGATTTTTCTTCAGTCTTAATTACTCGATGTCCAAATGCACAAGTTTCTGAGGTGGTTGAAAACCCCCTGACCCGGATCAGGCACATCTTAGTCCTCAAAGTAGCATCTTTGCTTTTTAGCATTTAAAGTGGTCTTGTGCAGCCGAAGAGGCCCTGGATGAGCCAAACCAAATGGCAGTATATCACTTTCCTTTTATGTGTTAATATAAAAGTCACAAACCAAAAATAAAGCACTGCAGAATTTTGCAGTATGAAACAAGTGGAAAGTTGCCGAGAGTCAGAGGTCACTATAGTTAAACCATGAAAACCCCTCAAATAAGTGTTCTAGAATTCCAGTTTTCCTCAAGGTGATCCCTAGTTTGTCAATACCATAGAATGCCTTTGCATAGTCAATAAAACATGATTAACCATCGTTCTGGTATTCACTACTTTCACCCACGCTCCATATGTTGTCAGTAAGGATAAGGGCCTGTGTTCAGTCCTCTTGTGCTCTTCTGAACCTGGCCTCAATTTCTGGCAGCTCCCAGTCAATATACTGCTGAAATTGTTGTTGAATGATTCTTCTGTAAAAATTTACTTACATGCAATATCAATAATATTTTCCTGTAATTTGGTATTCTGTTGTGTCACCTTCTAAGGAATGCGTTCAAATATCAATCTTTAACTATCTTGGCATAGCTGAAGCAGTGCCTTTAATGCTTCGTCACTTTGTTGAAACATTTTAGTTGGTTGTGATGTATTATGTATTTACTTATTTAATATATAGTTGGATTCTGTCAGCTGGGGCTTTGTTGAGAATTTCTATATCTTTGTCCAATAGGGCTGTTTGCTGATAACGTTCATTTCTAGTGATGTATTTTTCTGATTTTGTTACCAAGTTTATTCTTGCTTAAAGAAATACTTTAGGTGGTCTACCATAGTTTGCTATATCCTGGAATCATTAAGTAGAGTTGCTGTCACATCTCATCTGAATGCTTTGTAGAATTCATCAGTGAAGCTTCTTTGCCTGGACTTTTTTTGGGGGAAATGCTCTTTAATGACCTGATCTGTTACTTCTTTTTTGTGTGTGGGGATTTGGGTTTGTTCAATTGTTTTACTAAATTCATGATAAGTTAGAAAAATAGTATGTACTTTTTTTACTAAATTCATGATAAGTTAGAAAAATAGTATGTACTTTTAAAATATCTAACATTTCTTCTAGCTTATAAATTTGTTGGGGTATAGTTCTTCATAGTTTTGTGTTATTACTGTTTTTATTTCTATGAGTTCTGCCTTGAGGTTCCTATTACTTTTAATATTTGTTATTTGTATCTACTCCTTTTATCCATTGTTAGATTTTCCAGTGTTCTCTGATTTGATTAATCCTTTAAAAAATACATTTCTAATTTTGTTGATTCTTCCTATTTTTCAATTATTTTTTATTTCTCTAAGCATTTTTCTTTTCTTCGGGTTATGATAGGCTATTTTCTTTCTGAAAATGTTTCCTTAATTGTTGCATTTGATCAATTAATATGCTGATTTTGGATTTCTCTTATTTTTGTTATATTTGTTATTGCTGCACATTTTCCTTTCAGCAATGCTTTTGCTGTGTCTCATGGGTTTAAATGTTTACATTTTAATGTTCATTTGATTCAAGTAATTATATTTATTTGATATTTTTTCTATAGCCCATTAGTTTTTACTGAAAGTGTTGTTTTTGTTCTTTAATTTCATGTGTTTGTTTTATTGTCCTTAGTGTTCCAATTTTTTTCAATTTATATGAGAAGATGTGTCATTAGAGCTTAGTCTTATTGATTCTTCTTGGGAGTTAACTTGTTTTTGTTGAGGTGCTTTTAGGATTATTTTGTGTTGTTGACTTGGGAAAGGTTAATCAAGATACAGTCGTGGTGCTTTCCTTTTGGGGTCTATTCAGATTGGGACCATTCAGCTTCTTGAATGTATGTCTTTACATCTTTCGTGATATAGTGGAAGTTTGCTTCCAATAGCTCTTTGCCTATCTTGTCTGTTTTTATTTTCTTTCTGTTTGTTGTCTCCTGTTCTTGAATTCAGATCAGAGGTAAGTTGCTCTTCTTGATGGAGTCCCACATAATTTTCAAGTTTTCTTACTTTTCAATGTATATGAGGCATTAATGAAATTAAATTAAATATGATAATTAAGTTCATAATACTGTATTTAAAAATCATTTGTTGTCAAGTTGATTTTGACTAAAGAAAATAATCCTTTTTGCTAATTTTAACACTGTAACATACATGTTTTAGCAATCAATTCCAGGATATTGTCTGTGAGATTCATTGATTTTTCTTTTTAATTGTAACAGTTTTATTGAGATATAATTCACGTATCATACAATTCAGTGCTTTAAATATATTTAAAAGAGTTGTGCAACCATCACCACAATCTAGATTACAACAGTTCCTTCTTTCTTGTGCTCATTATTAGCTATCTAGTTTCTTCCAATCCCCACTGCCATAACCCTAAGAAACTATTTTTTGGTTATGATACAATTTAATCATTCAATCATATTAAGAAGATTTGTGCAATCATGATCACAGTAAACTTCAGAACATTTTCTTCTTATTGTTGTTAACCACTTCTTTCCCCCCATCTTCCCTAGCCATGCCCCTATCCAGTTATTGTCCCTATAGATGTACTTACCTTGGATTCTTATACAGAAAAACATACAAAAGAAAACACTATCATGTAGAATCACACAAAGCAAATAAACAGCAACAAACTCAACAACAATGACTAAACAACAGATAGGAAAACCTCAATCAAAGAGAAAAAATATTAAAAATTGAAACAACTTGAAAACGAGTAAAAAAAGAGATAAAATGATAAAGTATTACATTTAAACCTAACTACATCTGCCATAATGTCACCATAAAGTCTTCTGATAGCAGGGCTGCTCCTGGCCCTACACTGTCGTCAGAGGGGATTCATTTAAGACCTAATTCACCTGGAAACGCTGTGAATGGATTTTGGATTTCTCCTGTTATCAATAGCTCTGAAGACCTGGTTTACATCCTGTTTACAGTTTACATCCTGATACAATTTTGTCCTTCAGATTTGGGTTTTGTTATTTATAGCCCTGGAAGCACACAAGGTAGTGGACTCAGTTGATGCCTCATTAAGATGGCTGCTTGTTTCAAGAGAATCATTTAAGATTCTGGACACTGTTCTTTCTGATAGCCAGGCACTATCCAGTTTTTCACCACATTGTGCTGTAGCACCCATATATTCAGTGATCTTTACATGAGGATGAGCATTAAGCAGAGCCATGTATAAGAACTAATTGTTCTTAGTGGGGCTGGAATTAAGTGTGAGCCCCTGATATGTTAATGTATCTATGTTCTAAACCTAACCTATGCTTATATAATTTCCTTTTTTTAACAGTGTCTTAAATTCTATACTATTGGCTAAATTAATGACACCATCAATAGAATTGCCTTATGTACCAGGGCAATAATTGATACTGTTTTCTATCATAAAATGATAATGATGCCTCTGAAGTGAACCAGAGTCATATATGAAGATATATGAATATCTGTGACATTTAAATGAAAAATGTCTCTACATTTCTAAATGGATGCTCTAAATTGCCTAAAGAAGTGAGTGACATTAAGAAAAATGACACCAAATAATGGCAGTTGTTTAATGTCCAGGGTGTCATGATACAGCCACACACACCATTAAACACATTGCAAAGCTTCTTTAGATGTTACTTTTAAACATACCTTAGAACTGAAAGTTCTTCACAACTATAGGTTAAGAAATGACTTCATTTTCTCATCTATATAAGGTGAAACACAAGAAGTAACCCTTTAACATGTGAAAGAGATTGTGGCTTTTTAGAGTTTTGGGTTTTTTTTCCCCTGTCAATGTCCCAATAGCTCAGAGAGTGACGCTGTGAAATGTATACAATATTTATTGAATAGGGCAAGTTTAAAAATACAAACTGCTCTAAAATGCATTTGCCCTCCTCTCTAAAAGGCCTGGAAACTATTTGATTCAGAGAAAGAAGAGGCCATGAATTAACACAAGGTTCTCAAAGCTATCCCCTGTTTGGAGGAGAATGGACATTAATGCATATGTATTCTCATGAAATACTTCTGTCTAATTATTAAGGCAATGCTGGAGTAAATATATCCAAAAGTATGCTGACAACAACCTTTTCGTTGTTACTTTCCAGTGAGTCAGTAATAATCATTATAAAAATATCTCAGGTGAGAGAAACCATTTGCACTGAACTATTGCCAATTGCGGCAACCCTGTAGCACCGAAGATCGTCTAAGGCCTAGATAGAGGTCTTCTATGAAGATTACTGTCATGAGGGCCATAGGAAGAATGTATACCCTATTGTACGTGAAATACCTGTGAATCAGATTCAACTTCCAGGAAATAGGTAATTGGTAAATTTCCAATATTGTTAATATCAGTATGAATATTGATAATACACAGAGAAAATTCTTAGAAATTCTAATGAAGCCCAAAGAGTGCATAAGATTTGGAACACTCAATAAAGAACTATTCCTTTAAGACAGAATTAGTATTTTCCTTAATAAATAGAAATATAAACACATTGCACTTCATTGAAACTATTGATTCTGTATATATAATTTTAATCACATACTGGTTTTTAAAATTTTAACCAAAGTTCTGTTTTATAGTTAAAAGAGGTGTGTGTGTATCTGAGGGGGTCATTGAGCATTAACTGTCACACATCAGCATTTGTCTGTGTTGCTATTAAATCCACATATAACATGTGCTTCTAAAGCCACACACATCATATACAAGTCCTCAAACTAGCCAAAAAAATCATTATAGACCCCAAAATACATTTTTATTATTAGGTACCATTCAGAGGATTCTGACTTACAGCCACCATTTGTACAAGAGATGAAACATTGCTTCATCCTGTACCATCCCCACAGTTGTCTTTACATTAGAGCCCATTGATGCAGCCACTGTGTAACCATTGTATCAAAGGTCTTCCTCTTTTTGCGTCCCCTCTACTTAACCAAGATGATGTCCTTCTCCAGGATCTTGTCTCTCTGACAATAAGTCCAAAGTAACTATGCGGTAGTTGCATGACTTCATGTCAAGCAGACACCCTGGCTAGAGGTTGGAGTCTAAACTGTCAATCAAATGGTACCTTGAGGGTATCTCCTTAGGTGTGGGGCCTTCTGTGAGAGTCAGGGACTCGGGGAACTGCCTCCCACTGCCACTTTGCCTTCCTCCTTTCTGGAAATTGACTGTGACTCTGTCTGCTTCCAGGGGTGGCCCCATATGAACCAGTGTTCTCTGGGAGCTATCAGTAAACTACTATGCATCTATAAACTTTGGATCCATGAAACTATGCACCAAGCAGCCAGTGATCCCCTTAATTCCAGTTTCCCCACTCTGCATCATCGAACTGCAGCTCTGTGAGTCAGCAGAGGGCCTGGCTAACATCAGATCTGTGGACATGAGTTGGACTGGACTGGGGTGACTTCTTGATATAAATTTGCTTCTTAAGCAACAAAGCTTCCATGTGGAAGAAGCACACCAGCCTGTGTGACCACCAGGTGTTGAAGGGATAAGGTATCAGGCATTAAGGAACAAAAATCTTATCATTGTGAATGAGTGGGGGAGTGGGGAGTGGAGACTCCAAAGCCCATCTGTAGGCATTTGGACATCCCCTTACAGAAGGGTCTCGGGGAAGAGATGAGCCAGTGAAGGTGCTATGTAGCAATGATGAAACATAGAACTTTCCTCTAGTTCCTAAATGCTTCCTCCTCACCAACTATCATGATCCCAATTCTACCTTGCAAATCTGGCTATACCGGAGGATGTACATTGGTACAGATAGGAACTGGAAACACAGGGAATCCAGGACAGAAGACCCCTTCAGGACCAGTGGTAAGAGTGGCAATACCTGGAGGGTGGAGGGCAGATAGGTAGAAAGGGGGAACCGATTATAAGGATCGACATATAATCTTCCTGGGAGATGGACAACAGGAAAGTGGATGAAGGAAGACGTCGGACAGTGTAAGATGTGAAAAAATAATAACAATTTATGAAGCATCAAGGGTTCGTGAGGGATGCAGGAGCGGGAAGGGAGGAGGAAAATAAGGAGCCGATATTAAGGGCTCAAGTAGAAAGCAAATGTTTTGAGAATGATGATGGCAACACATGTACAAATGTGATTGACACAATGGATTTATGTATGGATTGTGATAAGAATTGTACAAGCCCTCAATAAAATGATTTTAAAAAAACAAAACAAAAAAAATTGCTTCTTAATATAAAGTTTATTCTTCTACATGAGTGTCACTGGATGTGTTTCTCTAGACAATCAGGTTTAATGCAACCTGAGATTAATTCTCACCATCCTTATCTCTAGTGATAATTCTGAGTGTACTTCTTACAAAACAGATCATTTTGTAAAAAATGCAAAAATAAGAATCAGAAGTTTTATACATAAATCATGCTTAGTAACCATGAGGCAACCCTCTTTTACTTAGAAATAATAAAGGTCATTAATGAATACCCATTAAATTAATTCAATTTATCATTAGCCTGAAATTTTGAAGTATGTAAATACTTTGGAATTTCCATCAAAATGACATACTATGAAATGTAACTGTTGCAGTGTAGTTTTCCAGTGGAATATTTTGATTTAAACACAAATTTGTAGTAATATATTATTTTATACTTAAGTAAAAATAATGTTAGCTCATTCCATCAGTAAACCTGTATGAGTGTAGGAATTATATACAAGTAAAATAAAAATCCCTGTAAGCTACACTAGTAGCACACAGTGGGCTGAACTATGTTTATTGATACAAAAATATTAACATCTTTATTGTTAAACATTAACCTAATTTATGTGAACTAAAATCTTCTGTCATTGACAAGTTGGTTCCCATAAGAATACATTTTAAACCAGTATACCGAAAGTCTTAGAAATAAAATTTTAATATTTTCTAAGCATTTTGGACAATTTATATATACACTTTTATTTATGAATGATGTTTTGTACTGTCCTGCTAACCTAAAAGTTGGTAAACTCACCC
>NW_022103915.1:64321018-64323258 GCF_000313985.2 Echinops telfairi
CCACCTTCCCTCTACCCTTCTGGTAGCGCCACTCTCATCGATGGCCCTGAGGGGTTCATGTGCCCTGGATTCCCTGTGTACCTATAAATATATGCACATAGATTTATTTCCCCACCATCCTATGTAAATATATTTACATATGTACATGTATTTAGACCTCTATCAATGCCCTTTGCCTCATAGTTCTTTCTTCTATTTCCTTTTACTTTCCTCTTGTCCCACTATCATGCTCAGCTTTCATTCGGGTTTCAGTAATTCCTCTCGGTTACATTGCCCTTGATCAAGCCCTACAGAGAGACAAAGATAATTTAAAACTTCAATTATCAAATTCCATTTGTGAGTCAGGAGTAAATATAAAGATATAAAATTCACAAGTCCATGTCAAAGAATTTTTCTCTTCCCAGGGCATACAGATTCTTAAGTGACTTAAGATGAAGAAGAAAATGAAAGACAAATACAAGAGAATAGCAATACATACTATCTCTCATTTCTCATCTAATAAAGGTAAGGCTTCCACAAAACATTAGTGTGGCCAGACCATTAAACTGAATTCAAAATGGAGAATAATATGTCAGATTTAGAGAAGCCACAATTCAAACTTAAAGCCAAGAAAGTAGCATTATATTTTTTTAAAAGCATGCCCACTCACGTCTATTAGTAGGAATCAGTAACAGCATGAACAATTGTACTTAACTGTTCACACGGTTCTTCTTTTGCTTCCTTATAGGATGTTCAATTTCCACATACATCTAAGGCACGTACTATTGCTTGGGTCAGGCACACCTCAGTCTTCAAAGTGACATTAACTTTTCAATGATATTAAGAGGTCTTGTACAGCAGATTTACCTAATGCAATGTATTTTTGATCCCTTCACTGATGCGTCCATGAGCATTGATTGTGGATCCAAGCAAGACAAAATCCTTGACAACTTCAGACTTTTCTCTATTTATTATGATGCTACTTTTGGTCCACCACTGAGGATTTTGGTTTTCTTGACATTACATTGTAATTCATACTGAAGCCTATAAGCCTTCCTCTTCATCAGTAAGTGATTCAAGTCCTCTTCACTTTCACCAAGCAAGGTAGTGTCATCTGCATACCACAGATTGTTAATCAGTCTTCCTCTAATTTTGATGCCTCATTCTTCTTCATATATTCCAGCTTCTCTTCCTCAGCGTACAGATTGAATAAGTATGGCGAGGGGATAAAATCCTGACACACACCTTTTCTGATTTTAAACCATGCATTTATTCTTTGTTCTGGTCATATAAGTGACTTTGATTTATGCTCAAGTTCTGAGTGAGCACAACAAAGTGTAATGGAGTTCTCTTTCATCTCAAGGTTATCCATAGTTTTTTATCATCCACACAAGCTTGGCTTAAGCTGTAAAATAGAAGTTAACACCCTTCTGGTATTCTCAGCTTTCAGGCACGTTCCATCTGTCATTAGCAATGACGTCACCTGTTCCGTATCATCTTCTGAGTCCAGCCTGAACCTCTGGCAGCTGCCTGTCAGTGTACTGCTGCAACTGTTGTTGCATGATTTTCAGCCAAATTGTACTTGCATGTAAGATTAGTGAGAAAGTTCTATCATGTGAGTATTCTGTTGGCTCACCTTTGTTTGCAATGGGTACAGATGTGGATTCTTCCAGTCAGTAGATTCAGTAGCTGTCTTCCAATGTTTCTGCTACAGACAAGGAAGTGCTCCCAGTGCTCCATCAGCGTGTGGAAACATTTCAATTGCTACGTCTTCAATTTCTGGAGCCCTGCTTTTTGGCTAATGTTTTCAGGGCATCTTATCTTCTTTCTTCAGCCTCGTTGACCCTGGATCCTATGCTACCTCCTGAATGGAAGTACTGCTATCTCTCAGGGATAACTGTCCTTTGGTGCCTGCACTTCAGCACATTATTAACCACTGCTTCATATATATAGTCCTTATTTATGGATTCATTTTAATTGTTGTGTGAGAAAATAAATCCTGTATTTATTAACTGATGTGGGCTGAGAGTAGGAATCAACCATACAGATTAATTTTAATAATTAAATAATAACATATCAATTGAGAAACTATGTTAAGCTATAGAGACAGTCCATTGGTTAAATTTATTAAATCACAAGACAAAGAATAATTAAAAAGCATGGGAAATGATGAGATAATGTTTACTCAACTAATTACACATTGTTAAATCCTTGAATTTCAAGAAAATATTCTCTTTTCTCTAATTTTCATGTTTTCTTGA
>NW_022103915.1:64323990-64340435 GCF_000313985.2 Echinops telfairi
TACCCTGAAGGGAGACGTGAATAATCCAAGAGTGTTGAAAAAGCAGATAACTATACTTTGTCCTGGCTATTGTGCTAAAATTCAGAAGATTTTAATTGCAAGGGAGACACTGAGTAATCCCCCTTCTCCCCTCCTCAACGGGGGAAGTAGGCCAAATATATTTGGAAAACTATGAACTAAACCATTGTTTGACTTAAGATGGATTCAGGATACCAGCTTTGCCTCAAGGTTTATTGTAGATAATGACCTCAGAGTTATATTTTTGGGTAAGTCATTTCAACCTCAATAGATGCAGTTAGTCTAGGTTCCATGAGAATTAACAATTCCACCCCCGGTTTCTGTAAATTAGTGGGTTTTACTAACAACTAGAGAGATGAACCAGGAAGGGACATGTCCTTTGGACCCTGAAATCATTACATTAAATGTCCTGGATCCAAGAGACAACTCAGACACTAGAGAGGCAACAGAGACGCAGCAGCAGCAGAAGTGAGAATCAAAGCCAGAGATGGTGCAGAGGGCTTTCCAGCTCACAGAACAAGGAGCTGGGTCATATGAGTAAGAGACTAGCTTCTGGAGTGGGGTGCCTCTGAGCACTACATTGGGGCAGCTGGATTTGGTGACCCACACAGCCAGAGCTTAGGGCCTTCAGGTTGAGATGTGTAGCAGAATAATATGCCTTTGGCATTTACTGAACACCCTAAAAGAGATTTGTAAAATTGCTCAAGCAGAGCAGAGGCCAATTTAAGTGGCAGAAGGCTAGAGAGGGGAATGCCTGTGGGAAAGGCAGAGAAGAAACTGCCTTGACTGCACGACTGGATCCTGAGCATTTTGCACTTAAATTGTAAGCCACTGAAGTCCCAAATAAACCCAATAATCTTGAGCACTATTTGCAAATTCTGTGTGATCACTGCAATGTAATATCAAACCTAGTAGTGTCAGACTAGGATAAAAGGGATGGAGGGCAGAGACCTGTCTGACCTCTGCATTGTGGCAATCAGACTTGGTGCCCAGACGAGGTCAGATGTGGTCCCCATATGGTTGTCTCAGTATCTATCAAGTAAATAACCTAAAATATGAAAATTGGGTTTATGAAAATTATTCAAACCATGACTAAGCATTTATATTAAACTATTACATAAAAACACTAACATTAGGATTTCAAATCAATCTTAAAACAATAAGGGAGAAATTGCTTAACTTTGCAATGAAAAGACTTTGGGAAGAATTCAAGATGTACTTTGCATCTTAGTGTATTAATTGTTCTCTATATTAAAATTTATTATATTGCTTAAATAAGTCATTGAGTTACATTTGATGACATTCATCTTGGCAATAGGAATTAAAATAATCAAAAAAATGAAATGAAAGCAAAAGTTAACTAGATTGATCTCATAGAATTCCAATGGTAGTAGTTAAACTAGAAACATTGCCAAAATAGTATATAACTTGAAAATCAGAGCTAAACTGTTAAAAAGCTACAGTACGGACAAAACATTACAAAAAGTAAAATCAAAATAAAACCGGATAAAGTGACAGCAGGAATAACAAGTTTAAGTATTTTACCTATGTATTCCAATGTCTTTTGTAAGGAAAAAATAAAACCTCGCCAAATAATCTGGGTAAGGTGCTTGTAAAATTGGCAAGGAGACAGGGTGTGACCTCAGCTGACTTCACAAGTGGGAAAAAGACGCAGTGAACTTATCAGTTTCAGCCCAAGGTTGATTTCTATGAGCAAGAGGTTAGACATAGACCACTCTCCAACTTTACTAATTCTGATCCCACCACTCCCTTCCACAGTATTCTCTACATCTCTGCAGGGCACTGGACACATAGAACTTACACATCATACTCATGATTATGGGCTTGTGACCAATTGAAATTGCTTAAATATAGCTTGTCTCTCTTTGTCATTGTAACTCCCACCAAATGATTGAAAGGGACCAGGCAAAGAGCTCAAGTGAAGCACTAAGAGAGATGATGGGTTCATTTTGCCATTTCTCTTTTTTAAAAAGACACATCAACTAAGCACTTGTGCAATTTCTGATTAAAGTTGCAGTGGCAGGAGTGACTGCAACCCCTAGGTCATGATAGCAAAGAAGTAGTATCAAGACCTTGAAGGAGGGCAGAAGGCTGCCCGGCCACTGAGGAGAGAGAGATTAAGAAACCATGTGGCTGAGAGGCAGAGGACTAGAGAGAAATGAGGCTGCTGACTGAGAAGAAGTGCATCTGTGGACAAAATATTTTATTTTTAATGTTTCCTGATTTGTGGTAATTTTTAAATTTCTGAAATAAGCCCATATAATTGTGAACACTGTAAGTTCTGCAAAGGCATTCCAATACAATATTGAATCCATCAGAGAAGGTTAATGTGGCGATTAGAATGGTGGTATGAGAATACGATGACGAAGGATGGTGGCCTGCTATGGAACTGGATTCTCCTTCTTCCCACTGAACTCAAATGTGACTCAAATACTATGCCATCGCCTCACTCTCTGCTTCTCAGCTGGATTTGATAATTCATTGTATTGCCACATAGAACTCACACACTATACTAACAATTATGTGCTTTAGGAGGGAAGTTAACAAGTCACCATTGAGAATCAGAAATGTTCAGGAGATTCTGTTCTTTGTTCAGGAGAGACTCTCCTTTGTCCTGCCCAGTGGTGGGCCTCTCACTAGTCCTTGGCCCCATTGCCTGGCCTTTGACCTGCTCAGCCAATTCTACAAAGCTCTTTTAGTGTTGACCTTGAAAGCTTTGATGTGAACTTGCATAGAAACAATTGTTGCTCAGTTACTGTGGTTCCCTGCCTTGTTCTCACTGATGCTATTGAGATTCTCTATCATTTCTTTCGATAGCTGTAGATTTGATTCCTGTGTGCTTCTGTATCATCACATTGTATATGTTATTTAAAAAGTTATTTTTATTTGATTTGGTTTAGATAGTATATAAATGCTTATATATTAGTCAATGTTGAAATAATAGAGATAGTAACCAAGAAGGTATTTTAATGTAAGGCAAGGCTTATCTATAAAGTAAATTTAATATAAGGGTATGCCTAATAACTAATAATGTTGAGAAATACACCTTGTGAATCAGTTATATGCTATGATGATCATTGGTTATACATTGGACTTTCAATGCAAACATGTAAAAATAGACCTGTCTTTGACACACATGAAATTGTTGAACTGGAAGACACTCATAAGAAGTAACAAGTCCAAGGTGTTTCTTAGTGTGATAAAATATTTAATAAAAGTAAGACGAAAGGGCACAGGAGACCTCCGTAGCTCTTTGCCCTTTGAAATACATTACTCGCCAGAAAGCCATTAGCTTAATATTCGATTCTAGTAAAAACTGTGATTTATTCTCTAAAAGACAAAGGATTTCACTAAATCCGTAAAACATTTCTTTATCTTAATTAAAAGTCCTATTGCTGATCTCATATTAAATTATCCCTTTGCATGTACAGGGCAATGAAGTGAGGGCCAATTTATTATAACAATATCATTTCCCCTATCAACCAATAACCAACAAATCTTCAGTGCAGAAAGGAGATGGTACCTTGCTCAATTATCTCCTGGTTGTGTGCACTGATGTGAAGAAATCTGAGATGAGCATACCACTGACCTTATGAAGTTACTTTCCCAAGGAATCTTCAGTCATCCATTTCACTGTTACTCAGAGCTTAGAGTCACAGGCTGGCCAAGGCTGTCACCACAGAGCGTTTTCCATAATAAAGAGGCATATTGAGACAGCAACACTAGTGAACAGTAGTTAATATTTTAGTGTCTTTTTTCAGACACTTTATTCTAATTGTGTTAAAATACATAACAAAAATTTCCATTTCAACTATTTTAAGTGTATCGTTAATGATATTCATCATATTCAGAATATTGTGCAACTTTTACCATTATTTGGTCCCAAAATATTCTTGTTATATCAAACAAAAATTCTCTATTATATCTGCATACCCTATTTCTCTTCTCTTTGATAACTATTAATAAAACTTGAAATCTATATACCCACTCTAAATATTTCATAAAAGTGTAGTCATTCAACATTTGACCATTTGTGTCAGATTTATTTATGTGGTATTATGTTTTCAAGATTCATCTATGTAATAACATGTATCAGAACATCATTTTTCTTTATTATTGCATAATAAGCTGTTATATGTCTATGCCAAATTATGTTTTCTGTTGATGTGCACTTGAATTGCTTCTACCTTTTGACAAACACAAATCATGCTACAATGAAGATTGAAACAAGAGTATCTCTTTACATTCTTTCCAATACATGCTTAGAAATAGATTGCTGGTTGATAAGATAGTTCTGTATAACTTTGAGAAGAATAGCCTAATTGTTTCCCACTGGGGCTTCACAATTTTACATTCTTATCAGTGATAGATGAAGGTTAAACTTTTGATACAAAATAAGCAACATTACAAATATTTCTTTTTTTCATAGTATGTATTCTAATGGATGTGATAAGGTATTGCATGGTTTCATTTGCATTTTCTCAGTGAGTGATGATGTCAAGCATATTTTCTGTGCTTTGGAGAAAGTCTGGCTCTCTGTCCATTTTTCATTGTGTACACACACACACACACACACACACACACACTCCACCCAAAACCAGAATTGCACTGGCCAAAGGAGAGCTTTCATTTTCCCTAGCAGTTGAGCATCGAGCAACTCGCTCTGAGTTAGTGCACCCATTGGAGTCACAGGGCAAGGTTTTCTCTGGTCACAGTGAATATTTTCATAAAGCAGTTTTGCTCAAAACTCAGGGTTTTTTTCATAATGGCTGTTTTAAAAGAATAGCATGCAGCTGTGAAACTTGGTTTCCTGCTCAAGAAAAATGCCACAGAAACTGTTGTGATGTTGAGCACACCTTAAAAGGACAGTGCTATGAGAAATACTCAAGTGTACTGGTGGTTATCCCTTTTCAAAAAATATTAAATATTGATTGATGAAAACCCTCAATCTGGATATCTGTCAGCTTCCTGAATGGATGAAAATATAACTTGAATGCATTTACTGGTAATCAAGATTTTGATGTAAAGGTTCTGAAAAGACAGTGTAACAGTGAGCAACAAAAAAGGCCTGGTTTGTGGCAGATGGGGGACTGCTTTTGCCACCACGACAATGCACCTGCTCTCACAGCCATCTCAGTGTGTCAGTTTTTGGCAAAAAAACCCAACATGCCTCTCTCTTGCACCACGCACCTTACCCACCTGACCTCACTCAGTGACACTTCTTTGTGTTTCCATGAATGGAGAGAGACATGAAAGGCCAGTAATTTGAGGATGTGGAATAGGTGAAGAAAAAATGAGGGAGGTGCTGTCAGCCATCCAAACAGATGTGTGAAAAATGTTTCTAAGAATGGAATCACAGTTTGCACAAATGTATTAAGAGTAATGGAGAGTGCTTTGAAGGTGATAAAGTTGTTTTGTAAAAAAAAAAAAAAAATTACATACGTTGCTTTGAAGAAAAATTCATTTTGGGGGGCTACCGCCTCATGTATGTATTTATGTATATATATACACACATGCATATATGTATATATATACACATACATATATGTATACACACAACACACAAAGTAAAAACCTTTACCATTACATAGATAGATTTTTTACCATAACAGATATAATAACTAAGAGGTATTTTAATGTGAGGCATGGCTTACCTGTAAAATAAATTTAATATAAAGATATGCCCAATTATCACTAGTACTTTTGAAGTATACCTTGCAAAGCAGTTACATCTGCTCTGAGGATTATTGTTTATAGGTTAAAACTTCAGTGCAGACATGTAAGAATAAGTTTGTCTTTGAAATGCGTTAAATTACTTCTTTGTAGGGCTCTCTTCAGAAGTAACAAGATCTAAGGTGTTTCATAGCATGATAAAAATATTTAATAAAAGTAAGACAAAGAGGAGGAGGAGGAGGAGACCTGGTAGCTCTTTGCCTTTTGAAATGCATTACTTGCAAGAAAGCTATTAGTTTAATATTCAGCTCTACTGGAAAATGTAATTTATCTAGTAGAAAATGTACACATACATATCAAGTGGTGAGTCAGTGGAAGAATTTTTGCTTTCCATACAGAGACCTGGGTTTCATTATTGGCCAAAGTTTCCAATGATCAGCTACCATACAAATGCCAGTGGACATTAAACATTTATATAAACAAAGCTGAATAGAATGGCATGCTTCCCATACTAAGGAGGTGGGTTTAGTGATACTTTCTCTAACATCAGCTAGTAAAAATACATGGGTTGCAATGACTTGATCTGTACAGATCATTGGAACGGCACACAGAATTGAGCATTATCATTTTGTTCCTTTTGCATGGGGTCCCCTGTACTCATGTGGAACCTGTACATGGATTCAAAGGCAATCATTCAAGGAGAACAAAAGACTAGTTAGTGGTGCAAAATCAGGAAACATGTGCATCAATGTGCATCAACTTATATACCTCACCTTACTCTCTCAATGTGTATGCTGAGCAAATAATTTGAGAAGCTGGACTACATGAAGAAGAACATGGTATCAGGATTGAAGAAAGACTTCCTAAGTCCAAGCTGTGTTGGAGGCATTAACCAAGCCTCCAGATATTGAAGACATACAGATTAGAATGTTTCAACAAGCTGATGAACACTGTCAAAGCACTTCCTAGTCCATGCCAAGAGATTGGGATAATATCTACCTGGCCAACCAGCTGAAAAAGATACATATTGTCCCCAATTCAATGAAAGGTGAACCAACAGTGTGAGGAAATTATAAAACAATATCATTAATATCACAGCGAAGTAAAATTTAGCTGAAGATTACTCAACACACTATAGCAGCAGTCAGCACGGAGCTGCCAGAAAGTCAAGGTAGATTCAGAGGTGGGTATAGCAGGAGGCATGTCATTGCTTACATCAGATGGATCTTGTCTGAAAGTGGAGAATACCAGAAAGACATTTACTAGTGTTTTCTTGATTGTACAAAGGCATTTAGCGATGTGGGTCATAACAAGTTATGGGTAACATTGTAATGAATAGTAATTCTGGAACACTTTCTGGTGCTTAACCAGAAACTGTATGTAGACCGTGAGGTCTGTGAATCATTTGAACATAACAAGGGGATATTTTGCTGCTTAAAATGAGGAAAGGTGTCCATTAAAGTTATGTCCTTTTGCCCTAATTATTCTACCTCTATGCATTGACAAGTGGGACAATATGAAGTAGGATGCAGCATCATGATTAAAGGAATGCTTATTAACAACCTGAGACACAATCTAACTTGCTGGAACAGGAAGGACTTGAAGTACTTGCAATTGAAAATCAAAGGCTGCAAGCTTCAATATGGATTACAGCTCAATAGAAGAAAAGCAAAATTCTTCACAATTAGTCTAGGGAGAATATCATGATAAAAGAAATAATGAAGTTGTCATGGATTTTCTTTTTCTTGTATCCACAATCCACACTGATAAAGGCAGCAGTCAAGAAATCAAATGATGTAATGCACTGGGAAAATCTACTGGGAAAGACCTTTTTAAAGCATGAAAGAAGAAAGATGTCACTTTGAGAACTAATGTCCCCATAACCCAGGTCATACATCTTCCAGTGCCTCTTATGTATGTGAAAGCTGTCAGTGAATAAGAGTCTGTAGAAGGTTTGAAGAAATGTAATCATGGTGTTGGTGAAGAAGATTGGAAGCACCATGGACTGCCAGAAAAGTGCAGCAGTCTATCTTGAAATATTTATTTGTATTTACAACTTAGAATTCTTCGTCTTACATACTTTGCATATGTTGTATGGAAAGAACAGTTCCTAAAAAAGACATCACTATTGGCGGAGTAGAGGGTCATCAAACAAGAGGAAAAACATCAAAACTGACACAGTGGCTACAGCTGTTGTGAGGGTAGTGCACATTCAATCAATGTTTTCTTCTGTTACCATTACATCACTTTAAGTAAGAACCAAGGTGAAATGACATGATAACAACTTCCATCTATTTATGAGAATTTCTAATGGAATACTGTTTTGCTTCCTTCATTAGATTGCTGTTTGTTTGTTTCTTGTGTGTAAATCAATTTTGGTGCTGTTTAATCTGTGCTTCCAGAACCTTTCAGCAGGAAGTGTTTAAGATGGCCTCTACTCACTCATAACTCCTAGTAACAATTCCCGTGTGTTGCCTGCTCCCTGGATGAGGACTAAACCTTGTGAATCTCTTTTAACAAGTCAAATAGGACACAAATGATGGAATACTACACTTCCATTGTTAGTTAGAAACACACAGTGATTTCTGCCACTTTCACCTGCCCCCTTGCTCTTCCCTTCACTCCTGGAAGATTGCAGCCCTGCTGTAAGCTGAATGAGAGGCTTCGTGGCAAGGAAATGAAATCATTTCTACAACCAATGGTGATTAATTCAGTCTTAACAACAGCAATCAGTGTGATTAGAAGTTGATCCTCCTCACTGGAGTCTTATAATCACTGGAGCCAATACTTTATTTGTAGTCTCATGGAAGCCCCTAGGCCAACACTCATACAAACTGTGCCATGCCCAGACTCCTGAGCCATGGAAACAAATATGAAAAATCTGTTCTTTCAAAGTGTGACCTTTCAAGGGAATTGTGTATTTAGTAATAGATAAATGAAAATAAGGTGCTGCCATCTGTGTCTCAGTAGCCTACTTAATATGTTCTTTGTAACTCCCAATAAATGATTTTTTTCTGATCGGTTAGGTCAAAAGAAGGTAGGGGAAGATGCCGACAGGTTACATGTTTCAAAGGTGAGCATTGTTAACTCAGTTAACTGTGATTGTAAAAAGGTTCATTTATAATTTGTTGAAGTCAATTTTGCCCTTCTGTTGTTAGATGTTGTCGAGTAGGTTCCGACTCAGACCTACCCTATGTTTTTACAAAAGAAGGAAACACCAACCACTGCTATGCCATCGCCACCACTGTTCTTATGTTGAAGGTCGTTTTTGCAGTTCCTGTGCCAATCCATCCTAATTTCCCTGCTCCTCTACTTTACCAAGCATGATGTCTTTCTCCAGTACATACTGGTGGCAACGTGAGTTAATTTTGCGTTGGTCCGCTAACCACAGGGTTAACAATTTGAAACCATCAGCTGCTCTGTGGAAAAGAAAATGGAGGCTTTCAACTCCTAGAAAGAGTTATAGTCTCGGAAACCCAGAAGGGCAGCTTCTACTCTGTCCTGTAGGGTCACTGTAAGGGGCAGTGAGTGTGTTTGCCTTCTGCTGGTTATAAAGTGAACCACCTGGGTGATAAGCGTGCTGGTGCACCCCTTTCTTGGGTAACCCAACAAAGCTGCTTTTCTCGCCCTCCATTTTGCATCTCCGTAACTTTGCTGACCAACTTTGCCAAAGCTTGATCACTTGCTCTGGATCCTGTATCTGGCATGTCTCCATCTGATTTCCGATTCTCGGGATTAGAGCTGGCAGCCTTTGGCCTGATCTGATTGGCCAGCTTCAACATTTTGGGTCGACTATACTATTTGGTGTTAGTCAGCAGAATCTGCCAGATGGTTACCCGAATTAGAGATTTGGGACATGCTCGGCACCACAACTGTGGAAACCATTTTTTTAATTGTGCATTCTGAGAAAAATTCAGTGGGTTGTGGAAATCTTGAACATGAGATAAAGTACTAAGAATAACTGGTGGTTGATAACAGGAATGATGGTGGAGTATAGCATTGTGAAAAGTAAAAATATTTGGGATATCTTTAACCTTTATCTCATAGGTACCAGTCCTTCTAAAAATATTCTTATACCATTTAAAAATAGTCAGTTATGCAGTTGACATAGAGAAGGACTATGAGAAATATTTATATGATCCCTAAATTGCCTTGAATATTCTGTTAATAGAAATCTTATTTTGAAGACATTGCTTACAGTGTCTCTCTGCCATTGAGACCATATAGGACAGGATAGAACTGCCCTGGTACATCTCCAATACTGTAACTATTTGGAGTAGAAAGCCTCCTCTTTCTTCCACGGAGCCACTGATGGTTTCAAAGTGCTGACCTTTTAGATCACAGCCTTATGCATAAACCACTACGTGTAAATTTGAAAATGGCTATTAAAAAAGGTAAGTGTGATTGGAAATTGTCAAAAAAAGAGAGATTACCTTGGTATTAAGTGGAAAGAAATTTATCAAAACTATAATCTAGTTAAAAAGTGCCTAATGAGTTTGCTGACCTAGCTAAGTATTAAAAAATATTGCCTGGATTCTTCGATTTATTGAAAATCATCCCTTAAATTTAAATTTTATTTTATTTCTATGGATAATTGGAGTTCTTTCAACATCATTATAATTATTTAGTATGCATATGAACATGCAACAAATAATTTTAATATGTTGAATATCTCTATTTTTTATGTTTAATTTCTGGAACAGCAATATTTCACTCTAACAATTATTAGCTCATGCTTTAGTCCATTCTTAATACGATCTTATGCTTTATTTAATTTCTCTTAGTAAACAACATTCTGTGTTCTGAATAGGTGGTGCTTTTTCATTGTGTTTTGTTAATGATGATGATGCAGTTCAGGTAACAAAATCTGTGATGAGACAATGACCTTAAAAGGAGTTTGTATCAAAAATTGTATTCACTATAAAAAGTTCTAAAAGTTTAAGCTAATACAAGAAAAAATGTAGTAGTCTAGAACTAATTATTTTAATGTATTGATTTTCAAAGTTGAGTCTTGAAGAAGCCAATTAATGCCATCGCCAAAACCAAACTCAATGCTGTGAAGTCGATTCCAACTCACAGCTAGCCTGAGGGGCTGGGTAGGACCGGCCCTGTGGGTTTCTGAGACTGTGACTCTGAATGAGCAGGAAGCCCCATCCTTCTCCTGTGGAGAGAGGGCTGCTGACCTGGTGGTTAGCAGTCCAACGTGTGACCACTGTGGCACCAGGGTTCCAATTATTGCAATAAGTATTGTTCCCTCCATTCGCTACATGACCACTCCCTCTTCAGCAGTCTCTATCTTTCAGGACTCATATCAATCTGCATTGTGACCATACAAATTTCATTTAACCTTCCTGACCTTCAGTAGTTCCTGGAAAATGATAGCTGCTTTATAGCACTGCTAAAAGATTAACTTAATTAACATAGTATTAGTAATGATACCTTTCAACAGAACTTGGCAAATATGTGTATTAAGAGCTGATTAGATGATAATTAACTGTAAATCTCTATAATCATAAGATTTTGAAATTAACTATTTTACTGCTTGAAATGTGCCTCAATTTGCATATGTTATCCACTGATTTGTGACCTCAATTTTTAGCAGAAATTTTAAAACTGTATCAATATAATAGCCTGATTTAAAACCTCAACACCCATCTGATTATTATTTAATATTGAGGATCACAGCTGGATCTGTTGTTTTGATTTTTAAATGTTTTGCTCTTTTCCATTTCTAACTTAAATCTATTCCTATCATGATTGACTATTATCTCACTCTTCTAGAAAGTAAATAGTTAAGGGCAGAAATCTTTGTCTCTCATTCAGTGATATGCCCTACTACCTAAGTGAGTACATTCAATTAATTTGTAATCCAAAAATAATCATTGAATGAAGGAATAAAATAATTTCCACTCTCAGTGTACCTAGTGAGCAAATAATATTTTCCGATATTTTGTTTCAAAAGTACTTTAACTAAATTCACTATCCATCAACTAACTGGGTCTGACTGATCACTCACTTGCATACTGAATTTTACTTCAAAACTTAATTTCTCCTTAACATAAAATCTTGAGAACAACTAGATAACCTTCAGTAATCAATTCTGAACCTACTACATTTAGCCAATTAACAATTTTAAATTCTGATGCAGAAATTTTCAGTTAAGCAAATGGTAAAGAAATAGCAATGTTTCTTATATGCAGGTCCTACACTGCAAAATTACTTATTTCTGAAAATTATGATCTTTCCATAACATTAAATCATGAATTCCTTTAACAACCTATGTTAGGGTTTCTAAAGAAACAAAATCAGGACACTTATGATTATTTATATATATGGATAGGTTTATATAGCACGAAGAAATATAACAGCTAATTAGTCCACACAGCAGTACAGAAGATGCAGTTCAACTCACTTTTGTGGAACAGTTAATATCCTGGAAGTACTTCAATTCATCAGGGCTTCTGGGTCCAAGGTCAAGAAAGCAGACAACTGATTCTTCCCTTGAGCAATGCAGGCAGAGCCCACCCACAGGCAGCAAGCAGTAGGACAGGTCACCAACAGTCAGAAGCTCAGGAGCTTAGCGAAGCAGGCCTGGATGGGATATCAGACTCAAGCAATGCAAGGTGACAGGATCCACCAGCCTCAAGCTCAAGTGATGTACACACCAGAAATGTGGGGAAGCAGTTCTCGAAGGAACCTCAAGCTCTAGCTACAGGATCCATGGGTTGGCTTGTCTCACAGGTAGTGTAGCATAAAAGTTGAGGCAGAGAACTAGCTAAAGCAGCCTCATGCTGGTCCGATTACCAGAGAGCAAGAGAGAGAGGGGCGGACCTTGTCGAGGCATTTATCTCTTTGCCCTCCCATCAAACTTCAGCCTGATTAATCCCATATATTCCTATTGACCAGATTGGCACAATAAGCCTACCTATCATGCAACCTAACCTCTCACTATGGATTGTTATTAATAAAAATTCTTATGTTTGCTTTTGCTTGTTTTGTTTTCATACAGAATGCAGCTGACTCCCTCAGAGTGACTTGAAGCCTCTTACTACACTAATCAAATAAATAAATTTGGTTAATCAAAGCTTAGACTTTTTCTTAAGTAATATATAGCTTTCCTTGCAATAAATCTATATGTATATGTTCACTTACTACATACATGCAAGCATGCACGCACACATCACTGGTTTTGCTTCTCTAGAGAACCTAGAATAAAGTAGACAATAAGGAGGTAAAATAAATATTTCAGTATCTACAAGCCTGTATAGCACTTGTAGCTGTGGGTTATTGAATTAATCACCAACCTTCTCCTGTAGTGAAGACCGTAGTTGACCACTTTCATTTTCTTTGGCCTAAATAGAAATGGAAACAATTCCCCATCTAGCTTCAGGGAGCAGAAAATGACTAAACTCAGCAGTCCCACCCCCCACCCCTCTTTTATATTATAATTAATTGTGGTGTGAGTGAAACTTCACAGATAATTAGTTCTCCAGTCAACATTGTGTGCAAATTTTCCTCTGTGACATTAGTTGCGACTCCCTCAATGTACAAAACTCTTTTGATTTCCTCACTTTTCCAGGCAGCTATGGATTTCTGTAAGAGACTCGGTTCCTCTGAAAATCCTTTTCTAATGGGCAGCATGAGATGAATGCCAAGGGTACATGCAGACAATGAGCAGGATTTATGATGCCATAATTCTTAATTATCTGAATGGGCCATTGCTAATTTCTCATGTGGATGACTGTGAGAGCTCTTTGAATAAAGCTTCATTTCATGTTAGTTCTGGTGGCTCAGTAGTTAAGCACGTGACCGATAACCAAAATGTCAGTCCCCAGCCCCTCCATGGGAGAGAGATGTGCACGTTTGCTTCTGTAAAAGCTGCTCTTTTGGACATACAGTAGGGCAGCCCTATCCTGAGTTACTATGGATCCACTAGTAGTAAGAACTACCTGGGAGGCAATAGATGTGCTTGTTTTATATTTTTTGTCAATCATATTAGTTTCAGACTGAGAAATTCTACATAATTTATTAGTTATTAGTAGATGATAATAAAACATCCTTAAAATGAACACTTGTCAATGTGGATAACATGCAAGTTTGGATGGTATTCTTAATACTGATTATTACAGGTGGAACAGAAGGTGAGAACAACAGTATAATCATAAGATAGGCATAATGCCCCGGATCAAACAAATCAAATGATACTTTGGGAAAATTTGCTGATGAAGATGTATGTGACCAAAGCCCAGGAATTTTAATTGCCTTATATGTATGTAAAAACTGTACAAAGAAGACAGTAGAAGAAATGATGCAACTGCATTGTGATGTTGGCAAAAATATTAACTATGCTATCAAATGACAGAAAAGTAAGCATGTGACTCTGAGCAGAAATACAACCAAAATACAATTGGAAGCAAGGACTGCAAGAATTTGGATTGCTTACTAAGGACATGAGGAAGACCTATCACGAGCAAAGTATTCTATATTTGGTAAACTATGTAGCGAGTCAGTAAGGGACAAGAGAGGACTATTTTTGATGTGATGAATTGACACAATAGGTACAATATATACCAACAACTATAAGATGGCAAAGGAACAGCAACATTTCAATTATATATACACACACACACACACACATATATTTATGATTATCATATATAAGACAGATCTGAATGGACAGCAAGTAACAACAAATACATTTTAAATGTGAAAAAAGTGGGTGTCTGAATTATGTGTTTAACAATTTTATTGACATATAATCCACACATACAATTCAGTTGGTTCAATCATATCAAGAAGAGTTGTACAATCATCTCTACATCTGGTCTTAGAATATTTTCTTCACTCGTAGAATCAATTTAATGACTGAATAAGCACTTACATTTTACAAGCCAGCAGTGTATGACAAAAGATGTGGGAACTGCCTCTTTAAAACGTAACATGCTGGTCTACATCACAAACACCATTTCATGATAATGACTGTAACAGTTTGGACTTCTTCCTTCAACGCTATCAGTTCTTTGTCATATGCTCGCCCTTGAAAGGATTGACTGGCAAACAGTTCTTTTTTGGCGCAGTGACTGTGCAATCCTTTTATTTTCTTTTGATGCTTCCTGCATCATTCAGTATTTTGTCCTCAGAACCCTCTAATAACACTACTGGAAGGTTGAGTATTTTCTTCAGTTCGTTCAGTGAGACCTGCTGCTGTGTGTATTCTTCTCTTTAGGTTTTCTAAGTCCAGGTCTTTGGACATTCTATTATAAAACTTCTTTTCAATCTTCCTTTTGAAATTTTCTGTTCAGCTCTTTATTTTATCATTTCTTTAATTCAGTTTAGCTAATATATGTTCAACAATATGTTTTAGAGTCTCTTCTGACATTCAGTTTGGTATTTTTTTGTCCTTTTAAAATGGAAATCTAGTGGTGTAGTGGGTTACCAGCTGAGCTTTTAAACACTAGGTCAGCTCAGCAGTTCAAAACCACCATCTGCTGCCTGGGAGAAAGACGAGACTTTTTACTTTTATAAAGATCTAGTCACTTAGAAACCCACAGAAACAGTTATACCCTGTTGGTAAGGTTGCCATGGATCTGAATCAACTCTATGAGAATGAATTTATTTGATTTTTTCTTCTTTAATTACCCTTTTCTTTCTTCATGTATGATGTTTCATGTCATCCCACAGTTCATTTGGTTTTCCATAATTAGTGTTCTTGAGCTGTCTCTAATTTTAGATCAGCTACATTGTGGCAGTCATGGACATCTTTTTGTTCATCCTCAACCTGAAATAACATGAAAGTAATCGATGGTCTGCTTTGTGGTCTGTTTGATGGTCAGTATGTGGTTTTGTTTTTGCTTACTATAGTGAGCATATCTTGCCACAGTTGTAGTCAATTTTATTCATCTACTTACAACTGGAAAAGTCCATATGCATTATTATTGTTTATGTTGTTGAGAAAAAAAGAGATTTCCTATGAAGAACCTGTTGGTCTTGCACAATCTTATCTTGTCATCTCCAGATTCCTTTCTGTCACCCCGTCTATGTTTTCCACCTACTAATTCTTCCTCTCTGTTTCCAACATTTGCTTTCCATTCACCAGTAATTATCAATTCATCTTCATTGCATTTTGATCAATTTCAGAAGAATTTGGTAACATTATTAAATTTCTCTATCATTTGAATAATACTTGTATTAACTGGTCTTCCTTGTATTGTCCTATCACAATCAGCATAGTATTTCAAGCTATATCAGAAAATGATCTTTTTGATCATGTGACACCATTTTAAAATGTGACACCATTTCTCTTCAATTTGTCACTCCTGGTATCATAAGGCATATAACTGTCAAATTTAAAATGGCTGTTATCATTCCATCTCAGCTCACGAAAGCCTAGTAGGGTATTGATCTTTATGCATCCCATTTGATTATTGATGACTTCCAATTTTCCTAAATTGTTCTTCTTACATTTCAATTGATTTCTGATTAGTAATGATTTTTGCAACATTTTGTTCTCATTTTGAATTGTGCTACATCAGTATATGAAGTTATTAAAAGCTTACTCCAAACATTTCTGGGTTATACTGGATTTTCTACAGAAGTAAAACCAACGATGCTTACATGTCTAAAAAGAAATTTATATTAAGAAAATGCTCAGCATCATTGTAGAAACAGGTAAGTCCAGTCTTACTTCAAGTATGTGGATCTGGAAGCTTCTTCTGACACTCGTTTCAGAGACT
>NW_022103915.1:64342401-64353645 GCF_000313985.2 Echinops telfairi
TTTGTTTTTAATAAATAATTTTATTGGGAGATTTTACAGCTCTTACAACTATTCATACATCCATTGTATCAAGCACATTTGTACATATGTTGCCATCATCATTTTCAAAATAATTTCTTTCTACATGAGCCCTTGGTATCAGCTCCTCTGTTTTCCCTCCTTCCCCCACTCTCCCACTCTCATGAAACCTTGATATACTATAAATTATTATTATTTTCATATCTTACACCATTGGCTGTCTCCTTTAACGTACATTTCTGTTGTTTGTCCACCTTGGGGGATTATACATCCATCATTGTGATTGGTTTTCCCTCTCTCCCTCCACTTCCCCCATCCTCATAGTAACATAACTGTTACTGTTCCTAGGGTTTGGGGTGCATCTATCCTAGATTCTATGTGTTCAGAGTTCTTATCTGTACCACTGTACATGCTCTGAGCAAGCCAGATTGGTAAGGTAGAACTGGGGAAGAAGCATTAAAGAACTTGAGGAATATTGTGTTTCTTTGATGGTTGACTCGTCCATTCTTTGTGACCCTTCTGTGAAGGGATGTCCAATTGTCTACAGGTGTGCTTTAAGTCTCCACTTTGAACCTCCTTGTTTGTATCAATATAATTCTTTGTTTTGGCTCTTCTGATGCCTGATACTGTCAATACCTCATGATCACACAACCTCATGTGCTTCTTCCACGTGGGCTTTGTTGCTTCCCAGCTAGATAGTTGTTTGCTAAACTCCAAGATTTCAGACCCTAGATGCTATATCTTTCAATAGCTGAGCACCATAAGCTTTCTTTACCACATTTGCTTATGCACCCATTTTGTCTTTGTGTTAGGAAGGTGAGCATCCCAGAATGCCAGGTTTTTAGAACAAAGCATTCTTGCCTTGAGGGAGGACTTGAGTAGAGGCCCAATGTCCGTCTGCCACCTCAATACTTAACATGTAAATATACATACATATATATACTTATATCCCTATCGTTATATTTACATGTGTATATGCCTATATTTATACCTCTATAAATGTCTTTTGCCTCCTAGTCCTTTCCTCTATTTTCTTTCACTTTCCTCCTATCCCACTATCATGTTAAAACATTATTTGGCTCTCAGTAATTCCTCTCTGCTGCATTGCATTTGATCAAACCCTACCAGTCACTCTACTCCCTCCTCGCCATCAATTTTAGATTACCTGCCGTTCCCTTGTCCCTGCATTTGTTGTCTCCCCTCTAATTTTCAACCACCTCCCCCTGTCCCATGTCCTCCAGGAACCATTGATCCCGTTGTTTTCTCCTTGGGATTGTTTATCCTGCCTAGCTTATATAGTTAGTCATGAAGAAAAGGAAAGAATGAAACGAAAAGAAATGAAGGAAGGAAGAAGTCCTATAAATAGTTCCACGTCTGTCTGCTGACCCTTATGAATGTTTTCTGATCAGGTCTGATGAGGTACGAAGCCCTGCCTTGTAAGTCTGAAGTCTATTTTCTGGATTCCTTGGGACTTTGTTGCTTTGCCTCCCTTGTTGCTCTATTGTACTCACTTCATGTTTCACTCCAGTGTGGGACTCAGACTGGGCACAATTTCCACTCTGTGTCTACAGTGCTATCCCCATAGCACTGGTCAGTGGGTCAGTTAGTGGACATTATATCTCTTAGTGGGGCTGGACCTGTGGTCCTCCTTGTGTACTGGCTGCTCCAAGCATGAATGTTGTCCTTGGAGCTTGGTGGGCTAAATGCAGTTTCTCTCTCTCTCTTTTTCCCTCCCTCCTTTCCTCCCTCATTCTCTCTTTGTCTTAGTTTGCTCCTGTGTGGTCTTAGGCCAGGCCCTTTCCCTGTGCTGTATCTTCAGTGCTGCCCTCCATAGTGCATTCTTCTGGAGTGGGGGTCAGCTTAACTTGGATTGGGGCAGGCCCGGCAGATTTCTCTTTTAGGCCACTGCTTCATGCAAGTATGATGCCCTCTAGGCTCAGGGCACCAGGTTGAAGTCTGGTCCCTCTCTCTCTTTCCTGTTAAGACATAAACAGTGCCCTCCCTGTTCCTCCACTACTCATTTTTTTTCCCCCCTCTTTTTTCACTGACTGCAATATGCATGCCTGGATAGTTTTGTTTCTTATGCTTGAGGTTCATTGATCTTCTTATCTGTGTGGGATAATGCTTCCATTTTTTACTTTTAAAGACTTTTTTTATTACATTGGTCTCACAAGACAGGATCATCTCTCTTTGTGCTGGTTAACAAACTAAGTCCATCTACATTATTAATTCCCCTTTGACAAAAAAATGCATATAGTAAGAGATTCAAAGGATGTAGATATTTTTGAAGGATGATGAATATTACTGCTACAATAGAATTAATTTAGATTGGATTTCTCTTTTTAAATCCATTGTCAAAGTCTATCTTTATTTGAAAAGACTATATGAAGGGGTACTCCCCAAAAAAACCCTATGATCACTTGTTTTATTGATGTGAGGGGGATAGTATACTTGGTGTTCATTCCACCAGGTCAGACTGTTAATCAGGCTTTCTATTTAGAGGTTCTGAAAAGATTGCATAACAGTATGTGACAAAATAGGCCTGATTTGTGGCAGACAGGGGACTTGTTTAGCCACCATAACAACGCACCTGCTCACACAGTCATCTCAGTGAGCCACATTTTGGCAAAAAGCAGCATATCTGTCTTGCCCCATGCAACTTACTCACCTGACCTCACTTCGTGTGACTTCTTTTTGTTTCCACAAATGAAGAAGGACATGAAAGGACAGCAATTTGATGACATAGAAGAGGTGAAGAAAAAATGAGGGAGATGCTGTCAACGATGATGAGTTTGAAAGTGTTTCCAAGAATTGAATTGCAGATTTGACTAGTATATTAAGTGTAAGGGAAAGTGCTTTGAAGGTGATAAGGATGTTTTGTAAAATTAAATTAATAGCTTTGAAAAATAATTCAGTTTTTTCGGAGGTATCCCATCGTACACTCAACAGTTAATGTAATTGTTTGCATAGTTTTTAATTTACAGTCTTATTTCCATTTTTCTCCTTTTCTTATTTTTTAAAAATCAATTTATTTTTAAATCATTCTATCATTTAATGGTTGACTCGATGTTTTATATATGTTTTAATTAGTGCAGTTTATTTTATTGTCTAATTTTTCTCCTACATTTAGGTGTCACTTTGAATATTAACTTATTATCTATTTTTTTGGGTCCACTTAATTTTGGTTTTCATTTTTATAGGAAATTTAGTTAGTTCAGCATGTCAGATTGATATTTCAAGCTTGTATTTTTCCTGGGGATCAGCATTCAGCTGCATTCTATAGTGAAGGAGTGATCACCTGAGTGTGTCCCTTGTGTTGAGCATAAAACATGGGCATTATTATAGAACATGAGTTTAATTTCTAAGCAGATACCCAGAAGTTAAACATTACACTAGCATAATTACATCACTTGATAAAAGAACAGAGACAATAAATTAGTGAGCTTAAAGACAAATAATTTTATTTTAATTAAAAAAAGGAATAAGCAAATACAATGTAAAGGGAACTAAAGTGAGCTTAAGAACTCTGTGGGACAATCTCGAGGGACAACCTGTGACTGATAGGAATTTCAGAGGGTGAAGAGGGGAAAAAAGCCATAGAAATAATAGTCCGTGAATTATCTGGAAGAAAGTTTTCCTCATTGCATAAAAGATAAATATACGAGAACTGAGAGAAACCCAGTCAAGATGTACCCTTAAAGAAAAGCAGGGTGAGATATTTTAGTCAACTTCTCCAATATCAAAGACAAGGAACGTATCCTAAGTCCAGCCAGGAAAAGAAAAAATGAAACTGTCACCTATAAAGGGCAGCTATTAAAATAAGCTCAAAGTAATCATTGGCATCATGCCAGCAAGAAGACAGTGGAGTGACATATATAAAATCTTGAAAGAAAAAAAATGCTATCTTGAATCTTGCAGGGCATACTCAGACCATCAAGTACAATAAAGGAAGTTCACCCTCTGGATGACAAAACAGATGACTGGGTCCAGTAAAAATAAAACTACCATACACGTGCTATTTCATATTCTCTTTACATTTTTATGACATTTAGTCCTGTTCTTCCTTTGCGAATGAGCATTATTGAAAGTTTTTCCCTATCCCCAACCCTTGTTGCCATTTGTGGGCAACTGGACTTCCCCTTACAGAAGGGTTGTGGGGAGGAGATGAGCCAGTCAGTGGGCAGTGTAGCAGCAATGAAACATACAACTTTCCTCTAGTTCTTAAATGCTTCCTCCCCCCAACTATCATGATCCCAATTCTACCTTACAAATCCAACTTGATCAGAAGATGTACACTGGTACACATGGGAACTGGAAACACAGGGAAAACAGGACGGATGATCTCTTCAGGACCAGTGGTGAGAGTAGAGATACCAGGAGGGTGGAGCGAAGGTGGGGTAGAAAGGGGGACCCGATGACAAGGATCTACATATAACCTCCTCCTTCAGGGATGGACAACAGAAAAGTGGGTGAAGGGAAACATTGGAAAGTGTAAGATTTTACAAACTAATAATGATTTGTAAATTATCAAGGGTTCATGAGGAATGGGGGAATGGGAGGGAGGGGAAAAATGAGAAGCTGATGCCAGGGGCTCAATTGGAAAGCAGATGTTTTGAGAATTATGATGGCAACAAATGTGAAAATGTGTTTGACACAATGGATGTATTTATGGATTGTCATAAGCATTGTAAAAGCCCCCAATAAAATGATTTTTAAAATAATAGTATTCAGTCATCTAAGTTGTTAATATTTTATTTTAAAAAGAAAAACTGGGATTTTTATTGTAATCTTTCCTTTTCTCAACAATAGTTTAAGTTCTATACCATTGACTAAATTAATGGTAATAACAAAAGTGCTTTTTTACAAAACTATAATGATCTTTTTAAATGAACCAGGAACATCTATAAAACTTAGGTATATCAATAGATCTCAAGGCCCAATCTAAGAATAATTAATTTTTATGACATGGTCCTGCTCAACACTGATCCTCATGAAGTGATCATAAAGATATGGGTGCTAAAGCAAAGTGTGGTAAAGAACACCGTTGGTACCTGGATATCAGAGAGAATAGTGTTAGGGGTCTTAAAGATTCATCTTTAAACAAGCAGTCATCTAAATGAGGCTTCAGGTAAGTCTGTACCAAAGAAGCACACCAACCTAAGTGATCCAAGAAATGTAATTAATAAAATCCAAACCACTTAGAGGGAATAGTATTAGAACTTAAATTGTGAACACCTGGTTCAGAAAGCTAGACATGACAGTGAAAGCCCAAAACTCATTTTCAGGGTTCCCTATTTAACTTAAGTCGTTGGTGAATAATATATAACTATGGACCAGCGATGGGAAAGCCCTTGTTTTCAGACAAAGTAAAATTTAGAGTAGGTTACTGCAGTTTTAGCTAAGTCAAAATATGACACTTTTTCATTTGATCTGCCTATTAATCCAATGTATAACTTCCAATTTTTAAGATATTCTGCTTTGTTTTATCTTGAGTTTTATCTGTGTTTCATTCTGTAGTAGCTGTTGAACCATTTGTTTGTTTTGATTTTGTATGTTTCCTATGTATTAAACCTAGTTTAGGTAAAGCTATAAAGACAGCAACTGGATATAATTTTCAAAGAGACGAGGTAGGGAAGATTGGAAGAAAATGGGGAGCTAATAGTATAGCAAGTAAAAAGAAATCTGGAATTGATTTGGGGGTTGGTTGCATAACACTGATGAATATAATTGAACTATTGACATGGAAGATATGGGAATTGTATGTTGGTGAAATTATTAAAAATAAATCATTGTATTTTGAAGTCACTATGAGTTGGAATGAAGTCAATTCTGAATTGCCATGAGGCTGCCGGCTCTGGTGGGATCTCTGATGGCACAGACCTGATGTTCCATGGAGAAAAGATGGAAGTGTACAATGTCCAGCGAGGAAACCTATGAAGCAGCTCATTCTGACCTATAGGTTTGCTGGAGTAGAGATCACCATGAGGGTAGTGAGGATTTTGTTTTAGGTTTTGTTTGGGTACCTTGTCATATGTAAACCAGGGAGCATCATGAGTCTTATCTATGTCACATGAGAAAGTGCTTATTTTTCATAAGTTATTATATTGAACTCACAGGATGAGCGGTGTTTTAAAATTATCATTTTTTTGCATTATCACATATTTTAGTGGATTTTTATTATAAGCAATCATGTAGCCCAAACACAAGCCAAACTATCATATAGTTTGGTATCTCCTAATGTTGTGTTCATGTTTTTATTTTTCTGTAGCATCCTTGCGTAGGGTGCAATGAGACTATAAATCTTTATGGGAGCAGAAATCTTCATTTTTCTCCCAAGGATAAGTTGGTGGTTTTGAATGTCAAAACTTGTATGGCTAACAGGCCAATTCCTATCCTATAGCATCATCCAAATAAAAACAAACAAACAAACTCTTATACCCATTGAATCAATTCTGACCCATGTTGACCTTGTAGGACAGGGTAGAAATGCTTTTGTGGGTTTCCAAGACTAACTATGAGAAAGAACCCATTATTCATGACATTCCATAGAAAATGAGTCAGCTAACATTGTTAATATTTGTAAAATACTCAGAGTCAGACAATAGAATCGGAAAGTTTTATAGTGAGGAAAAATGAAGGCATCTGGCATATTGCGCTTGGTGGTTGTTGGTACCAAGCAGTAAGAATCGTGTTACATAGAAGTTTGACTTTTACGCGATTGATTTATGGATCATATTTAGCTTTCCATATTTTGTCCTGAAGTTGGAAGCAGAAGCAAAAATTAGGGCAGCTGGGTGTCATTGACCAAGTCTGGATCATTCAGAGGTTTGACTTTCTGGACTTGTTGCCACAGAGATTATGGGCCATATATTGCTATATATGGTCTCAATATTGCTCATTTATATATTTAGTATCTCGTTAAAAATAACTTTACCATGTACCTGTTTCTGAGAATACATTTCAGAGACTGTCGACACTTTTTGTCTTCATATATTTATAAACTCTGCTCCTTGGAACATAAATATATCTTAGGTCATGATGTCTAGGGCATTTCTTGAATGATGGATGATGGAACACAGGATTTAAGTAGTTTGTGACCATTAGGAACTGAGGGACTAGAACTACTATAACAATAATGGCTTGGTTTTCAGACATTTATGCGTATAATAAACCTCTATTTTCTCATGTATTTGGGGGGGTGCAGTGCTTCTGCTCTCTGCAGGCAGACTTACTGGATAGTAATAATTATTTTTATTGAGATTGTTAGAAAGTCTGCAATAGGGACCAATTTCGACTGAACAGACAATCTTTAAGTAGAAAGTATTAAGCCAATACTCTCCCTGCAAATATAAGACAGAATTATATTTTTGTTTATTTTAACACATATTTTAGAAATTGAAACCTCTGTTGTATTTAGTTATTATTTTAACTAACAAATAACTTCTGAATATATTGTGAACTGCTAAAACATACTTAAAGGAAAAACAACCAGAATGCTTTTGAGATGCAAAATTATGGGAATATCGACTCATTTACTTTTGACATGAGGAAAGATCAATTTCTAGAAAAAGTTATTATTTTTGATAAAATAACAGGGTCAATGAAAACAAGGGAACTTCATTAATATGAATTTACACAAAAGCTGAACCAATGAATTAAAACAAACCAAAGATACTGCAGATGGTGTAGAACACGTCAATGGTTCCTTCAGCGGTCAATATGAGTGGAGTGGACTAAAAGGCAACTAATGACTATGTCAAGAAATAAAACTATTTAGGGACGAATAAATATAAATCCTCTGGCTTGAGGTTTTGCCTATGAAAAACACCAAGCATACATGCAATCTATTGATTAATGCGTCTATTGACTGTGAGGATCTCTAGTGGAATAATGGTTCTATGTAAACTGCTAATTGCAGCCACGCCTAGGGTGAGGCTTTCTACTTCCATAAGATTTACTGTCTCAGAAACTCACAGGGGGCAATTCTACTCTGTCTTATAGGGTTTCTGAGTCTGAAGTGACTCGATGGTACTGAGGGTTTTTTTTTTTATTGTTGTTGTTAGCTGACTAGGAACATGGATAGGAGGTCTTTTGGTGCCATAGTGTTTACCCATTGGGTTGATAACCACAAGGTTAGCGGTTCAAATCCACCTACCATAGGCGACAGATGAGATTTTTCTACTCCTGTGAAGAGTTCAGCCTCAGAAACACACAGGGGCAGGTTTACCCTCTCTTATAGGGTTGCTATGATTCAGAATGACTTATGGCAGTGAATTTCATGTTTAAGTTATGAAAATGGATGGAGCACCCACAACAGGGGATAATATAAAAACTGGAAGCATTTAAATTTGTTTACAATATAAATCAATTTATTCTTTCATATTTAAGAGTATTCTCAGTTGAAATCCCTAGATAGGAAGAAAAATTGCCGTATGGGCAAAGAAAATTAATCAATTTTCTTGCTGGCACATAATTCCTTCTTGAATAACTTCACAAGAAATTTTAAATTGCTGCATTTTATATCACTACAGAATTCTCTTAAATTGAAACTCGTAACAAACTGTTCTTAATGTTTCAATATGCAGGTTGGAACTTTTAGAGGGAAATTCAGGCTAGTATTTGCTAGATACTTTCCTAAATTCTAAATAGCTGGGCCATTTCTATTATTTTTATTATTCCAGTGAACACTTAGATAGTTATATCAGAAATGCATAGAAGTACCTACTGTCAAATTCTAAGGAAATGAAGTATAGAAAACCCTAAATTAATGGAATGGTAAAAAGCATACAGAAAGAGGCTTCTGGCTCATACATCTAAAGACCCCAATTCCAGTGGCAATAGCTCGGAGTTTATTTATCTATCCTAAGTTATTTTCTCTCATCAGAAGATTACCTATTAAATCCAGATAAGAGCTAAATTTCAGTTTCTGGAACTCTTATTTGTCTATATCTATGATTAAGGGGGTGAATTGCATGTGTGTTGTATATGATACTTAATGTACAGTGGAAAAGAAATTGAAATCTTATCCTTTTTTTCCCAACCCATTTTATTAGGAGCTATTGTAGACATCATATCATTTCAGAGTTCAATCACCTCAAACAGTATTGCATAATTGCTACCCCAATCAGTTTCAAAACATTTTCTTCCTTCTTAAAATCCTTGATATCAGTTTCCCTTCCTCTACCCCACCTCCCCCACCAAGGCTTATGTATACCTTTTCTATCGCTCCCATGTTTATATTAGGCTCATCTTTCATTATTTCACACATTTCAATTTCTATTTTAAGAAGCTTTTGAAAGCTATCAATTATCTATGTAGCATTACCATATATTTAATTTGGTACATATACCAAATCAAACATGTCAATCAAGTTTCTGCCAGATGACACCTCCTTGATGTTATAAACCTTTTGTATAAGAGCAAGACAAACAGATTTCTCTCTCTCTCTCTCTCACACACACACACACACACACTCACACTGAGACTCTATGTTGGCCTCGCCCATTTGAGCTGCCCAACCATGACGGGTACTGGTGCACTACCATGTTTCCAGTGACTTGGGATTCCCCTGACTCTGCACTCACTAGCCTGTGATCTCCATGTTTTCTGCTGCACCTTTTAGCATTAGCTACCTGAGTCTGAAGAGGACCTTGGTAGCATTGAACCTATGAACTTGAGTTGGCCTGGGGTGGCACTCCTTCTTGATGTAAAGTTACTTTTTGATATAAAATTATTCCTTGTACATAGATGAGTATCACTGGATTTGTTTTTATAGACAACCAGGCCTAAAACAATGTATTAATAGGTTTGGGGCTCACACTTAAATATAGCCCCAATCAAAAACAATTTGTTCTTATGACATGGCCCTGCTCCATGATTGCCCTCTTAAAGAGATCAGATCACTGAAGTGCTATATCAAAGTGTGGTGAAAGAATTAGATGGTGCCCAACTATCAGAATTGCATCTGGGAACTGAAAGGCCTGTTTTAAAACAAGCAACCATCTAAGTGAGCTGCCAGCTAAGTGTATGTGGGAGAAGCACACCAGCTTGTATGATCCATGGATTGTAAATAATAAGATCCAGAGCTTAAATTGTGACCATCTAGTTTGCAGATGGCCAAGGGTGAGAGTGGAAGCCTAAATCCATTTGCAGGCTCCTCACATGAATTCCCTCTGAACATAGTCCAGGATGTGAATAGCTTTGCTATCAGGCAAAGAACATTGTAAAGTTGATCATGGCAGATGTAGTTAGGTTAAAATGTAATACTTTATAATGTGATCTTTCCTTTTATCCATTTAAAAGTTGCTTCAGTTTTTAATATTTTCTGATTTCTTTTGAATTGAGGTTTTTCTATGTTTTACCCAGTTAGTGTTGATATTTTTGTTTCTTTGATTACTGTTTGTGTTTCATATCATTTTGTATACATGAAATCCAGGATAGGTAAATCTATAGAGAATGTAACTGGATTGATAATTTCTTCGGGACAGGGAGGATGGGGGTAAATGAAGAGCTAGCAACAATGAATTTGAGAAGAAAATGTTCTGAAATTGATTGTGGTGATGATTGAATAAACTTTTTGATGTGATTAATTACATTGAATTATATATGAAGTATATGCCAATAAAATTATTTAAAAATAGAAAAATAAAAAAACTATTGTACCCAAAACAACTGGTTGATGTTACATCACTTCAACAGGTATCATATGATCAAGAAGCAATGTTATTGTGGGAAGAATTCCAGTCTACACTGAGGTCATTAGTAAACAACAAGGCTTCAGGCATATAACAATAACAACAACAACTGTCTGTAAAAGAATAATGTTCTCAGGAGGCAGAGTCTGCTCCATCTGAAAGAGACCCTATCTTCAACAGAATAAAGCACTGCTCAGCCCTGCATCATCCTCTCAGTTGCTGCTGTGTTTGAGTCCATTGCTTTAGGCGTTTTGTCAGGCATCTGATTCCAGATCTTCACCTTTTGTGTTGACCCTCCACTTTCCCAAGAATGATGTCCTTCCCCATGGACTGGCCACTCCTGATAACTTGTCCAAAGTATATGACTCAAGCTCTGGTGGTGTAGATTGTGCATCAAGCTACTAAATGCAAGGTCAGCATTTCAAAACCGGCAGCTACTCGACTGGAGAAAGATGGGACTTTCTGCTTCTGTAAAGAGTTATGGTCTCAGGAAACTCTCAGGAAACCCTCCGGGACCATTCTCTCCTGTTCT
>NW_022103915.1:64358233-64359804 GCF_000313985.2 Echinops telfairi
TTATTGTGGGGAAAACTGACTATATATATAAAACATTATTTAAAATGCAGTTTCTTTTCTTGCTGACTAAGTCTTGGTGTTATGTACTAGTACTTAAATGTATCTGACGCAGAAGATAAAAACATAAAGAACATAAAAGAGACTAATGTATAGAATTGAAGGAAATGTTCCTACTGTAACCCTCAGATTTCTCAGCTGTAAATTGTGCAGATCAGATCAAACCTTAACCAAGAACTCTTCTACCTATTAAACTTTGTTTATGATTTTGTGTGCATATGTTGAAGAAAATGAAGAGTCCCTCAATTTTGACATGCGTCCCAAAAGATCACGATAGTAACCAGATAAATGTTTTCATTACCATTGTAATTATTCAGCTAAAGGAAAAAGGGATGCCCATGTTTGCATCTGTGATAACAATATATTTATTATTAAGGAGATATACTGTGCCCCATTGACTAAGAAAACAGATAGTCACAGATTGATCTGAAACATGAACTTTGATATTGGTGAATCACAAAGGGAAAATCCTTGTAACTCTTTATTGTTGGATGATACTGTGCTCATACAAGCTTTTTAAAACTTATACATTAAACATACTTTAACTTAGCACTTGATGATTGCAACCTAGGCTATTTAGAGGATATAAAAGATATACAAATGTAAAAATAAAGAATAATGAAGGTAGGAAGACAATATGCCAACAAACTCTGAAATTAAATTCTGCTCCTTTCATGCAGTTCATTCTGTTTCCCTCCGATCCATTCTGTTGCATTTTGCCTAATTTTCTAAAGCACAAGGAAAACATTCCAAGACACCTGAGCATAAGATTCAGGCTCCTTATTACACATAGGAATTTCTTTCTACTTTAGCTCTTTTAAAAATTTTTTTATTTATTAATTATTTTTTAATAGTTTTATTAGGGGCTCATACAACTCTTATCACAACCCATACATACATCAGTTGTGTAAAGCATATTTGAACACAGTAATTGTCAGTTGAAGTAGAGTGGATTCAGATCCATGGGAATTTCTTGTGTGCAGAGTAAAACTGCTCAGTAGATTTTTCAAGCCTGAAACTTTCAGAAACAGCTCACAGAGTTCATATTCCAAGGCTGGTTTTGGCCAAGTGAGGACTGCCCGTCTTGCCTGGCAATGGAGTGCCGAATTGTTTAGGTCACCAGGGACTCCTATGTCCTTGGCTGCCGTAGTTTGCTCCTGTTCCCGTTTACAACCCGTTGTTAACCTGCTGAGATGAGCCTCCTTCTGTTAGACTCCTCCAGGGAATCACACTACGCGAAAGGTGCTCTAACCTCTTCAATGACAAATAATTGGATTTTATAATATCATTCTAGAGTTGTTTCCCCAAAGGGGCAATGCTGGCCCCTAGAGAACTGGAGTGATCTAGGGTTGGGGGTAAGAGGTTGCAAAGGCAGACACCTACAATTTACTCTTTTAATATTGCAACCTAAGGCTTGAATCTTTTCTTCAGTTCTTTCAGCATGATATATGCTGATTCTGTATGCCTTTTTGGTTTTCTAACTCTGTATTTGCACATTTCCTTATAATCCTTTA
>NW_022103915.1:64360103-64361263 GCF_000313985.2 Echinops telfairi
CCTATTTTTTGGCAGATGATATTGAGATTCTCTATCAGCTCTTCCCACAGATGTAGCCAATTTGATTTATGTGTATTTCATCTGGAGAAGTCCACATTTATAATTGCCACTTGTGTGGATGAAAAGGTATTTGTGATGAAGACGTCATTAGTCTTACAAAATTGTATCATGTAATAACCAACTTAGTTTCTATCGTGGTCATATTTTCCAACTACTGTTTCTTCCTTTTTGTTTCCAACTTTTGCATTTTGATCACCAATAATTATCAATACATCTTGATTGCATACTTGATGAACCTCCAACTGAAGTCATTGGTAGAATTCTTCAATTTCTTCATTACTAGCTTTAATGGGTATATATCTGAATAATAAAAAAAAACAAAATATATTCAATCCTCAAGTTGCGATATTAAAAATTTCTATGGGAAAGGTATTGATTAATACAGGAAGCAACAAACGAAGATGGAAAGAATACACTGAGTCACCAAATCAAAAATAACTACTCAACATTTAACAATGTCAACATATAGCATATGATTAAGAACCAAGTACTGAAAAGAGAACTCCTGCTGAACTGAGGGCATTAACCAAAAACCACATCTCCATGAACTGGCAGAATACCAACTGGCCTGTTTTGACGTGCTCAGGAAGCACTGAAAGCACTCATAACCAAAAACCACATCTCCACGAACTGGCAGAATACCAACTGGCCTGTTTTGACGTGCTCAGGAAGCACTGAAAGCACTCACTAGTCTATGCCAGGTAATTGGAAGACTACTACCTGACCAACTGAAGGAACTAATTGTACATATTCCAAGGAAAGTGATCCCATAGAATGTGAAAATTATTGAATAATATTGTTAATGTTAAAGGCAAGTCAAATTTTGCTGGAGATCATTCAAGAATGACTGTACCAGATATCCAAGACAGATTTATGTTACAAAGGATATTTTTGCTGGCATCACATAGGACTTGTCTCAAAGGAGGAAATACAAGAAAGAAAACATTTACTTGTATATTATTGATTATGCAAATATCTTCATTTTTGTGAGTCATAATCAAGTATTGATGACATTGAGAAAAGTGAGAATTCCAGAACACTTCATTGTACTCATGAAGAACCTGTAGATGGATCAATCAAGAGATAGCCATTTGACCAGA
>NW_022103915.1:64361598-64363973 GCF_000313985.2 Echinops telfairi
AAAAAAAAATAATGTCAAAGCTTTTGTCGTTTTTGGATCTAGAATCAATGCTTGTGGAAGCAGCAGTCAAGAGATCAAACAATGCATTCCCCTGGGTAAATCTGCTGCACATGATCTCTTTAAAGTGTGGAATATTAAGCATGTCTCTTTGAGGACAAACATGTGCTTGACCTAAGCCATGGTATTTTCAATTGACTCATGTACATGTGAAAGTTGGACATCGAATAGGAAGACCAAAGGAGAATTGATGTGTTTGAATTGTGGTGTGGTTGAAGAACATTCAAAATACCATGGGCTGCCAAAAGGACAAACAAATTTGCCTTGGAAGAAGTATGACCAGAGTGCCCCTTGGAAGCAAGGATGATGAGATTTTTTACATGCATTAGACATGATTTCAGGAGAGAACAATCCCTGGAGAGGGACATCAAGCTTGGCAAATTAAAATGCAGCCAAAGAGATAGATAGTCACAGTAGCTGCAAAGATAGGTCAAACATAACCATGTGAGGAAGGTGCACAATCAGGTGGTGTTTTGTTGTGTTGTTGTACATTGGGTCACTATGTGTCAAGATAAACTTAACACTACCTTCCAACAATGATAAAATGCCTCAAGGAGATGGATTAACACTGTGACTACAACAATGAACTCGCGCATAGGAACAATTGTAAGGATTGTGGTGTTTTGTTCTATTGTGCTTAAGTTTACTGTGATTTGGATCCAACTCAATGGCACCTAACCACCACCACCACAACAAAACATACTTATTCTGGATTATGGGTTATAAGAGAAAAGTTTTTAATTGCTCAGCGGGCACCAATTTTTTTTTCACTGAAAAGTGAGCAGTAGGCTAAAAAAGTGTGGTAGTTACATAATCTGTTGTCAATTTTAGACTTACAAGTGAAGGGGTGGAGTGGGACACAGGCTTACTTCCTGGGAGACATTCCTCTGGAGAAGACACATGGAGCTATACTAGAGCCGTAGGTCCTGTGCTGAGATGCTTCCACTGCTACTACATCCACAAGACTTTCCACTCCCTGGCCTGTGGTCATCCTGCATTTGGCATCATTTCATGTGTTTCCTGTGTCTGAAGAGGAATTTATCGATTAGTATCAGAAACGAGCTAATATCAGACTTATGGACCTGATCTGGAGTAGGCTGGATATTTTCTCAATATTCAATTGCTCTTATATACAAAACTCTTTCTTATTCACATGTGAGTGTCTATGAATTTCTTTCTCTAGTCTACCCAGACCAACACACACAAGACTAATGGGAACTTAAGTTCTAGAGTAAATCTTCTTAAACTCTAGGTCATAATCCCATATGGGGTCACATAATTGAATATAGGGGTCATTTAAATTTTGTAAACCGTAAAAGGTTTTCTGTTTGCCTGTTTTATCGATTATTCAACTGTGTATATCATAATCACAACTTAAGTAGGGTGTTGGCAAAAGTAAATGTTTTCTGAATGCCCAAGGGCCAAAAATTAATTCAAAATCACCTGTGTTTCTTGTAGCACTTGCCCGTGTTACAAGTTCCCCAGGTAAAAAAGAATCATGAGTGGAAGACATTTAAGAGCTTAGTATCTATTTTAACTGGTGCTCATTTCAGTCTTCTCTATACCAATTTATTTAAAATATGGAGGACTTCAAAAAGTTTATAGAAAAATCCTTTAAGTCCTTCATATTTCTAAATAAATTGGTAGTTATTCACTGTGTTTTCTGTGTGTGTGTGTTTGCTTACTTTTAGAAACACAGTAGATGTTCAGTAATGGATATTTGATTGAATGATTTTCAGTCATCTAAAATATATAAATAGGGCACTTGGGAAAAATTGAAGGGAGAGAAGACTATGTAGTTCATCTTTGCGCAATTAAAAAGTTCATTGGCTAAATTGTAATTATAGTCTGGTTCAATTTGTAGTTAAATAAGGAAAAGCTAAGCATATTTTAAGATGGCAATAATCATACTCAAAACCTTACATTACAACAAAAGCAATAATTCAGACTAACTATGCAGACACAACTTTAAGTAGATTCTTATAGTGTAGCATCTATAAAACTCAGAAGCCTAAAGTTTGAGGAAAGTCAGGATGTTATGCAAAAACTGAAACGTTCCAAAAGTACAGTGCAGACATCATCTATAGCAAGGCAGAAAAAAATTTGAGAATAACTTCCCTTTCATCCAAAAGTTGGATGAACCCCCACCCCATTAATGCCAGCACACACTAAGTGAGGAATCTAGACTTCCGTCTTGGTGAGGGTTGATTAAGGCACGCCTACTCTTTGCCATAATGGAATGAGAAGGCCAATAATGAATTCGAGACTTCCATCTCCACTAGTAACACTTCTCTCCAGTTTCTTCCTCCTATTCATTG
>NW_022103915.1:64364564-64365611 GCF_000313985.2 Echinops telfairi
AGAATTAAAGTTATGCAAATTACCAACACTTCCATGAAGTAAGGAATATTACAGCATACTCTGGAGAAGTAAAAAAAATTAATAAGGAGATATAAACATCTCTACATCAATACATTTGTAGTGATTAAATAGATCACTTAATTGAAAACCACAAAGTGTCAAGACTCACTAAATATGGAATCAATATTTATATTACACATTCCATATTCATTTGTTTTATTTTAAGCTTAAGTGGGTTAAAACTGATGTAAGTAATTCATTTTCCTTACTAAACCACTGGAACAATAAGAACAAAATCCTTGATAAATTCTAACTTTTCTCCATGTATCACGAGGTTACTTCTTGGTCCAGTAGTGAAGAGTTAAGTCTTCTTAACAATGAATCCTAATCCTTACTGGAGGCTGCAATCCCTGACCTTCATCAACAAGAACTTCAAGTCCTCTTCACTCTCAACAAGCAATGTTTTGTCATCTACATTCCACCTGATGCCACATTTTTCTTATAGAAGTCAGCTTCTTTGCTCAGCCTACAGATTGAATAAGTATGGTGAGAGTATACAATCATGAGGAATATTTTTGTGGTTTTAAAACATGCAGTATTCCCTTGTTCTGTTCCCACAACTGTTGTCTTTTTAGTTAAGAAGGGGGGGGGGGGCTGTGGAGAGTGAAAAAGAGAAAGTAAAAGAAAAACATGAGCATCCCTGGAGTATTTCAGAGAGCAGCATAACTGGTAAAGGGATCCCAGGAAGCACAGCCACCTGAAAAAGTAAGGATTTACTTTGAAAAGCCAGATTGTCACCAACTTGATCCCAGGGAGTAGAATTGCCATTCTATTTGGCCAGGGATTGGACAAATGCCCAAAACTGCCTGCCACAGTGGAAGAATAAGGTCTGCTAGAGCCAAGAGAAAGGGATCATCATTCAGATGGACAAAAAAAAGGTTATTGTTGTTTTTAGGTGCCTCAAATCACTTCCTACCCATATGCACAACATATTGAAACACTGCCAGGTACTTTGCTGAGGTTGTTAGTTTATTGTGCCAACCTGGC
>NW_022103915.1:64368003-64374426 GCF_000313985.2 Echinops telfairi
CTTTTGATCGCATCATTCCTGGAGGAGTAGATCGTGTGATTTTCTGAATTAAAATGCCCAATGCTAGTTCATTACAGTTCACCAATGCTGAGATAGCGATCTTTATGAGTTCTATTTCAGGTTTGAGGTTTTCAATTTTATTAGATTCATTCTTTATACATTCCAATTTCCAATTATGAACTGATATTTGAAAGCTATTTCTTCTCATTTTGAGTCGTGCCCCCTCAGCAAATGAATATTCTCAACCTGACTCCTGCAGATTTTCATGTCACCACGATGAAGAGTGCTTTGAGGAAGCATCTTCTCCTCATCACATTTCAGGTTCCTTCAGACACAGGTGTTATATCCTTTAGCACATCTCTGTCAATGTTCTGCTTACATTCATTATGCTTTCAGTATCGGGCCTGTTTCTACATTATGCGTAAGGTTTTCGGTAGTTACTTCCTTCAAAGTGAGCTTTGAGTCCTTCTTCTTTGTCTTAGGGCTTATAAAAATATCTACCTAAGATGCTGTTGGATATAGTTAATGAAATTCATTGTATATATATAATAAAATTATTCAATGATGAAAATATAGAAAGATGTTCTGCCACATATTTTGTGAGCCACCAACATGCAAGTGAAAAACGTACCTTCCCAGAAGGCCTGAAAGGTGGAGCTTAAGTTCAGCAATGGAGGACCCCCACATTCAATTCAGAACTCATTGCTAACACCCCAAATCTAGAGGTCAGGGATATTGCATAAATCATTAGAGAATAATGGATTATTTATGAGACATGAATACAAATGTAAATTTGTCTGCTAGATTTTTGGACTTGCTTATTCCCATTGCATTGTGTTTTCCTCCAATTTCTAATATTTGTGATGAAAATATCGACCTTGTGTATTTTCCACTCTTGTATTCCAGACACAGATTCTCCAGTGCAGATTCCTCAGGTTCTCAGATGAAGAGAAATTTGCCCCAGGATTGAATAAACCTAGCCTATGACCTATATTTGATGTAGAATATTCAGAAGTTGATATTTTGTACTTGGAATTGAATTAAGAATTTGGGTTATTATGATGGGGTGGATGTGTTTTACATATGATAAGAACATAAATTGTGTGGGACCAAGAGGTGGAATCTATCATTTCAGTAGTGTCCCCCAAAATATGTGTTGTAACACTTAGCCTCTGTGATTGTGGTTATAGTTCCATTTGAGAATAGTTTGCCTTTGTTAATGAGGCAGGTTAGGATAAGGTTTAATTTGAATCAATTTATTTTGAGATATTAAAGAGATTAAACAAGCAAACAAACGAAGCAGAAGAGAGAGACCAATCTACACGAAGATTGTACAAGAAACAGAAGCTTCAAGAGACATCGATCTTTCGTCAGAATAAGCGAGAGAAAAACTTCCTTCTAATTGTTGAGAAAATACATTTAAAATCCAACTATTAGAGTAGCACTAGATAACTTAGAAAATTATTTAGAATTTAGAACTGAGAGATTAGAAGCACTCCTCAAGGTATGAATACTCTCCCAGTTTAAAGCCACATCTATGATAACACACAGTGGATATTCATTATATACCCAAGTGACTATGGATCACATTAAATTTATTAGAAACATGATGTTCTCTTACTAAGTAATCCTGCCAAAAGACTATTTCATATGTTTAGAAATTCACCTCTCTTGGATCTGGTGGAAATCATATTTTTAATATTACCATTACACATTCAGATAGTAACGGCAGAACGCAATACATTGAGACATAAAATTCACTTACCTGCTTTCACTCTGATTGATTCTAATTTATTCCTGAACTTGAAGTGAATGTCAGACGTATAAGCCCTTAAACCACACAGAGGCTCACTCTGACTTTGTGCATTTTGAAGTTGAATTCCTGAAATACTTGTTCTGGTCTTTCTAATATATGGATGCCAAAGCCTATTTGTGGTGCATAACTTACCTTCATCAATTAAAAATATAAGCATGGACACTTAAGTCTTATGATAGAATATATTTACATTTTTTTCTTTACCAAATAATTTCATTACTTTTATAACATGAAGAAAAAGTGCATTATTTACATCTATTAATATATTAGGTGGATACATATTTTTATAAGCCTAAGACAAGGATTTGTAATTATGCATGGCCACCTGCTCTGAGCAATATATTTAGCTTAGAATGCTGATCCTACAAATTTATAGATTTTTCTTTTGGACTTTGAATTCTGGCCTTACTTTGTCATCTAATTTCTCAGTAGTTTTATACAGAACAACCTGAACAACAGGTTAAATCATTGAAAGGAAGTCACAGCTACAATGGAAGTTAATGCTTATGGGTCAGAAGATTGGTTATGAGGTATTCATATGGAAACTTGTGCAATAGATGGATCAGCAAAATAGTACATTGAAAATTATGTGTATAAGTATATTCCATTTTAAGTTAATAGCCTTGAACTTTATTCTCAAAATTTTATTTGCATGTAGGTATCACTTGCCTAGGAAATTGCACTTCAGACAAATGTGAATAGAGAAAAAAAATTCCAGTGTTATTGCTCAGTCTCAATTTTCTTATAAATCCGGATTTTATTGGTTTGAAAATCAATTAATATACTTTGTAATATAATATTTAGAAATGAGAGAAAATGTGAACAATACATGTGTGAATATATTTCTAGCTTTAAAATAATCTATTTTTACATTCAGATGTAAATTATCTCTTCTCATAAAGAGAACACACCGACAAATTGCTTTAATTGAATTAGCTTTTTGTCCCTTTAAATATTTTATTCATACCATTGAAGCAGATGGTATGATAATCAAGAAGGCTTCATCCATTTAACCTGTTGAAATTTGAAACTAATGTGACAAAATATTTTAAATATTACTTCTAAGATAAAGTATTTTAAATAAAAGTAATTTTAACTGAGTGTTTTGGTTTGAGTTTGGTTTTAGTAATATGAGAGAGTACAAAATAAATATATAAGATCCCCACTTCTAGCATAAACTGAGCCTTCCCACTTTTGGTCCAATATACTCAAGCTGATGCCCAAAAGCAGCACAAAGAAACTGTGTCTAATTTGTTATACAGATAACCATAATCTTCCATTTTAATGCATTTAGTGTTAAATGTCATTGCCATCTGTAACTTGTGTGAAAGTGGAAATGTCAGTTATTTTTTTTCATTTAGATCCAGCCTGCAATGCAGCATTATCTGTGAGTGATGCTTATATGTGTTGTCCAGGATATTGTAGTTAGATGTAGCCCTGTGGCAAAGAGGTAATCGTATTGATTTTTCACTACTGCAGCAAATACTCTTGTGTCCAACTGCTAAGTTTGGCAAAAAAAATAAATAAAACCACAACGATCAGATTTGCTGTTGAAGCAAGATTTCAAGTGCCTTCACATCACTCTCTGCAAGGTCATTTCAGACAGGATCGCCCTGAGAAGTAGGCTGTTTTAGATCATATTTGCAGGTCTCCAAGCCTCCCTTTAACTGCTATTCTGGGATATTATTTTCCCTGTTTTTAAAGATAGCAATGTAAAATGTTAAGAAGCAATTTGATTTATAAATCAAAATTTAAGCAACTTGTTTGTTACATTTTGAGTCCTAGTCGGATAATTGGATGCAATACAAAAATTATGTTTTGGTTATCCTAAAATAATTAACAAAAGTTTTAAGTCTTTTAATAAAAATAACATTTAGAAAAGATATTTTAAATATAGGAAGTGACATTTTTATTTCTTAATTTCAATTGTCTTCATTTGTTTTATTTTTCCTTTTTGATTATAGTTATGATGAAAAATACGTAGATAAATGATTTGCGAGCGACTGAAATCATACAGTGTCTTAGCAGTTATTGCATTTGTGTGATTTAATATCTTTTAATTTGAGAACAAATATTTTAATAGACTTTATTCATATCATATATAGCAATAAAATTATTTGAACTCTATATTAGGCTCTGTAGAATACCTTAATTTTTTTCTTTATTCTGTTGCTCAAAAGATACATACAGATTACACAGTATTCTCTGAGCACTCAAGTAGAATTATATATTAGAGGAAATGAAAAAGATATAGTGTCTGGGGTCTTAAAGATTTGAAGATAAACAAGCAGCCATCTAGTTTAAAAACAACAAAGTTCACATGGAAGAAACACACCAGCATGTGGGGTCATGAGGTGTCAATTGGACATCTCCTAACAGAAGGTTCCTGGGGAGGACGGGCCAGTCAGGGTGCAGTATAGCACCGATGAAACATACAGCTTTCCTCCCCACCACTATTATGACCCTAATTCTGCCTTACAAATCTGGCTATACCAGAGCATGTACATGGGTCCAGGTAAGAGCTGGAAACACAGGAAAGATAAACTCCTTGGGACCAATATTGAGAGTAGCCATACCAGGAAGGTAAGGGGAAAGTTGGGGGAGAAAGGAGGAACCAATGACAATGACCTACCTGTAACCTCCTCCCAAGGAGATAGACAACAGTGAAGGGGGTGGGCCAGAGACATCAGACAGTGCAAGACATGAAAAAATAATAATTTGTAAATTATCAAGAGTTCATTAGGGAGGAAGGGAGGGAGAGGGAGGGAAGGAAAAAATGAGCTGATAGCAAGGGCTCAAGTAGAAAGAAAATGCTTTTAAAATGATTTTGGCAACATATGCACAAATGTGCTTGAGACAATGGATAGATGTATGGATGTGATAAGAGTTATACGAGCCCCCAATAACATGCTTTTTTAAAAAAGAAAGAAAAATAATGATATATCATGATCATGGAATATCATGTTACTTTTCTCTTTAACATCTTCTAATAGTGTCAGTAGTAGTCCCAGTAGTGCTGTGGAATAGCCTTGGGTTACCACCCAAACAGAGTTCACTGGAAGAACACAAAATTATTGAAATAAATTCAATGTAGAACATATACTATACACACCCACTAGCGGCTCAGAGGAAAACGGAAAAGACTATGTACTTCCCTAAAGATCTGTAGCCTGTAGCTAAGAGCCATGGCAGTTATGAGTTAGAATGCATTCCCTGGCAATGGGTTCATTCTTTCATGTAACGGTGTCCAGGTGCACCTAATACCTGTACCGGGGCAGGGCACTGGCTCCTTCTCTGGCTAGTCCTAACCCAGTTGCTGTGAAGTTGATTCATTCTCATGGCAACTCTTTGTGTTTCAGAGTATAACTGTTCTATAGAATTTTCTTTTTTTGTGTGCTGGTGACAGAATTGTTTTATTTATTTATTTATTTTTAAACATTTTATTAGGGGCTCACTGATTTTACTGAATTAGATCAGATTTTTGTTTTGAGTCACTCTTTGGGTAACTAGAAACTCTCAGTTTTCATCCATACAGTTAACTGTGACCACAACAAACACGATAAAGTTGTAAAATGGTTACTTTTACAACTTTATTATAATTCCTGTTAGATTTATTGTTTATATAATGAAAATATGTCTTTATGAGAGATCTTTTCACTCAAATATTCTTGGCTTGGACTATATAAATCGGTATTCTGAAAAATGCAAAGTTTTACTAGTAAATTTTTGTTCACTTCTGTGATCCATATCTACAAATTACTAATAAGAGGCAATGTTTTTAATACAACCCCCATTTTTAAAAATACTTTTATTGAGGGCTCTTACATCTCTTATCACAATCCATACATTCATCTAATGTATCAAGCACATTTGCACATATGCCACCATCGTCATTTTCAAAGCATTCTCTTCCCACTTAAGCCCCTTATATCAGTTCCCCATTTCTTCCCTCCACCCTCCCTCACAAACCCTTGATAAGCTATAGATTATTATTTTCATATCTTACATCATCCTCCATAGCCCCTTGCCCTCTTTTTCATTGTTCGTCCCCCTGAGAGGGGGTTATAGGTTGATCCTTGTGATCATTTACTTTCTCCCTGCACCCACCCCTAATCCTCCTGGTATCTCTACTCTCATTGTTGGCCCTTTGGGGGCAGGGTATCTATCCTGGATTCCCCGTGTTGTGGGCTTTTGTCTGTAGTAGTGTGCATGTTCTGGTCTAATCTGATTTATAACGTAGAATTGAGGTCATGATAGTGGGGTGAAGGAAGTACCAAAGATGTAGAGGAAAGATGTGTGTTTCTCCAGTGCTATACTGCACCCTGACTGGCTCATTTTTCCCCTGTGACCCCTCTGTAGGGGGATGTCCAACCCCATCACACTGGTGCAAAACACTAAGGACATGCAACCTTGCAGCCAGGGAAGCAAAGTGATGAAATCCTCGGGGAATACCAAAAACAGACTGTGGAGACAGAGTGTGGCACTCCATCCTTGACTGGAAAACACTCATAAAGGCCAAGGAACAGACATTGAACTATTTATAGGCCTTTCCGTTTTTTGTCAGAGGCTTTCTTTTTGTTGTTGTTGTTGTTGCTTTGTTGGTCTTG
>NW_022103915.1:64374729-64392692 GCF_000313985.2 Echinops telfairi
AAAGGAAATAGAAGAAAGAACCAGGAAGCAAAGGACATTTATAGCGGTCTAAATACAGGCATGGTACATATGTAAATACATATATAATGAGAGGGAAATACAACTATGTACTCATATCTATATGTTAATAATTAAGGTAGCAGATGGACATTAGGCCTCGACTTAAATATTCCCTCAACAGAAGAACACTTTGTTCTAACAATCTTGCATTCTGTGATGCTGACCTACCCGAAACAATCACTGACGACAAAATGGGTGCATAAGTAAATGTGGTGAAGAAAGCTGATGGTGCCCAGCTATCGAACATATAGCATCTGGGGTGTTATAGGCTTGAAGAAAAACAAGCAGCCATCTAGCTGAGAAGCAACAAAGTCCACATGGAAGAAGCACACCAGCCTGTGTGATCATGAGGTGTCAGTGGGATCAGGTACCAGGCATCTAAGACTCAGAACCAAATCATACCCAAGGTGAATGGAGGTGGAGGGGCCATGGAGTGAGACCCAATGTCCATCATTCAACCTTTTTAAGGAAATGTAAATGAGGAAAAAAATAGCTTCCTACCCTTTAATCAGGAAATAACTTTGCAAAAAAAAATGTTGTAGGACACATTTCAATTGATTGCCATAGACTGTGTTTTTCTTATGCAAAAAGAAAAAAAATCAGGAAAGTTTTTGCTAAGAAAGCATTTGAAACTAAAAAAAAGAAAGGAAGGAAAAAATAGCCAGGTCTTTTCTCCATTCATCCCAAAATCTCATTCCCAAGATCAGACAATGAGCTGGTTTTGAACAGTTAGAAAATCATGATATATCCTCTTTATTATTATTATTTTATTATCAGTAGCCTACAATCCATTTGAATAAATGACTGAAAGGCTATAATACCGTATCCTATTTTATTTAATATTAATAAACTTCAAGGACCAGTCCTTGGGAAAAGACACCATGCTTGGGAAAATAGAGGGCAACTAAACAGAGGAAAACCGACAATGAGACAAATTAACACGGTGGCCGCAGCGATGAACTCAAAAGTCATAATTGTGAGGATGTTTCTGTCAGGGCTTTGTATTTTTGGCATGTGGTCACTATGATTCAGAATTAACTTGAGGGCACGTAACACACACACACACAACTTCAAATATGATCTGGACTCTACACAGATTTAAAGCAAGAGTACTACTTTGGAACACACAGTAAAATGCAAGTAATAAACATTGACGGAATACAAATTGAAAAGATAGGGTCATAGCAAAGCTTTATCTTTATATAGACTCCTTTCACCAGTAGCTTTAATTGAATGAACATTCTGTCTATTTGCTTTTGGATCATTAGGATGTAGGATGGGGAATACAGCTTAGATCCCTAGTGTATCTTTAGAAAATGTTTCAGGAGGAGCCATTGCTGATTTAAATTATATTAGCATGTGCTAAAATTTAGAGTGGTTTATGTATTTATTTTATATCAATAGAAAGAGTGAATATACCTTAGGATCAATCATCCTAGTTATTCCAGAATACACATAAAAGAGAGCAACTTTGTTCATAACACCCAGATTTACTCACTGATAGCAGCATGGTTGAAAATTGTGTGATAAAACCACCAATTGACTACTACAGGGAAACACGTGTGAATAAAAGAGTTACGTGCATTGGTACTGATGACTGTAGTACCAAGAAGAAAGACATTGCAAATGGTGTAGACTCCATGATTTCATTTAAATAAACTGTAAAACAAGAAGAAGAAAAAAACTCCCAATTATTGAAGGCACATTTGTAGAAGGGATTATGGATCTTAGTGTCCCTATTTTTTTCTTGATACATGTGATATACAATCATAGACAACTTAATTTAACAAAAGTCCAAACGCTAAGTTGGTATTTGTTAGCATTCACTACATCTAGGTCTGTATATTTGGAATTAATACTCTATCTCTTTAACCCTTCCCTTAGGAAGTCAGGTTCTTTAATTTACAATGCCTAAAAATAAGCATTTTAGTAATCTTTAGTTGTTGTTGTTGTTAGGACTCAAAATAGTATTTCCTTTAAATATTCTTTAAGTTTTGAAAACAGAAATAGTATGACAGTGGAAAGTTAGGTCTATAAAAGGTACAGGGTAAGATTTTCCAATATAATTCTCCCAGGACGGTTCTTGCTGTCATCTGTCACAATGGAAAGAATTCCTTAGCAAAATTTGCTTTTTCTCATTTATTGAATTTTCCATTTTCTTAAAGCTGCATTCTAAGAAATCATTTTTATTAAACTGTGTCCTTTGAGGAACTCTATAACTTCCAAAGCTGTCTTTGCCATGAAGTTAACAAAACCAGCATACTCGTTCACACACCATTGGTTTGATTAGATGTCACTCTCTGGATCATAATTGTAAATCCAAAACTAATCCCCAGTTATGATTTGTTTGATAAAATCATCTTCATTTTCATTGATCTTTCTTAAAAGACTGATGAAAAGATCAGCTTTTAAAGTTAATTGATCTTTCAGTCCTCTAGCATTAGTCATAAAAAGTCAGCCAAATGCTGAGGCCAAGATGTTCCCTTGAAAATGGAAAGTACTTGACTACGTGAAAGTCTTGTTGTTGTTGTTGTTGTTGTTAGGTGCCGTAGAGTCGGTTCTGTTTGGAGTGGGCCCGAGTAAAACAAATGAAACGCTGCCTCCTCTTTGCCACGTGCACAGTCGTCATGTTTGAGCTCATCGCTGTAGATACTGTGTCCACTCATCTTAGTAACGGTCCTCCTTTTTTTTCTTTTTCTGCCCTTCTACTTTAACTTACCAAGTTCAATGTTCTTTTCCAAGGACTGGTCTCTCCTGATCACACGTCCAAAGCATGTGAAATGAAGTCTCACCATCATCTAACAGATTTGTGGCTGCTTTTGTGAGTCCATGCTTCTTTCCATATTCTTTATCAGTGCCATAATTAATTCCTTCTATCGTCTTTCCTACTCACTGAACAGCTTTGGAATGTATATGAGACCATTGAAAATGCCATGGGATGGGTCAGGTGCATTTGAGTCTTAGAAAACTAACATGTTTAGTTCGCGAAGCATTTTAAAGTGACACTGGGCAGTAAATGTCCCCAATGCCACGGAATCAATTTATCTTTTTTCTTTTCTGTTTTCTTTTTGAACTTCTGCTTCTATGAGCAGTGAATGCAGACCAAGCCAGATTAAATACTCTACAGCTTTGAACTATTTTCTACTTATCATGATGTTCCTTATTGGTCCAGTTGTGATGCTTTGCGTTTTCTTTACATTAAGTTGTAATCCACAGGGAAAGTTGCTCTCCTTCTTCTTGATCAGCAAATGTTTCAAGTCCTCGTCATTCTCAGCGAGCAAAGTTGTCTAAGTAGCACAAGTTGTTCTGTGTCTCCCTTCAGAGCCTGTGCTTGCTCTTCTTCAGATGGCCCAGCTTCTCGGATTATTTTCTCAGCAGATGGATTTATAAGCATGGTGAGAGTATACAACCTGGATTCACATTTTCCTTGATGAAATACCAACTTCAATCGCTGTGGTGTCAACTTAAATCTTATTAACTCCTACCAGTTTCTGAGTTTCCTCCAATGTCTTCATTCATTAGGTTGAAGATTGTTCTCTCTCTGTTTATCTTTGTGGTCTTCCTCACAAATGTTTATCTGTTTAGAAACTGGGGATGAAGAGCTCTATTTGTTATTATTTTTATTGGGTGGATGAATACTCCTCTATATTTATTACAAAACTTCCATGATTTGGGAAGATGTTCACTTGAATTTTGTTGAAAATTTGACATTAGCCTGTGTGATAGGAGGATTATTGTGCCAACCTGGCCAATAAACAAATGTGGGGTTAATAAGGTTTCAGTTTAGTTGAAGGGCAAAGAGATAAATGGCCTGGCAAGCCTTGCCTTTCTGTCTCTTGTTCTCTGATGATCAGACCGGTGTGTGTTTACCTTAGCTATTCTCTGCCTTAACTTTCAAGCTAGTTTGGGACACCCAACACGTGGACTGTGTTGCTATAGTTTGAGGTCCCTTCAAGACCTGTTTCACCATACTGCTGGTATATACATCACTTGAGCTGGGGACTGTCAGACTCTGTCATCTGCCTGATGGTTGGTGACCTGCCTTGCTGTTTGGTACATGTGGTCAGACTGCCTATAATTCTTTACAGAAGACTCAGCTGTCTGCTTCCTTGACTTGCACCCAGCAGCCCTCATGAGTTGAAGGACTGCCAGTGTATTAACTGTCTTACAGATGTGAGTTGAACTGAGCCATTTGTACTGCTCGGTAGACTAATTAGCTGTTTATTTCTTATGTTTTATATCTATCTATCTATCTATCTATCTATCTATCTATCTATCTATCTATCTATCTATCTATCTATCATATAGATAGATAATCATAAGTCTCCTGGTTTTGTTTCTCTAGAGAACCCTATCTAGTACAACCTGTTGACCAGACTAATACAAGTGTGTTACTGTGAGAACCTGCCATGGCCATCCACTAGTAACAGAGATGTGTTTAAACACATTTGTTTGTGATACACCTCTGCATGTAGAAATAAAATCTCAGTAGTAATAATTTTTATTTGCCCTAATATAATTGACCATCCTATAATAATTTGTTAAACAATAGATTTAGGGTTTTATGTACTCCAACATATATGTTATACTTTAAATAGAAATAAGTATACAAAATAAAAGAAAGACCTAAATAGAAAAAAGCAAAAAGAACAATATTTAATGTATGTAGGATTTAATTTAAAGGATCAGGGAATAACGTTAAAGAAAGATAAACTCAAGTATATGAAATAGAATAAAACCATTGTCTGGGATGTTTGACACCTGTGGGTAGTTTTTTCTTATAGGTTGAGATCAGCCTGCTGCTTTGCACATAAGTGAATTAGCTAGAATATAATACATGTTACCATTAACAGGATTCTAAATGTAGTCTTTGTAAGACACAGGGTGGCAAAATGTAAAATAAATTCATTTCTTGGATTAATTTAGTGAAACAAGGAATTATAATAGTAAGGAAAAGAAATTAATCAGAAGAGAAATGCCTGTTTTGTACAAGTTAACAATAAAATTGAAACAAAGCTAATTAACGTAATTTGTCTTGAATAATTAAGGAAGTAAAAATAATTTATAAATTATCAAGGGTTTATGAGGGAAGGATGGTGGGGGAGGGAGAGGAAAAAGTGAGGAACTGACATCAAGGGTTCAAGTAGAAAAAATGTTTTGAAAATGACGATGGCAACAAATGTACAAATATGCTGGACACAATGTATGTATGTATGCATTGTGATAAGAGCTGTAAATCCCTAATAAAATGATTTTTTAAAAAAGAAATATTAAGGGAGTAATTATTCCCTTCATTTATAGTATTAAATATTAATGAGGGATTTCTAAGATATTTATATTCAAATATTACCATATATACTTTTGCAACTATAGATGACTAATATTGCAAATGCCACATTTTAGGCACTTAGGCTATAGCTAGATAGAGAGGGGAAATGTTACAGGTTGATTTTCTTTTATTGTTGGCTTTGAAAAACATACGTTTCTTTGGGTTTCAATTTATTTTCTATTATATGAGACAACTTACAAAGATATTTCTCAGAAAATCTCTGAATAATAGGGCCCATGGAAACAATGTGCTTTATTCTTTCTTACCTTGTGCCTTGTAAAACTTTCAGTTAAGTAATTAGAGTATCTAAGTGCTGTGTATATAGGAAACAACTCAGTGCTTGGCAACAAAATGTCTGATTAGAGAGGGACCCATTGATGTGTTTGTTTTCATAGCAAAAGTAAAGGGAAGAGTTTAGGCAATTACTAATTTAATTCAAGCATTAAACTGTTTTTTGCTTCAATTGTCTAGATAATCAAAATCAAGCTGCTATAATTTTTGCCTAAATTTTCAAAGCAGTTTGTTCCATCTTTTAAGTGGGTTTAGCTGTAGAAATGTAATTTCTAAATTGCACTGAGCTGTTATTTATAGTGAAATCAATAGAACTTGCAACTCTTGCAACTGACATAGGTGGTCAATCTGAATAAAGTACAAAATGAAGGTTTATCAAACTTAGTTTTGAATGATTGGCATTATCTTTTGGTCCTTGCCTCTAGCACTAGCCCCACTTTGTTCTTCTCCTTTTGCTTTATCTCTATTATGTACAATTCAATCTCTCTCTCTCTCTTTCACACACACATGTTCAGAAGCCAGTTAAATTCAAGAATAGTATGTCTATTGAGTCTGATATGCGATCTCATATTTTGCATATTCATAGAAAGAGAATTTGAAAACTTGTTGAATAATCAGGAAATAATAGAGGCAAGAGTGCTTTTGGTGTTACTCAGGAGAAGATGGTGGGCAAGGAATTTGTTTTTATAAGATCGAGGGTGTAGTGTGTTCAGGTATCCATAGAGGGCAGAATGTGGTGACACTTGTAGTGCAGAGTTGTACAAGAACATGATAGGCAAATGACAAGAAGAAATGATTATACAGAAAGTTAACGTTGCGTGGCTTTTCTGTTTCTTATTTTGTTTTTCAATAAGGCATAATGAAAGTCCTTTTTTAAAAAATCATTTTATTGGGACCTCTTACAGACGTCTTAACATTCCATAGTGCAATCACATCAAGCAGTATTATACAGTTGCTACCACAATAAAGTTAAAAGCACTTTATTCCTGCACTCCTTGATATCAACTCTCATTTATACCCTCCCGCCCTTACCCATCCCCCCATGAACCCTTGTATGTATGTATGTATGTATGTATGTATGTATGTATGTATGTATGTTTGCCATGTCTTACCCCATCCACTCTCTCTTTTCACATACCATTCTGTTATTTACTCCCCTTGAGTGGGGTTATATAGTTATCCACATTATCAGCTCCCTGCCCTCCCTCCCCCCGCCCCCCCCACTTCCTAACCCTCAGCAGTATAATTGTGATGTTTGGTGCTGGAAAGGTGTGCAAGAGGGTGGGGGCCGTTTGATCACCTTGCTGACATTGGCTGAGGATGTCGTAGGAAACTGAATCAGCTGCTGCTTGGTCTCCATAGCCAAGAGAAGACAAGACTGCTCCTCTCTGACTTGCCGCAGATCCCTGGCCTACTCACAGGTATCCAGCCTGCTCCTGAGTCTCCCGCTAACAGCCGCTTTCTCTTGTCTTTCACACTTTATGTCATCTTCCGTCCTCAGCGCAAGGTGGTGGATCTCGCCTCCATACTTTCTTACTTTGGTAGAAACCTGACCATGTTTATTACCTACAGCCAGGTGGAGAGATCGCTTGCAGGGCCTGGGGTTCAAGCAGGTGGTTGAGCATGAACCTTCTTAATGTGAGCAAAGGACAACAGGCTTTCAGTAGGATTAGGTAGACAGACAATGAGGAGAACAAGTTACAGTGAGGAAAAAAAAGGATACAAATAAGAAAATGGTTCTAATAACCCAGACTCTAGTTAAAGCAAATCAATATAGGGAGAGCAAAGACTACAGATTTTTGGAATAATGTTGAAGAATGAGAGATTAAAAAGTGTTACCTATTGATTACAGGTGACTGAGAAGCCATATAAAAGCAGGAAGTGAAGTAGGGGAACATCAAAATTATTGAAATTAAAAATATATGTATTTTTAAAAAATGATGAAGATTGAAACACTATTAAACAATAGATCATCAGAAGAAAATTTTGTGGGGGGATTTTCTCAGAATATTGATCCTTGAACTTTTTTTCTAATGGTAATGTGGTGAAGTGAAATGACTAGGAATGGGCTTTTATTTCATAGACTTTTGAATTCTCACTAAATGGTTGATCAGAAACATGAAAAGAAGGTGTAAAAGAATCTAATGGAGGGACTGGTCATTTTTCCTTTCAGCTGCGTATAAAGAGAATCATCTCAGAAGCAGCAATGGAGAGCCTGGTGATCATGAAGAATGAAGAGCTTCAGGTGCAAGGTACGTCCATGATTTCTGTGTGAAGAAGTAGAAGCAGTGGGCTTGGCATGAAATAGAGCAAAGAGTATCTCAGCTCTTGGCATGAATAGAGCTGAATGTCTTTGCATCAGCAGTGGGCTGGCTTGAAGAACAGGTTACTTTGGGGGCATTTAGCAGCATGAAAGGAGCTTTAAAAAACACTAGCCCTTGGGGAAAAAGTAACAGCAAGATCACTGCCATTAATCAATGCTGACTCATAGTTTCTGAAGGACAACGGGCTGCTTGTCTGAGAGACTAAAGACCAGAGAAGTACATTCTTGTCAGCAGATGGAAAACCAGCTCTGTTGACGGTATCCTTCTTCATGTTATTTGATTTTGATTCATCGTGATTTGTTAACCCCATAATTGTATCCCCTTGGATTTCTATTTGATCATTCAGATGGATTACTGAACCCAGCAGAGAAGCAGGGCATTGTGTGAGGAAGAGTTGGTGTCAAGATAGGATGAAAAATAAGGGATGGGGGAAACGTGTGACCTCTGCCTTAAGGAGATCATTGTTGGGTGGATCCGGTATTGGGTTCTCCACTCGCCTTGTGTAACTGGAAGAGATCAGGTGTGGTTCCCATGCCACATCTTCAAGAAATAATGGTTATAATCTCCTATTGCTCAATACTTACTATTCAATCCTCTTTATGTCCTTCAATGCAAAACTACCAAGAGAATGGCTCAAAGATAGATCTACCAAATATAAGCTTAACTGTATTATTAGCAGTTGTGATATATGAATTATGTACAAAAATGTGGGAAATATTTTATTTCAGCTTGGACTTCATGATTATTTAATAATTCCCAGTTAAATATTGATTTTAGAAGTGTTTAAACTTAAATTCTCTGAATAATAGAAAAGTATTTTTTCAGTTGCTTTAAAGAATGTGGCTGGCATACACATTGGATGTTGTTAGTGCCGTTGAGCCCCTTGCGCCCTCAGTGACTCCATGGACAACAGCATGAAACCCTGCCAGGGCATGTGCCATCCTCGGGGTGGGTACGCTGAGCAGCCACTTGTCAGTCCGTCTTGTTGAATGTCTTTATCTTCTCTGATGCCACTCCACCAAGCATGATGTCCTTCTCCAGGTGCTGGTCTTTTTTTGAAAACATATCCAAAGTGCGTGACACAAAATTTGGCCATCCTTGCCTGTGGAGCACTCTGGTCTCACTTCTAAGAGAGATTTGTTTGTTATTTTAGCAGTCTGTGGTACTTTCATTATTCTTCTCCAGCACCACAGTTCGAATGCATCGATTCTTCCTTGGTGTTCCTTATTCAATGGCCAACATTCACGTAACTATTAGGCAATTGAAAATACCATGGCTTGGGTCAGGCATACCTTAGTCCTTAAAGCAATGTCCTTGCTTTACAATACTTCACAGAAGTCTTATGTAGCAGATTTATCCAATGCAGAGCATCCTTTGATCTCTTGACTGCTGCTCCCATGAGCATTGATTTTGGATCCAAGTAAGACAAAATCCTTGAAAACTTCACCTTTCTTTCTGTTTATCATGATGTTAACTGCTGGTCCAGTTGTGAAGATTTGGGTTCTGTTTATATTGAGTTGTAATCCATACTGAAGGCTGCAATCCTTAAGCTTCATCAGCAAGTGTTTCAAGTCCTCCACATTTTCAGTAAGCATGTCATGCCATTTGCATATTACAAGTTGTTAATAACTCTTCTTCCAATCCTGTTGCTGCATTCTTCTTCATATCCAAATTCTCTGATGATTTTCAAAGCATAGAGATGTAATAACTATGGTGAGGGCATACAAACTAGACACACACCTTTCCTGATTTTCAACCATGCAATATGGTCATGTTCTGTGTGCACAACTGCCGGTTTATCTATGCAGAGATTCCTCGTAAGCACAATGTAGTGTTCTGGGATTCCCATCTTCTCAGGGCTATCTATAGTGTCTTATTGTCCATACGGTTGAATCTCTTAGTATAGCACATAAAACATAAATAAACACCTTTTTCTTTTTTAGTATTTTCTACTTTCTTTTCTATTTTTTTTTTGTTTGCAAAATCTATCACCAAAGTCATATTTTCCAACTACTAAGCCTTGCTTTTGGTCTCCAGATTTTGTATTTCTACTACCAATAATTATCAATGCATCTTGACACATTTGACCAATTTTAGATTGACGTATCTGGTAGAATTCTGTGGTTTCTTCATCACTAGCTTTGATTGTTGGTGCATACATTTGAATAATAGTTACATTGATTGAGTTTCCTTGAATTAAGACAAAAATAATCCTATCACAGATAGCATTGTACGTCAAGATACATCTTGAAACATTTTTTTGATGATTAATACATTTCTCTTGTTTCATTTCCAGCATAATAAACCATATGTTCCATGTCATTTGTACAGCTTCCAATTTTCCTATTCATATGTTGTACGTTCTAAGTTGTGGTTTCAGCTGTTTTTTTCCTATTTTTGAGTGTGCTTCCTCAGCAAATAAAGTTCTGAAGACTTTCTCCCCACTCCATACACTGCATTATGTGTGTGGAGTTCTACTTTGAGAAGGCAGCTCTTCCTCGGTCATATTTTGAGTCCTCTCTGAACTGGGCACTCTCCGATTCTGGTACTAATCTAGGACAATGCTCTGTTTCATTTCACATGGTTTTCAGTACCTAATATTATTTCAAATCAAAGTCCATAAAGTTTTCCATAGCTAAATCCTCAAAAAGTGAATAGCCCTTTCCTTATTCTTGTGTGTTCTTAGTCTGGAAGCTCTGCTGAAACCTGTTCACTGTAGTTGACCCTGTTGCCATTTACAATACAAGCGACCGAGCTTCCAGCATCTCCGCAGCATCCAGGCCACCACAGTTGGACAAACTGAGATGCATTATGAACATATTTACAAATATACCACCTATATATTTATTATGACTTTTCAAACATATTTATCTTTTTCTACTGATCCGTTCCGTCAACATCATGCACGGTATTTTTAAATTGTGTGGCAACTTTATGTTTGTCAGAGTAGAATTATGCTCCGTAGGGTTTTCAGATGCTGATTTTAGAATTAGTGCTGCAGGCTTTTTGCAATGTGTCTTTGAGTCAGCCTGCACCTTCGTCCTTTAAGTTAGCTGCCAGAAATTTTAACTACTTGCTCTTAAAATCTTACTTTTTATGGTATATTGAATGGTGATATTGTTGTTATATGGATTTCTAATGTCCAAAGCATTATACCTGATAAGTTAAAAAGTATTGCTATAAAACAATATACACAGATTTATTCCGAATAAATCATGTTGTAAATAAGTCTCTAAGATCAGTGAATACACACAAGTTCTCTCAGTAGTACATTAGTTTGAGTCTCATTAGTGCCTGGGCCTCTTAAATTTATGGCAGCAAGGTCAGCTCAGAAAGTCCTGGTGACTGTGATTTGGGAATTCCAAAGGGTTACTCTTAGTACACTTTCTTGAAAAACAAAACAAAACAACAATAACCAGAAAAAAACAACCAGGGCCTTATTATTAAGAAGGTTTAAGAAAATTGAATACTATATCTGTGAGAAATATGCAAGTGAAGTTTTGCTGAGCAATTTCTCCACTACAACAACGGGTCTACCCATTTTTCCTGGGTAGCGAGGGCTATTATTGGTACATTTTAATGGGAATCCTTACCCTGTCCACCTTACAGCTCTGATTTTTCCCTGTTATATTTCTTTTTTAAAAACGTTTAATTGACATGTAACTCACATAATACAATTCAATAATTTAATCATATTAAAGAGTTGTTCAGCTATCATGTTATCGTCTCTTCTTTCTTTTACCCATTGTTGTTAGCTCCCCATCCACGTCCTCCGTGTGCCCCACCCCCACCCCAACAGCTTCCCTGACATGACCCAAGACTTATTAATCCTGTTAGTGTCTCTATAGATTTTCCTACCCTGGATTACATATCCAGAGAAACACTAAACCAAAATAAGAAAGAGGAAAAAACCAAACAATAGTGATAAATTTAACAGAAAACCTTAGCTAGAAGGGAAACGGGAAACCATTAAAAACTAGAATAAATATACAGCAGGTCAAAAAGGAGCTCAAATGAAAAGGGGTCACCTTTTAATCTAACTCCATCTACAGTAATCCACCCTCCTACGCATGCTGCCTGATGATGAGATTTCAGGTTCCTTCTTGTTCCCCAACTTAAAGAACATTGTAAAGGAACAATATACATCTGCCAAGGTTGCCAACATTGCCACGTTGAAGGAGTGTAAATTGAAGAGCATGAAATGCTTGGGAAAGGATTGGGAAGATAGAAACAACACCTACAGAAGTTTACTGATCTACATGAAAAATATGCTTACATGGTACAATGATTTGGGTATTAGACAGCCAGATAACAATATCACCATGCAACATAACGTAAAACTAAGATTTAAAATATTTTTGTTAAATAAGTATAGCAATTTGATAGCTTTCAAATAGCAAACTTTTAACTTAACTTTGCCTTCATATATTTTGGAAACTTGGGTTTGTGAGCTAACTAGAAATGTTTTTGTCAGAAATATCTTATGGGAAAGTGTTTCAAGTGATTTGAGATAGTTCCATAAGTTCTTCAAAAAACTTTATTATCTTTTAATTCCGTCTTTGCAGAGGTCATGCATGCATGCTGTATGTACTTGTGTTTGAATGCCTGTGTGTTTATAGAGATGTCAAAAACAAGAATTTTTAAAAGTAAAGTTCTCAGAGGAAGTAAAACTTACACATCTCCTAATTATTTAAATCTTGCAAAAGTGGAACATATGAGGTAAATTCGATTTACCCCCAGATCATTTATTTATTGTTACTGTTCTTAAAAGGATTCATTTCTATTTCTCCGCTCTATTGCTCATTATATTGTAACATCACTCCTGGCACACTATGAAACCACAACAGCGCCTGCATTCATATGATTTATTGAATAGTTAAGATATTGCAAAGATCATATTAACTCTTTGATAGATTATCAGTAAAACATAGACAGCATGCCATAAAAAACATTGTCCATATTAGAAAAAGTGAAGTTCTGAAAAGATCTCTACTCTTTTTAATTCATTAGTTTTAATATTATTATTTCATTAGCTTTAAAATTTATTTTGTTTACTACCTTTATTCATCAGAATCACTGTGTGGTGCCCGGGTAACTCAGTAGTTGCCAACTCCTCAGAGGTTTTTCTTATCCAAGTCAATTTTAACCACAATATCATTATGACCTCATAAACAAGAAGCATCCCTCATTATCATTTAATTCCTATGATACCTGTACTGGAAGAGTTTCAATTATTAACAAAAGCTGCTGCTGATCAAACAACTTTGCTGGACAAAAAAATTCAATAACAAATGAGTGACCCAATTGTTAGGATAATTTCCCCAAGGAATAATCTATTTCCATGAAGCTAGTCAATGAGTCTCTGTCTTTTTCATGCCACATCTATATTCCAGAGAAGAATATTGATTTCTGTATTAACACCCAAAGACCCTGACCTTCTTGTAACAGGGCACGTGTGTTTCCATCTGAAGTACCACTGAGAGGGGCTGGGCACTGGCATAATTTTTTCTGCTGGTTCGGGATCTTCTTATGAATAAACACACATACATATTTATGATGTGGTTTCATTTATTTAGGAGTCAAAAATAGCTGCATAATAAAAGCAGTGATGTGTTTAAAAAATGAATAGCAAATCTCCTAGTCCTTAATGTGAAAGCTTGCTGTTAACCCTCCAATTCCTAAGCTTTTATGGAAGCTGCCAGCTCTCATTACCCTCGCAGGACAAGGCATTAACTTGTGCTTCCTGATGTGGATTTAGGAATACAGTAAAGGGCCTACAATGGGATGACTTTATGGTATACCCAGTTCTGACAAATGTAAATAGCAGCTTAATTTCAGGAAGATTTGTATAATTAAACAAATCTGATATAGAACTGTAAGCTTAGTACCATATCAAATCCTCTCTCTCCACTATAGGGAGCTGTGGTTCTCCAAGTCTTCTGAATTTCTTATTTTTTCCTCAAACATTGTTGTTAGGTGCCACCAAATCAATATTGACTGAGAGCTATCCTATGTGAACAGTATGGAATACTGCATGGTCCTATGTCATCTTCATGTTTAACCCATTGTTGTAGCCACTAGATCAATCCCTTTCTTTGAAGGTATTATCTTTTTTGCCAACTCTACCAGACATTATGTCCTTCTCAGATGCTGGTCCATCATGATCTAATTAAATTGGAAAGTAAATAACGAATAATCATATGCTTTACTTCATGAAGCTATTTAACCTTAATTCAAACAAAACCTTAGCAACAAAATAAATATGAACTGTGGAATATCAACCTTCAAGAAACGCATACATTTTAGATATATGAGTTTCTTTCCATTTCTCTCAAATAAGTGCACACACTTGGCCAAATACTCTAAGAAAGGAAAGTTTTGAGAATATAATTTATTCATAATATTTTATTAGCAAGTTACCTTAATAAAATCACCCTTTTGTACTAGAAATGAACTATATTTGTTCAATCTATCCATGGAAAGATTTTTTATTCTGTAATTCATATTATATATAATTCCACATAAAATATAGCATAACTATCTCATTCTATAGGTATATATAATTTATTGAAATAATCACAAAAATGTTTATATCATTAATTACCCAATGTTATATATGTAAGGAATGCAAATAAAAGTTTTAGATATTCTCATGCATGAAGAAGCTTACTCAGTAATTATACTATCATGATTGAATGCAATAAGTTCTCAAAAAGAGATAGGCAAAAATTCTAAAAACAATCCAGAAAGAGGGAAAAATGTATTTATTATAGTCATAAGAGAAATGTAATTGTTGTTGTGATATGTTAGGTCTTCAAAATGAGAAAAATTTATAATTACAAAAAGAGAAAATTGTAGATAATATAGCATAAGCTAAAAAACAAGTTTTGGCCATGAAGAACACCAATATCATGATTTTCATCACATTCTATCAAATCTAGGGAACTAAAATTTAGAAAATGATTGACAATGCAATCATGCAGATCTATGCATGTAATATGTGGAATTTGGCATTTAGTCCAAAGAATAAATATTTCATATAATATAGATTTTAAAACAAAGATACATGTAAGATGATATTCATTATTTTTTGTCCTATAATGCACTAGTGGCTTGGCATACTTAACTCTGCCAAACCATATGATAAGAAATAAATTAACCAAGATGTTTTTAAAATAGCAAAGACATTGCCAGATGATACATACTTTGAAGGATTAAATAAAGAACAACAAGATACTGAAATAGTGGGTTTTCTGATTCCTGAAAGACATTGATACAAAGGGGAAGGTAGCATGCCTTTGGTACATGGAAGTTTTGTGTTTCGAACTTCTCAGACCTTGTATTATGTGCCCCTTTGTACCCTTTTTATTATGATAAGGCTGAACTTATAAGCAGAGAAATTTCTTTGAGTTATTCTAGTGAACCTGAAAGAATGGAGAAAATCAGCAAATCAGAAATAAATGGTGCTGGAGAACCTTGAGCCTGGTTTCCTGAAAGGAGAACCCTCCTCCACAACAAATCCACTGCCAACAATTCCAACTCAAGTTCAAAAAGTGAGGACGACTTGAAACACTTGATGACTGTGGCCTTAGGTATACACTGCAACTTACTTTAAAGAAAACAAAAAATTTCACAACTAGACCAAAAGACAACATCATGATAAATGGAGACAAGATTAAAGTTGTCAAGGATTTTATTTTGCTTGGGTCAACAATCAATGTTCAAGGAAAGGGCAATCAAGCAATCAAACAATGTACTGTATGGACCTCCACTTAAGACTCCCTCAACACAAGAACACTTTGTTCTAAGAATCTGGCATTCTGTGATGCTCACCTTCCTGACACAATCACTGTAGACAAATGGGTGCATAAACATGGTGAAGAAAACTGATAGTGTCCGGCTATCAAGAGATATAGCATCTGAGGCCGTAAAGGCTTGAGGATAAACAAACAGCCATTTAGCTGAGAAGCAACAAAGCATACATGGAGGAAGCACATCAGCCTGTGTGGTCCTGAGGTGTCGATGGGACCAGGTATCAGGCATCTAAGACCCAGAATAAAATCATACCCAATGTGAAGGGATGTGTGTGTGTGACACATGGAGTGGAGACACAAAGCACATCTATACACAGTTGGCCATCCCCTCACAGAAGGGTCACAAGAAAGAGATGAACAAGCCAGGGTGCAATATAGCACTGATGAAACACACAACTTCCCTCTAGTTCTTTAATGCTCCCTTCCCCCCACTATCATGACCTCAATTCTGCCTTACAAATCAGATTAGACCAGAACATGCACACTGCTACAGATAAGAGCCCACAACACTGGGAATCCAGGATAGATAAACCCCACAGGGCCAACAATGAGAATAGAGATACTAGGAGGAATAGAGATACCAGGAGGAAAAGGGGAAGATGGGGGAGAAAGTGGTAATCAATCACAAGGATCAACATTTAACCCCCTCCCAGGGGGACAGACAAGAGAAAATTGGGTGTAGGGCAAAGAGGATGATGTAAGATATGAAAATAATAATCTATAACTTATCAAGGGTTCATGACGGAGGGTGGGCAGAGAAGGGAGGAGGAAAGAGCTGATATTAAGGGCTCAAGTAAAAATAAAATGCTTTGAAAATGATGATGGCAGCATTAGTACAATTGTGCTTGACACAATGGATGAATATATAGATTGTGATAAGAGATGTAAAAGCCCTCAATAAAAGTATTTAATTAAAAATATTCTGCTGCACAAAACTTTTTTCAAGCATTAAAGAACATAAATTTCATTTTGAGGACTAAGGTGTGTGTAGTAATTACATAAACTAGTGTCAATTTGGAACTCGAGGATTAAGAGTGGAAGGGGTGGAGTATACTCTGTCAATCAGGTCATAGCCAATGAAGCTTCTGTGTGGGTATGGCCTTCCTCTAAGGATTTGGGGAATTTTGGTATTTTCCTCCTTGGAGGTAGGAGAAACTTCTCTCTCTGTGCTCACTCCCTGTGAGACATCCCTGTGGAAAAGACACATGGAGCAAGCTGATGGGGCCAGACCTCTGGAGCCTGAGAAGCCATGTGGTAAACCCTGCCAGCGCTGAGATGCTTGCAACTCCACTGGATCTGTAAGACTTCCTACCCACTGGCCTATGATCTTCCTGCATTTGACATTATTGCATGCGTTTCATGAGTCTGAAGAGGCCTTTATAGATTGGTTACGGACATATGGGCTAATATTAGACTTATGGACTTGATCTGGGCTGGGCTGAGCACCTTCTCAATATTCAATTGCTATTGTACATAAACCTCTTTTTTATATACCTATGAGTGTCTATGAATTTATTTTCTAGTCTACCCAGGCTAACACAGTGTACTTGATGCAAGCCATGCACTTTGAATAAACATCATATGCATTTGAAAGTTTTATAATGAAGAAAGAAGACCGCAGAAGAACTGACACATTTTAATTGATGTTGGTGAAGGATATTGATGGTACCGTAGAGTGACAGAAGAACAAATCAACCTGTCTTGAAAGAAGTATAGCCAGGAAGCTATTTAGCAGCAAGGACAGTGAAACTTCGCTCACATACTTTGGACATGCTACAAAGAGAAACTACACCTTGGAAAAGTACATCATGCTTGATGAAGTAAGGGTCAGCAAAAAAGAAGCAGCTCAGTAGTGACTTCAACAATGGGCTTAAACATAACAATTGTGAGGTTGGTTCAGGACTGTGCAGTGTTTCTTTGTATTGTACTTTCGGTCATTATGGATTTTAGCTGATTCCATGGCACTGAACAACAAACAGTAATTGCACTGAATGCTGTCTATCAACATAATGGAATGCAAGTTTGAGTTCATTTAACATTTGGGTACTCACTTAGATTCGATGTCTGTTTTAAAAACAGTTAAATTACCATTATAAATTTTAATGTTTACAGAAAACTTCAGTTTATGTTGATTTGGGGCAGTTA
>NW_022103915.1:64393457-64401098 GCF_000313985.2 Echinops telfairi
ACACACACACACACATACACACACACAACAAAACAAAATAAAACACACCATTTGTGCAAGCCAAGCTGAATTTGTTCCTCCATTATCTGTTTTTTTGCAGCATTAAAGTAATAATGCATAGTCCAACAAAATCAACATTGCAGTTCAGCTTTTTTGACTCATGGAAACCGCTGTGTTACATTGCATACAGTTTTCTTTGCTTTCACCTTTACTGATGCCAAGGTCCACGATGTTCTTCCTTGGTGTCCTTAGGTGAGTTTGAATGGCCCACCTGGAGGAGAGTAGCTGAAAGAACCCAAAGATTATGCAAATCAGACAGATAGTATCTAGTACATATATGGTTTTTTATGTTCACAATTATAATCCTAAATTACATGAGCAACTCGGTGATACATCGTCTACTATCTTTGCCGTTTGCATACTGTTTGTCAAGACTTCAGCTTTATCATACACTACACTGCATATCTTCGTAGGGTTATTACTGAATTTTTTGTTCAGTTACACTGGTAAGACCTATTCAGGCTTCAACCATGCTGTTTTATTTACAGCGACTTTATACAGAATGAATTAATATATAATAGTGCTACCTTCAACCTTATTTCTCTCCTTTTTAATGCTTCCTTATATTGCTTTACATTTTGCCCTTATAAATAATTGAATTACTTTATCTAGTTTTAAAAATTGACATTGGTAGTGTGATGACACTAAATTTATAAATTTAATTACATTTTTGTAACGTTAACTTACCAGATATTAGAAAATGGAATATTTATATTAGTTGGAGTCTATTTAGTATTTTAAGTAGATTTTAAAGTTTCATTTGTAGCGTTTAAAAACTCTTTTTATATTTCGTTGTATGTATTTTACCTTCTATTCTAAATAAAGTGTCTTTATTTCAAAACGTTTGCTTTTTTATACATTGTCATATTGATTACGTAGTCACCTGTAGAATGTGCATACATTCTGTTACATTTGTGTCGGGAGAGACCGGTCCCTGGAGACGGACGTCAGACTTGAGAGGCAGTGAGAAGGAGGAAGGGCCCGACAGGCTGGATTGACATGGAGGCTGCCACAGTGAGCGACAGCCTGGGACAATTGTGCAGCAGGTGCAGGATCGTGCAGTGCTGCGTTCCGTTGTACATAGATAGGCACTGTTGGTCGGAGACTCGATGGCACCTAAAAGTAACTAACATTTTTGAGTGATAGTGTAAATTTAAAATTTGAAATGTTCAAAGTGTAGTGCTGGTGCATAGGAAAGCAATTGACTTTTTAAAAATAACCTTGTATCCTGTTAAATTGCTAAAATAACTTGTTGGATGCTGGGTTTTGTTTTTGGTGTTTGTTTGTTGAATCTTTGGAATGTCGAACATAAATAATCTTATCATCTGTGATAAAGAGCAGTATTATTTCCCTTCCCCTATTTCAATTCACTAGTCAGTGTTCCATGGGAGAAAGATTCTGCGCCCGTGAAGATTTGCAGCCTCAGAAACCCCAAGGCTGCTCATTGGAATCGACTTGGTGGCAGTGAGGTTTTCTTTTTAATATTTAAGGGATGCCTTTTATATCCTTTTTGTTTATTATTACATCACTGTCCTACTTTCACATGCATATAAGGCAACTAAAACAACCATGTTTTGCAGTCTTCAAAGTATCATCCTTGATTTTCAATACTCTAACGAGGTCCTGTGCCACAAGTTTACCTAATGCAACTTGCCTTTTGATCTCTTGATTGCTACTTCAGTGAGCATTGATAGTGGATCCAAGAAAGACAAAATCCTTGACAATTTCAACCACACTCTTTTTGAAGTATTCTTATGTAAGTCCCCAACGGACCTGATATTGCTGGCTTGTTAGTTCTTTGAGGAACATTTTGCTAATATTTGCAGAGGAGGAAAGAAATTACAGAATCATTCACTCAAATATGTCCACTATGAGCATATGTGCATGTATTTGTAACCTCATTTTTTTCCTTTTTTCCTCCATTTTCAAATATTCACCGACTCCCTTATAATTGTGTTGCTTTTGTCCTTCAATTTTGAAATAAATATATACTGAGTTCTTTGCTTCAGTGAAGATTGAACTGAGTTATATCAATAAGCCACAGTCATATTTGCAGCATTCCCGGTATTCTTATCGCTAACCTCGAAAGGCCTTGGTCACTTGTCTTCCACCCAGGGCAGGGCTCTCATTCTAGTGGCTCATTCCGTCTGTAGCAGCAAAGTCACACCTGCGCTCTCTGTTGCTGCAGCCAATGCAGTACTGGAAACCCTTACATACAATGTACATTCGCAAAATACATTTCTCAGCTTTCTGCCTACACAGCCTGAATTTGTAGAGGCTCTGGCTTTCTCAGTAGGGCATTGAAGAGCTGCACACTCAGTGCAAGAATTCTCTGTGTTGAGATAATAAAAGTGAAAATAAAAGTAAAGCACCGTCCAGACAATGGCTCCATCATCCATCTCCGGAGCATACACTTAAATGAATAACCATATGGCTGAGAAATGGTAAAACTGTACTCAACTGGTTGACACATTTTATTCTATCCATTTGCCATTTCTTTGCTTCCCACTATCCCAATCCATTTGTGGTGAAATGAACGTTAGTGGTATGGCTCTTCTCTTCATAGTCTTGGTAATTACCACCGAATGAATGGGCCCATGCAAAGAAGGCATAGAGGACACTCAGAGACTGGTCAGTTTTTTCCGTTCACTGGGTATAAAGTGAGCCATTTCTAAAGCAGGAACAGAGAACACTGCAGTCCTTAAGAAAGAAGAGCGATCTGCTGAGCATGCGTGAGATTCTGTCAAGTGATGGTGGCAACAGAAAACATGAGACAGACAGCAGGCTTCCAGGTCACATGTGAGTAAACCTGAGCACCTTAGCGTAGGAGGCTGCTTTGCAGATTGGGCTGTCCTGTGGGCATGTATCATCCTGTAACATGTTGTAACGTTTCTCTGAGCAGAGCGCCTGCCCAGTGATCGAGAGCCTGAAAACCAGAGAGAGATGCCTTTCGGCATGGCTGAGAAGGCACACTGTCAATGAAAGGGCTGTGTCCTCAATAATTTTTGTTAGAATGGGAATAAAAGGAAAGTGTGGGCTTTAATTAGAGGTAACAACCTGCCCAGGTTTTAGAATGGAAGGAGAGTGAAGAGGGCAAAGGGAGGGGAGATTGGAAGACAGAGTCAAGAGAGAACAGGCAAAAGTAAGAAAGGGAGAGCTAGAGCGAGGGAGAGACACAGGGGCAGATGTACGGTCACGTGAAAATGTGAAGAAAGTCAGAGAGATGAAACAAAGGAATCCCACGTTAATAAACTTTTGGGACAGAAGTAAATTATGTCTTAAGAGTGCGTGCTTCTCCCTGATTGGCGATGGCATCAACAGAATGGTGAAGGGGTGGGGGCTGGGGGGTGAGGTTTCTGTGAGAGAAGGCAAGGTGTCACAGGTAGAGATGAAGATGCTGGCTAGGGCTGAGAATCGTATCATGACAGCTGGACCTTTTACTTTTGATCTTGACATGCTGTGCATGTTGTTGTCAGGTGCCATCCAGCTAGGTTTGACTCATAGTGACAGAGTGAAACAATGTTGGGCCTGTGCTTTTGTTACAATTGTTAGGTTTGAGCCCATTGCTGCAGCCGCTGTGTCAAAGGATCTTGTGGTGTGCCTTCTTTGGTTTTTTTCCTGCTTCTCTATTTGGCCTAGCACTCAGTCCTTCTCCAGGGACTCTTCTCTCCTGACCACATGTCCAAAATATGTGCGCTCAGACTCACCATCTTTGTGTCTAAGGAGAATTCTGACTGTACTTATTCTCGAACAAACCTGTTTCCTCCTTTGACAGTGCATTGTCCTTTCAATATTGATGATCACCAATGTGCATTGATTCTTCTCTGGTCTTCCTTATTCAATGTCTAACTCTCACATGTGTATGAAGCAATTGAAAGTACCATGGCTTGGGTGAGTCACATCTTAAGCCCTAAAAGTAACAACCTGTACATACAGCTGATTTACCCAATGTAACGCAGCTTTTGATCTCTTCGTTGTGGGTGCAAGTAAGACAAAATCCTGGAAAACCTCAACCTTTTCTCCGTGGATCATGATGTGACCTTTTGGTCCAGGTGTGAGGATTCTTGTTTTCTTTACATTAAATGGTATTTCATACTAAAGGCTGCAATACTTGATCTTCATCAGGAAATGCTTCAAATCCTTCTCACTTCCAACAAGTTACCTATTAACTCCCCTAATAAAGCCTCATGATCGTGAATGTTGTCTGTGAGTCCTAGGTGGCCTTCTGAATAGATCATAAAACTCGGGAGCGCATTTAACTGCTGTGGGAGGAATGGCGGGAGTCAGAGGTGAAAGAGGGGCGATATATCTGACCTCTATATCATAGGAAACAGCCTTCTAGCTGGAGGTGAGACATGCTCCCCATGCCATTTTCCCATCATCTTTAGATATTATTTATTGTCTATTTTTTGTTTATCTATTTTCTTAGGGAGCACATTCATGGCTTTTCCCCCTAGTATATTTGCTAATTACTGACAGTACAGATAGCAGGTGTTGATTGTTATGTTAAAAATGAAGGTTTCCTTTCATTTTAGAAGTGATCAATATAGATTTATGATTATGACTCTTTCCTCATTGCCTCGTTAATTATATTAAGCGAAATGATTTGGCCAATTTTGAGTCAAATGTCAAATGACACATTTCAGTGCCATCAAGTCAGTTGTGACCCCTAGAGACCCTCGAAAGGTCGAATTTCCCCCTTGGGTTTCTGAGGCTGTAACTCAGAAACAGAGAGCCTCCTCATCTTTTTCCCACAAAAATACAGTAACTCCCCCAAAATATGGTCCTGGCACTTGTAGTCAATTGTTACTGATATAGATGCATGCAGGAGTGAACTTTATTGTGGTATCCTTTTTCTCTATTGCTACAAGTTTTGTCGTAGTTCAACATGGCTGTTGAAATTAAGTACATTTTAGTGGACAAAATTGGGTTACTATCCCAGTACGTGATTTTTGTATGTTTCTTTTTTAAGGATATGAAAAATGTGCTGACTTATACATACAAAGGTGACATAAAGGCCAGTGACATTTCACTGGGATTCAGTTATTTATCAAATGCTGACAAATTACTGATAATTTATATTGATTTGCTAGCTGGGCTTAGTGAACTGAAAAGCCAGATCCAAATACACACTGAACTGGAGTTGGTGACTTGACTGCTTTCTTCAAATCAAGGTCAAGTTAAGCTGAAACTTTATATCTCTAATTCATCTATTAAATTTCCATTTATAGTAAATTGAACAAATGACTTAATTGGTATAGATTCAAGTAGTTTTGGCTGTTAGCAACCAGAATTTTGGCGAATGTCTGTGAAATCACAAAGGACAACAAATGTGTGTGTTAAAATAGAACCTTCCTAACCACAACAGTCTAAGTTTAATTGCTTGAAACTAGCAACATTTCCCTTAAGCATGATTTTGAAATATGCTTCTATGAAGCTTTCATTGCTTTTAAACACATAGTATCATGTGATGAATGTACTATGCACATAATTTACTGAAAATACACATAATTTCACCTTAATAAGCTATCTACACGTATATTATATGAAAGTATGTACACTTATTGTAAGGGATCACGTGATATGAAGGTATTATACAGAACAGATGGTTGAATTTAATAGTTGAAACACAATTCTAGTCATGTATCAGGAAAAACCTGAGCTCATGAATTAGCTTTTATTTCTTAAACTATACATATTTATACTTAATTTATTAAAATATTTCATTACTTATAGAATCCTGTTAGATTTATCTTGTCAGATATAACTATGAAATATATTGAATTAATTGATATACTATACTGCATTATAATAAAATTGAAAGTGTAGTTATCTGACCCTCTTCATGGACACTTTTCTGGAATTATACATGAAAATGTACTTTATATCTGAAATGCTCAATTACTATTATATCTATGAAGTAATTAATAATATATGAAATGTAACTGTTTTCCAATATTATAAATGGTTCTGTTGCTCTGGCTTTCTCTATTTAGGAATGCCATCCTATCGATTATATACTTGTTAAAACATTGGATTTGGGTGAAAGGAAATTAATCCAAAACCTCTTAAAAATTAATCATCCTTAAAAGATTTTACAACTTCTCTATTTAGAATAGAAATTCTTAAACAGGCATAATATACTCATTTTCATGATACCAAGGTCACAGATTGTGCCAGTAAATTGCCTGAAATATCATGTGGGACATATGGCTGTTGTCATTTACTCTATCGGCTGAAAGCATTTTAAATAAGATAAGGCTATGTTGTTGTTGTTATAAGAGAGACATAAAGGAAAAAATCAGAAACACAGGCAGATAGAATGATAGAATATAGTATTGGTAGGTATCTTTAGGCAGGATTCAAACTATATATAATCACATTAGGTCGGGTTTGCGCACGGACATTACCTGCTTGCATGGACATTTGCTCTTATGACCCCAGATTTTTGCAATAAATCAGTTGTACTTAAAATAATTTAAAAAGATAATTGAACTCTCAGCTGTGCCTAGTATATTATTTATTTATGTATATTTCTACAGAGGATGAAAATAACTGGCTTTTTATCAAGTTATTTGTAGGTTTATTATATTAATTAAATGGGAAAACACCCAATTAAGAAATAAAGCTTCAGCAGCAGAGATGGTTTTGATATTATAATTATAGCATTAAATTTCACAGTTTAAAAAGTCACACTTTCTTTGAAAATAGAAACTTTCCCCAAAGTGGTAGCATTTACATATTTACAAGAGTTCATCTTCTCCTGGACATGTGGGGCCCCTGAGGGCTATCATTTGTCATATGGAGTTTTGGCATGGGCTGAAGAGTAAGCCCTTCGAATTACAGGGGAAAATTGCAAGTCCAGGTCAGCAGCCTGAAGACCCCCCAGTCTTCCCATCAACCCATAGGGATGTGTCTTCATGCCAGACGACATGGGGACATTTTATGAGTTATATTTTAGTGAGAAAGACACTATTTTTTTGGAGCTCCCTTTTTGTGTGGAAGGGGAGAAGTAGCAATTTTACCAATTTGTGACTATACCAGTAGTTTGGCATTGGAAGGTGGAGATTTCCGTGCCAGCTGTTTTTACACCAGTTGTTTGGAGAATCAGGTGCTTTTTGCTTGGGTATTTTGAAGCAATAGGGACATTAGAGGCTATGGTTATTTATCTATTCAGCTGCTACTTTGAAGAAGCCAAAAAATGTAGGCAACTAAACTTGGGCACCAAACCTGCATATGAGAGAGGCTGGAGCCCCATCCTTCAATTCGTTGTCTAGGCAACTCGTGCTCCCAACTTAAGGTAATTTTTCAGAAATTTCTGTTCCTTGAATAGCATAATTTGTATTACTTGATTAACACAGAGGCCTTTTTAAAAAATTTGAAGCAGACAGACCTATGCTCTGAGGGGGAGGGATTTTTTACATAAATTTTCATTTATTTTGACTTCAACCTTTACAAAATAGCCGATGACTCAAAAAAGAGGTGGGGGGGCGGGGTGGGCACGAAATGACATGCATCTTTGAAATGTGCTAAGATTAACTGCTTACTTTAAAAAATGCCTTACAATTTATATATATATAT
>NW_022103915.1:64401283-64419589 GCF_000313985.2 Echinops telfairi
TAATGTTTTGCAAAACTAAAAGGAGATTGTTATAACAGATTTAGAGAAATTTTATTTTGAGAATAACTTTTCAATGAATTTTAATTTAGTCTACAAATATCCCAATGATATTTATATTTTCACCAATTTCTGAGATGTAAGACTTAAGAAGAAATGATGTCAACATCATATTAAAATGTAACTCTAAAACATGTCAATTAGATTTATGTTTTCACTGGGACCCTTATAAAATAACATCTATAAATCCATACATATCTTATAAAGTACTTTTGGATAAATGATCCATGCTGGCACAATGGTTAAAGCTCTCAGCTGCTAACCCAAAGTTGTAATCTGTTGCTCTGTGGGAGGAAAACTTAGCAGTGGGCTTCCATAACAGATTAAAGCCTTGAGAAACCTATGTGGCAGTTTTACTCTGTCCTGTAGGGTCACTATGACTTACAAGCAACCCCAAAGCATGGGGTTTGTTTTGTTTTTGCATATGTTCTTGATTTTGATGTTCTTGTACAAATTCCTCAAAGTAATTATTTTTTTATTTGTACAAACTATGGCCATATGCTATGGCATACACTAAAGTTTCCTCTTCCATGCAATGTATCCATTTATACTAGATCAATAAAATATTTATCTATGAATGTCATCTTTTGTATAATTATAATTTTGAAGTTTTATGTTTAAAATACTTGTATTTAAACATAAAGAAAATAATGTTGATCTATTTGTGAGGTTTCTCAAGTGGGTAATACCTCAGTTCTTGGCTTTGCATGAGAAAAGAATTCATGTGGAAGTCCATTTTGTAAGCCAAGTGGATTTTTATGAAGGACTAGACATGTTTCAGGTTTTACAGTGTCAAAGGGGTTCATAACTGGACCCAAACAACCACGTGAAAAGAGCACCCACGTGTGTATATCCTGGGAGGCCAGAAACCCAAAAACTGTATATGCTGAGAGCATGTGGGCCAAGAAGAGGCCCGGAGACAGGCCCCCTCTACCTGCCTCTGACTAGTAGCAGGATAAGAGAGAGTATTCCAGAGTTTTCTCCCTGCCTTTGTTCTAGCCCTTCCCTGGGCTGGGGGAAAGTATGGCTGGTGATATTTGTTGACCCCGTTGGCTGAGTTAGGCCCACCAGGGTGATGTCATGAGCCTTGGCCTAGTTTGGCCAGCCTAGGTGTACTTCCCACTTGGTTCGAGGGCTTGATTACGAGCATGCTCAGTTTGGGTCTTCATAGGTGTTTAATGGTTGCCTGATTTATTTCCAACTTCCTCTATGGGGGCCTTTGCAGGCATGGGAGAGACAACCTCCTGTCCCTATATCTAGCTACCGAACATATACAATAACTTAGCTTAAGATGTTCCATAAAGTAACTTAAGGATTAATTTTACAATTCATTATTGCCTTGGTTTATAAGCAGGTTTTCTAAAAACAATCCAAGCGACTTTAAAAATAGAATGCTTTTTTTTTAACCATTTGTGTAGTCCAGCTAGTAGGAAATGCTATTTAAGTTAATTGCTGACAGTAAATGTTGGGTATAGGAGTCCTCAACATTCAAACAGGTTCTCAGGAGCAACTTTGCAATTGTAGAAAGTAAGACAGACAGATAGTGGGCCACAGGGGTTCCTAATTCCATGTCAGAACTAAGAGAGTGATTTTTTTTTCCAATGGGTACATATAATGGGGCTTATAGATAAGGCATGCACATCTTATAAGGCATGCATGTCATACAGCTAACATATCACATAATTAATGGGTAATACTACACAAGCAATGAGGTGAGCCACCATCTTGACCTAGTGCTAGTTGACCTTGAAAGCCTCTGAGCCCTCCCCATGGGTAATTAACTCTGATCGGTATCAGCAAGAGATGTTGAAATAGATTTTGCTATTTTACTTTGGTTTGGCTAGAGAATATGATTGCTCTTATCTACAGATCACCTTCAGGCATTGTGGAGTAGCCAAACACAAAAAGGATTAATAAATTTATTCAGCATGGAGAACGTGTATTTGAAAATATTTTTGTCTTGGCACAAGGACAATCTTTCTCAAAATAGGGCTAGTTTTCCATGCCAATGGTTGATAGTATAGAAAATAGGTGAAATACTTTCTACCAAGTAATCAGTTTACCGCAAATAAGTACTTAAATTATATAGATAAATTTATGTATTGATGAAAGAGGTGCCTTTTTAAAAATAAGTTTGGGTTTGGTTTATTTGTTTATTTTTTAATGTTGCATGCCCATGGCCGTATTGCAAAACAAAAGCTTTTTCACTCGTAGGCTTCTATATACAATCCATGAAAAACAAAAGAGCTCTGACAGTTGAGCAGAGTTCAGTCCAAATATATTCACATCATAAGTACTCTTACTTTCTGTTTCTGTTAACACCTACTATGTAGAGGCAAAATTCAACCGTGTCTCCTAAAATAGAGCATTCATGTTCACAGAATGCCAGTCTATGTGTAGTCGAAGCATTTCCATGAACTAACGCCATATGTCCTACAGCCTGCCGCTTCAATGACTGCCAATTTTTTGCAATGATCACAAAGTTCCAGGTGCACCTACATTTCTAATTCTATATCAACCAGATGGAAAAGGTGCAAAACTCTTCTAATTATTACTCATATTTTCCATCGTTGAGGCATTTTATTCAAATCTGACTAAAGAGAATGATATACTTTTAAAATTTTTAGCTCAGATGAACATATATAAGTGGGTTGTTGCTAATAAAAAGGTAAGAAAGTTAGTCTATTCTAGCATATTTAACTATGTCAAATATTCGACTTTTGTTTTTAACCTGTAAAGAAAATCTCTATGTATTTTATGTGGAAATAAAAACTATTTGAAAAGTCTTTATCAACATGCCATATTTTCTAGATACATACTATTTTGTATGATGCTACTCAAATAATATTTAGTAAAATGTGAAAAAAAAAATCCAGAAACCTCTAACATTTGGAAAGCTCTTTCCTACAGTTTGAAAGGCAGTCCTTGACTCTATCTCAGATAGGGGTTTGAAGTACACTTGGAGTATGACGTGCCCACACATCACGAGTATATTATAGTTCACTCATAAGTAGTATAAAATTTGAAAAACACTTTCACCTTATCAGATAAAGTCACTGTGTCAGTAATACTATATAATTATTGAATGATACAGGATGCATCAAAATAAGATGGAACCAAAACTGAACCAAAAACAACTAGTCAACATTCCACCTTTCAGGAAGCAGTATATAAGAAAGAACCAATGGTGCTACAGGAAAAAGTTCACGCTGCACTGAAATCATATGCCCAAATGAGGCTCCAGGAGTTCATGGATTACCAAGTGAAATATGTCAACAAGTTGATGAATCACTGGAAGCATTCACTTGTCTCTGCCAGGAAATTTGGAATACAACTACTTGGCCAACTAACTGGCAGAGATATCTGCCCATTTTAAAGAGAGGTGACCCAACAGAATGTTCAAACTGTAGAAAAATATCACTTATATCACATGCAAGTACAATTTTGCTGAAAATCATCTACAAACGGCTGCAGCAATACATTGAAAGAAAGCAGCCAGTAGCTTAGGTAAGTTTCAGAAGAGGATATGAAAAAATAGATATCTTTGCTGATGTCTAATGAATATTCACCAGAATCAGAGAATACCAGAAAGATGATTACTTGTGTTTCATTGATTATGCCAAGGCATTCAACTGTATGGATCATAACGAACCAAGGATAAATTTGAGAAGAATATGAATTCCTGAAGACTTTATTGTGCTTATACATAATTTTTAAATGAATTAAGAGGCAGTTGTGCAAATGGAACAAGGGAATACTTCATCATTTTAAATCAGAAAATGTGTTCATCAGGGTTATATCCTCTCACCACAAATATTCAATCTGTATCCTGAGCAAATAATCAGAGAACTTAGATTGAATGAAGAAGAATGTGGCTTCAGGACTGGAAGAAGGGTTTTTTAACAATCTGTGTTATGCAGATGATACAACCTGGCTTGCTGAAAGAGAGGAGGACTTGAAACACTTGGTCATGAAGATCAAATATTACAGCCTTCAAGTATTACAGCTTTCAGTATGGATTATCTGATAGTCCATTATCTGATAATCCATACTGATTATATGTAACCCATACTGATACAACTCAATATAAGAAAGGCCCAAATCCTCACACTTGGATATCCATAGATCTCCATAACAAATGGAGAAAAGTTTGACATTGTCAAGGATTTTGACTTGCTTGGTGTGTTAGAAAGGGTAAACAAAACCAGGACACTTGTGTTTTTATAGATATAGATGATATATGTATATATATCTATATATATATATAGATTGAAAGATAGATAGATAGATAGATAGATAGATAGATAGATACAGTATGAAGGAATATAACAGCTAATTAGCCCACAGAGCAGCACAGAGGGTTCAGTTCAACTCACTTCATGGAACTGTTAATATATTGGAAGTCCTTCAACTCACAAGGGCTGCTAGGTCAAGGGAGCAGACAGCTGAGTCTACTATAGAGCAATGCAGGCTGTCCAGCCACAGGCAGAAAACAGCAGGGCATGTCACCAACAGTCAGTCAGACGACAGGATCCAACAGTCCCAAGCTCAAGTGATGTGTATACTAGCAGCATGGCAAAGGAGGTCTCAAAGAAACCTCAAGCTTTAGCAACACAATCCATGGGTTGGGTGTCCCATGGGTAGTGTAGCTCACAAGTTAAGGCAGAGAACTAGGTAAGGCAACAACATACTGGTCCAATCACCAGAGAGCAAGAGCGAGAGAGACAGGCGGGGCTTGCCGAGCCATTTATCTCTTTGCCCTCCAATGAAACTGAGACCTGATTAATCCCACATGTTCCTATTGGCCAGGTTGGCACAATAAACCTACCTATCACACTTGGATTGACTATCAATTCTAAAGGAAGCGGCAGTCAAGATATCAAAACGAAATCTGTATTAGGTAAATCTGCTGCACAAAACTTCTTTTTAGTGTTGAATAGCAAGCATGTCACTTTGAGGACTAACGTGAACTTTTCTGAACCATGGAATTCTAAATTGTTTAATATACATGTGAAAGTTGAATAAAGATATATGAATAAAATATATTGAAAAAAGAAGATTGAAGAAGAATTGACACATTTGAATTGTGCTGGGAAAGGAAAGTACTATGGACTGCTCAAAGCACAAACAGATCTGACTTGGAAGAAATATGGCCAGATTGCTCCTTAGAGGCAAGAAGGATGTGACTTTGTTACATACTTTGACATGTTTCAAGAGAGACCATTCCCTGGAGGAAGGATATCATGCCTGTTGATGTGGAAGATCAGTGAAAAAGAGGAAGTTCACATGTAGATACACTAAAGCTTATGGGACCCAGCCCTACAAATGAGCAGATCCTGAGGAGCAGTTTCTGCAATTATGGAAGAAAAGAATGATAGACAGCCGAGCATACAGGGGCCAGTCCCAATATCAGGATCAAGAGAGCGAGGGGCAGTTCATTAACAGTATGTAGAGTAGTGAGGTATGCAAACCTCCATCAGGAACATACACAATAGATTGGGCAAAGTGTGAATCTGAGATATCCTGACTTCTTCTGGGAGAACATCTCAGAGGAAGTGTCTGGCAAGAAAGAAACAAATGGTGTCAAAATGGTGACAATCACTGTAGGAGAATATTAAACAGCCGACGGCAGATGCTATAGAGATAAATATATTCTGAACAACACGTGTGAGAAACTAGGTGTCTGTAGAAAACCACATCATTTTATAAAGGGTATATGTGAAGAGTTTTTTCTAAGAGAATTATATTCATCTGGTTTCCTCTTAATTTACCGGAAAAGGGTGGATACTTCCCTAAAATATAGGCAGCTAAGGTTGTGGTAGTTACATAATCTCATGTCAACTTGTGAAGGGGTGGAGTCTAGACTGTCAATCAGGTCATAGCCAATAATGTCTCTGCATCGACATGGCCTTCTCCTGAGGATTCTGGGAACTCTGATCTTTCTCCCTGGAAGGCAGGAGACATTCTCTGCTAGACATTCCTGTTGACAAGCCACATGGAGACACATTGATGGAGCCAGAGCCCTGGAGCTGGGGAAGCCACGTGGAGACCCACACCAGTGCTGAAATACTTCCATCATCACTGGATCTACAAGACTTTTCACCCACTGGCCTGGGATCTTCCTGCATTGAGCATTATAGCATGGCTGTGTGAGTCTAAAGAGGAATTCATGGACTAGTATTGGACATATGGGCTATTATTGGACTTATGGACTTGATCTAGACTGGGATTGGATATTTCTCAATATGCAATTGCTCTTTTATATAAAGCCCTCTCTTATACACATAGGAGTATCCATGAATTGGTTTCTCTACCCTACCTGGGATAACACAAAGGTACAAAGGAAAAGCTGACTCCTAGCATGATAAAAACTAAAGGGGCTTTGTCTGCTTTTATAGATAGGTATTTACATCTGGGCAACCAAGAGCTGCATACCTGCTCTCAGTTGTAATGCAATGTAATGCTAATGTAAAGTCTGCTTTACATTAGCATCATAAAGGGGGGCAGGTGTGAGGAGAACTCTTTCTTCCTGGAGAATACATACTGGGTATTATTTCTCTATCTCAGAACCATGAGAGCTTCCCCCCACCAGAGTCTGCTTCCAAACTCCATGCTTATGAGTGTAGAGAATTGGGCCATTTACATTTTCATCCAGTTCCTTACTTTCCCAGTCTCTGTTGCTACAGCAGTGTTCTCAAGCAGGGGAACAACTGAGAATTGCACAGGACACAGCTGAGTTCCATGCAACATAATGGCAATTTCAAATGTCTCTCCATTTATCATGATATTTCCTATTGGTCCACTTGTGAGGATTTGGGTCTTCTTTATATTTACTTGTAAGTCATACTGAAGGCTGCAATTCTTGATCCTCATCATTTCAAGCCCTCTTCACTTTCAGCAAGCAAGGTTTTGTCATCTGCATATCTCAGGTTAATAAACCTTCCAATCCTGATGCCTCACTCTTCTTCATGTAATCTAGGTTCTCTGATTATTTGCTCAGCATATAGATTAATAAGTATGGTGAAAATATACAATCCTGATTCACCTCCTTCCTGATTTTAAACCATGCAGTATTCCCTTGTTCTGTTGGCAAAATTGCCTCTTGATCCATGTCCAGGTTCTGCATGAGCACAATGAAGAGTTCAGGCATTCCTATTCTTCTCAAGGGTATCCATAGTTTACGATCCATGCAGTTGAGTGCCTTAGCATAGTCAATAAAACACAAGTAAACATCTTTCTGGTATTATCTGCTTTCAACCAAAATCTATTGAAAGTCAGCAATGATATCTCTTGTTCCATGTTCTTCACTAAAGCTGGCCTGAATCTCTGGCTTCTCTCAGTTAAGATACTGGTGCAATCATTGTTGGATGATCTTCAGCAAAATTTTACTTGCCAGTGATATCAATGACATTGTTTTAGCATTCTATTAGGTCACCTGCCTTTGGAGTGTATATAAATATGTATTTCTTCCAGTCAGTTCACCAAGGAGCTATTTTCCAAGTTTCTTGGCATATACACGTGAGTGCTTCTAGTGCTTGGTAAGTTTGTTGCAATGTTTCTACTGAAATTCTGTCAAATCTTGGAGCCTTGTTTTTTGTCAATGCTTCCAGTGCAGCTTGGACTTCTTCCTTCAGTATCACCAGTTCTTTATCAAATGCTACTGAAGGTTGAATTGTACTGTGATTCTGTGTATTCTTCCCATCTTCTTTTGATGCTTACTAGATCAAGAGGCAGTATTATTTATTTAATTTAAAGAACATGGAAATAATGTGTACTTTAAAATCAGGAAAGTTATGTGTTAGGGATGTATCCTTTAACTATACTTGTTTAATCAATATGCTAATCAAATACCCCAAGTTACTGGCTTATATGAAGAAGAATGAAACATCAAGATTAAAGATAGGCTACCTAACAACCTGCAATATGCAAATCATACAACCTTGCAATGACGCCCAATGCAGGTTGATCACAATCCAAGGGGTGCAAAGTCTTGTGGATCCAGTGGTGGTAGAAGTATCTCAGTTCTGGCAGTGGTCTATACTTTGCTCCTCCAATTCCCAGGGCACATGGCCTATCAGATTAGTGCCATGTATCTTGTCAGTAGAGTGAGCAGAGAGAGAGAGAGATAGTGCCTCCCGCCTCCAAGAAGGAATAAAGAATTTCCCAGAATTCTCAGGAGAAGGCTGTGCCCACACAGAGGCCTCACTGGCTATAATCTGATTGACAGACTAGACTCCACCCCTTCCCTCTTAATCCTCTCTTGTCCCAAATTGACACCAGATAATGTAGCTACCACAGATGTACAACAGAAAAGAGGAAGGACTTTGATAAGATGAATTGGCAGTCACTACAACAAAGGATTCAAACATAAGAACAACTGTGAGGATGACACAGAACTGGGTAGTGTTTTGTTTTACATAAGAGCAGTATGGGTCAGAATTGACTCAACGAATCTAACAAAAAAAAGTAAAGTAAGATAATGGTTTAAAAACGTGGAATAGGAACTTTCAGTGCCATTTTTTCACATTGATTGCAATATTGTCATTGTTTACAAAATAAAAGATTTCTAGTATACCACTTTGAACTTGATGGTGTTTAAGAACTAACTTGTTAGATTTTAGGCAGTCTAAATACACACATGTAGATATGTTAGGTTCCTGGATTGGATTACCTCAATTCTTGCTTCATGGAGCTGAAAGAATTCATGCAGCAGAAGCACAAAACAATCCAATAGACTTTTATGAGAAGAGAAGCTTCATGTGTTAGTCTCAAAAATACACACTGTTTCTGGAAAGCATGCAAGGCTGTGTGGAAGCCATATGGGAGCTCACAGCTGGATGCAAAATAAAAATGCGGAAAGAATGCAGGAATGGGAGGCTTGCAGAACCATGATATCTCAAAGGCCCAACAGAGCAGCAAGCATGCTTAAGTTCCTGGCTTTATTCCGTTCTGCCACCCTGGTTGGAGGAGGGATGGTTGATGGTGTTGGTTTATCTTATTGGCTGAGTTAGGTACACCTATGTTGAGTTAGGTATACCTATGTCAGGTGCCTAGGTTGTGGTTTTAGGCTTAGGCTCACCTGTGCTTGGGGCTTAGTCTGCACATGCCCAATTCTGGATTTTCCCATAGGTGTCTAATGATTGCCTGATTTCTTTCCAACCCTATTGTGGTTCTTTGCTGACATCAAAGAGACAACCTCTCTTTTTGTCCCTAATCTAGCTACCTAGCAGATATAGACAGTGTAGTTGTTACATAATGTGATGTCAATTTGGGACTTGAGAGGATTAAGAGAGGCTTCTGTGTGGGCATGGCCTTCTGAGAATTCTTGGAATTCCTGTATTTTCCTCCTTGGAGGCAGGACAGACTCTCTCCCTGCTGACTCCCTTCGAGATATCCCTGAGAAGCCACATTGGCCCACCCTGATGCAGCCCTGGAAGCTGGAGAAGCCACTTGGAGATCCACTGGCCTGTGATCTTCCTGCACTTGCTGTTATTGCATGTGTTTCGTGAGTCTGAAGAGGGTTTTATATATTGGTTTGGACATATGGGCTAATATTGGATGTATGGACATGGTCTGGACAGGGCTGGGATGTTTTCTCAATATCCAACTGCTCTTGTACATAGACCTCTTTTTTTGTATACATGAGTATCTATGGATTTGTTTCTCTAGTCTACCTGGACTAACACAGACAGTAATAATTCAAATTTAAAACAATAATACAAACAATGACATTAATGCTATAGTTCAGATATTTCTGGTGCTCAGCTGGAAATGAATAACAGAGAATACCATTTCAATGACCTTCTTATGGGTCATCTAAAAATTATAAGCAAGCTCTTCTCTCTGTCTTACAATGGCAAAAAAGACTTATTTCAAGCTACAAAATTAACATTTCAAATTATTCCAAGCCTGAACATATGCTATCCTTAGGCCTCACTATTACTTTGTGCTTACAAATAAAACATTATAACTTGAATTTTAGCTTTACTGAATTATGCTTTATATGTACCCTCTATAAATTCAGAAAAATAACACAAGGAAGTTCATATAATTGTATTAACAATTTATTTGCTTTATGTTTGACAATAAGTTGAAAACTTGTATTTGTTTCTTAGTTTATTGCTTAGTACAATAAAGAAAATTTTTATACACATATTTAGTCCCTACTCCAAGAAATTCTGCTTAAAATAGTTAAAGGAAACAACTAAATTAAATTATTTTACTTATGAAAATCCTAAACTCTTTTAAAAAATCTTAGATGATAAAACACAAGAATTAATAGGAGCCAAGGAAAAATTATGTTTTTAAAACTTTAAGAATACACTATAGGAAAACTACATTGCTTTTCTATTAGGAATTTATTGTCCAGAAAAGTTACTTTTCCCTACTGAACATAATTTGTGAGTGAACAGGCTTCACTGCTCTCAAATACAAACAAGTCATTAATATTTGTATTATGTAACCTGTTTAGAAAACACAAAGAAAACTGCAGTACCAAGCATAATCACATATGAATTGTACATATTGACAGTGACATAAAGTAATCCTTTATACTGTATTTCTGGTCATCATTGCCTATTGATAGATATTTTTACCTACATTTAGAAAATTATTCTGATAAAATTGATAAGATTGTAAAGGCTTATGTAAGATTATTGATTTCATCTTCAGTTCATTGATACTTGAACTTCACAATATAATTAAAATATTTTCAAACAATAAAGTCTTATTTGATTTCAATTTTCCCTTCAGAACTCTGTTGCCCTTTAGAATTTAACTCATCAGTTTCTTTCATTTTGACTGGATCTGCTTTTATTGAAACATTTTTCAGTGCAGAGGCTGTTTATACGTTTCATGAAGATGTATACAGTGAAGTAAAATTTCTTAGTATGCCTTTTCAATTCATAACCTTTGTGATTAGATAGTGACTAGACAGGAGCATGCAGATCAGGTGTAGAGAACTCTGCCTCAGAGCTGGGTCACTTTTGTAATTCCACTGGGTCTAAAAGTGGAATTAACTGTTAACTTCCAATAAATCGTGAGTCTTCTCTGTCAGCTTTTGTGACTGATTGTTACTGGCATCTAGTCAGTTCTGACTCATAATGACACTATGACAACAGATCAAAGGATTGCCAGTCCTGTGCCATCCTTCACAACGGCAGTCTTTTCTTTGTTTATATTGGTGTTAGTTGTTGTACCAGTTGTGAGAATTTTCTGTGATTTTAATTGAATTGTAATCTAAGGTCCTTGATTTTCATTAGCAAGTATTCAAACCTTCCTCACTTTGGGGAAGCAAGGTTATATCCTTTGCATATCACAGGCTGTTAATAAGGCTTCCTCTAATCCTGATGCCACTTTCTTCTTCATATAAACCAGATGCTGTGATTATTTCCTCAGCACACAGATTGAATAAGTATGGTGAAAGAATACAACCCTGACACGCACCTTTCATGATTTTAAATCATGCTTTATCCCCTTGTTCCTTTGGCAAAGCTGCCTCTTGAGGTTCCACAAGAGCATAATGAAGTGTTCTGGAATTCTCAGTCTTCTCAAGATTATCTAGTTTTTTATGGTCCACACAGTCAAATGCCCTTCCTTAATGAATAACACATGAGCAAATATTTTTCTGATATCCTCTGTTTTCAAGCACGATCCATCTGACTTCAGCAATGATATCCCTTGTTTCAAGTCCTCTTTATAATTCAGGCTGGACCTCTCTGGCAGTTCCCCATCAATGCAGTTGTTCTTGGATGATCTTGAGCAAATTGTTACTTTCACTACAATGAATGCATTTGGTGGGATCAGTGGCCTCTGGAACATGTAAAAATTACAAATCTTTTCTATTCAGTTGGCCAGGTGACTTTCAAATTTCTTGGTATAGGTGAGTGAGGGCTTCCAATGCTCCATCAGCATGTTGAAACATTTCAGTTGTTAGTCCATCCATGCCTGGAGCTTTGGTTTGTTGTTTGTCTGATCACATCAATGCATTCTCCAACCCAGCATAGAAGTAGGGTGAAATGGAAGAAGTAGTTGGTGTCACACTCGGGTAAAGAAGAATGGAGAGTGGGGGCATGACAGACCTCTACCTTTTGGCAATTAACAAGTGTGGATTTGTATTTGCTTTCTCCCATTTGTCTCAGTGTACAACATTAGATAAATAAGTAAGTGTATGACTATATATTTAAGCTGATTGCATTCAAAGGCTAAACTCTCAGAAGTATATTTTATTCTTATTTCTGCTTTGTAAGCGTGGTTTGTTGTTTGTTTTACCAGTCATTGCAGGTATCAGGGTGTTTCCTTCCTCTTTAAACCTCTCTTTCTAATCTCTTAAGTTGAAGAGAAATTATTTATTAATAATCAGTTTAGTATTGCCTGAAACATTGTTCATTCTTCGTCGTTTTTTGTCTTTTTTCCTATACATTATTGAATGCTGTGTTAGTCTGGGTTGACTAGAGAAACAAATTCATAGACACTCATATGTGTATAAGAAAAAGTTTTATATAAAGAGCAATTGTCTATTAAGAAACATCCTAACCCAGCCCAGTCCATATCAAGTACATAAGTCCAATATTAGCCCATATGTTCAATACTAATTCATGTATTCCTTTGTAGACTCACATAGCCATGCATTAATGCAGAATGCAGGAAGATCATAGGCCAGTGAGTGGAAAGTCCTATGGATCCAGAGATGGTAGAGGCATCTCACCACTGGCATGGGTCTCCAGCGTAGCTCCATCAGGCACATTGTCAGTAATGTTTCCCAGGGAGTGTCTAGCAGGGAGTGAGCATGTGTTTGAACTCCAGAGAGCTATTTATCTCTTAAGCACATCCAAATGGGGTCATCAAGCTGTGACCTAATTTACTCTTAAGTCTCATATTGACAACAGATTATATAACTACCACAAGCATATTTTGAAACCAATTTGAGTCCACTGTTATTTTTGACAAAACCCCTCAACTTCTTTTCCCTGATTTTCTTCAAAAGATGGATATGCTTTTTAGACAAGTGTAGACAAATGCTTTAACATCCAAACGACATTTTTCTTTTGAAAGTTACTACCTTAGTGAAGATTCTTTACTTCTCTCTCTCTTTTTTCCTATAAGTTTAAATGTTGGTAAAGTTTTCAAGATTGCTTGAAACATTTCTATGCTGTTTCTCAGTTTCAATATATAGCTCAGTATGCCTGCATCACTTTTCTTCAAACAACTTCACTGTGTTTGAATTCTTTTTTTCTCCATATTTTCTTTCCATTCACATTTTATGAAGAGTTAATTAATGAATTACATGTTGTCACCTCCAATAATAAATTCCCTTTTCTCATCTGCTTATATTACAGGGCATAATTTATTGTGGCTGACCTGTCCATTCCGAAAAACATGGGACTTTACCACTGTAAACAGTTAGTGTTGAAATCCTACAGGGGAGTTCTCCACTCTTCTTTAGGGTGTCTGTGAGGCGAAGTGGACTTGATGGCAGTGTGTTTGACCCCGTCCATTTATCATGAAAACTGTGGCAGGCCGGAGGGTGTGCCATTCTTATGACTGAAAGAATAGACTGGTTCCCAGGGGTGAAGTTGCCTGATAATTCCTTTGGTTTTATTCTTCTTAAATGATCCCTGGCCACTGAATTAGCAAGGCAAATATTCAAGATCCTATCGCTATTCAATATACAACAGCTTTAGCAAGCAATCTGCTTTGGAATCTCTGGCGGTAGCTTTCGATATTAGGCAGGGTGAGATTTTGTCAATTGCACATTGCAATATGAAAGCTGCTTTAAACAATCTTCTTTCTTCTTATTTTTTTTCCAGAAGAATTTCATTCCCTAAACTTTTAGAACTCAACTTTGTCACTATTATTTTTCTATGTGTCAAGCCAACCCAATCAGAAGCATACTTAACTTACACCTAGTAAAGCCCTTGCCCTATGGTGTTGGATCATCAGGATGATGTTTAAATTTTCATGAATTATGCATCAGTTATTTAACACAACTGTGTTGTAAATTGTTGATGCCATTGCTGTTGAGTTTCAACAAGTAGTGTCTACAGTAGAATAAAGCATTGCCTGGCCCTGTACCATCCTTATAATGATTGCTGTCTTGAAGCCCATTATTGCACTCACTGTGTCTATCCATCCTGTTAAAGGAGTTCCTCTTTTTTCACAGATCCTCTCCTTTACCAAGGATGAGGTCCTTCTCCAGGACTGGTCTTTCCTGATAACATGTCCAAAGTACATTAAACTAAATCTTGCCACCCTGCTGCCAAGGGCGTATACTAGGATTACATCTTTCAAGACAGATTGATCCTTCTTCTAGCACTTCAATATTCTCCAGCAAAACCGTAATTAAAATAAATTGAGCTTGGGTTTTTTTTTTCTTATTTGTTGTCCAGTTTTCATGTGCACATTAGGTAATTGAAATACAAAAGTTGGGTCAGGTATACTTTTGGCTTCAAAATAACACCTTTTCATTTTAACACTCTAGGAAATGTTTTGTAGCATATTGTTTGATTTTTTAACTGCTGCTTTCCTAGGCATTGATAGTGGACCCAAGCAAAATAATGTATTTAATAACTTCCAGATAATGGTGTTGTTTATTGGTTCAGTTATGAGTAATTCTGTTTTCTTTTTGTAGAGCTGTAATTTGTACTTAAGACAGCAGTCTCTGACCTCCATTTGTAACCACTTCCAGAGCCTTTCGCTTTGCAAAAGTTATCATCTGTATAACACAGGTTGTTAATGCGTTTTCCTCCATTCCTGATACTCCCTCCTTTTTCACAGAGAAGAGCACCTCAGTTTATTGACTCAGCATACAGATTACATAAATATGGTGACGTGACATAACTCTGACTTCTGCATTACTATGCAATATTTCCTGGTAATGCTCTATTGACTGCCTACTGGTCCATGTAATTTTCAGTAATTTTCTTGGATTTTGTGATAAAATTAAAGGATTAAGTTCATTGAAAGAAATAACTGAAAGAAATAAACTACAGAAATCATCTGGCAAAGTTTAGAGAACAATTTATCATAATTTCATAGCATTATCTTGCTAGTTAGCCATACATGTCACATGTGGTAATGGGAATTGTCTTATAGTATTGTAGATTATTTTAAACATGTAATTGTTATAGATTTTTACTACAGAAATATAGTTAGCAGTTGAATAGTCAGATATGTTCTAACAACTATAATTACTTTCAGACTAGCATAGCTTGAAATGGTTATCCGCCAGTCAAATTGTTTCATTTGTTTTTGCTATGCTCCATTTGGTATCTTACTACAAGCTTACATATTGTCAACTTGCAAATATGCTATGTACTTGTTCAAGGGTAGAACTGAGCTTTTATGAAGGTTATCTCCAGGTAGAAAGAAGAAATTAGGGCATTACAAATCAATAAACATGGAGCCTTACAAAAGAATATCAATTGTATAACTCTTTGAATATAGTATTTTTTCATTAGTCGTTGAATATTTATTTACTAAAAGACATAACAAGATTTTAGCATACCATTTTAATACATATATGAATTTTCTTTGTAATTAGGTATTTTTAAACGTAGAATGCTTTACAAATGAAAGATGAAAGGTAGAATGAGGAAGAGATGTATACTAATGTTTAATTCCTAATGGTCCAGTAGACAAAATGTCGGATTTTTTCCTGCATTTCTACAATTAACATAAATGCCTAGGGTCCAGTGGCAGCCATACTAAGGACAGCAACAGACATTTCTTCTGTTTACAAGACTTACTCTGCCCATCTTCCCACCCAATTAAGTGATGTCAGCTCGCTAAAGCTGGCACCCAGCCCACTGGAGTTATCCGCACCAACCAGAAAGATACACGCGATTCATCATGTCTACCAAAATGTAAAGCTGGCCCGAAGACTTAATTACCTGAGAACATCCTTTGCTCTCTCTTGCTTCTGATTCCTGCTCACTACTTGAAATGCTGGCTCTCTCCCACTGGACTCTTTCTGAGGTTCCTTTCTCTGCTAATTCCCACAGCAGAAGTGACCTGGCTGTGGCACCAGAGCCCTTTAACTCTTTCCTAGCCAAACTCTGTTGTAGTTTGTTAGTGGGTCTATGTTAACCCTAATTTTCTCTTCCTTTATGTCATCGCCGCTCTCGTGGTCTTTATACCTTTTGGGTTAGCGAATTCCCTGGCTTCGGCAAATGGCCAGTTCTAACCTTTCTTTATCTGGCTACCCTAGATCCCTTTCACCTCATTTCCTTTGGTTTCTTGTTCCCTACAAACCGCACCTCTCTCAATACATCTATTAATTAAAGGTCTCTCTGTCTCTTGTCTCCGAAAGACCTAACAAAATACCATTCCATAAAGTATACACATTTTCATGCTACTTTTAGCACAGTTAAAGATAGTTTTTCATTGTTTCCTCATTCATTTTAAGGTGGGCCCATCTTAGAAACAATCACAAATTAATCGTGATGGTTAAGAATGTGTGTCCACTTGAATGGGCTATGCTTCCTGGTGGTTTGGCTTTTTTTTTCCTTTTTAAATTTAGATGTCAGAAGTTTTTTATTCATCACACAAGGATTCACTCGCTTTTTTAATCATTTTATTGGGGTCTCATACCGCTCTTATCACAATCCTTACATACATCCATTGTGTCAAGCACATTTGTACATTTGTTGCCATCATCATTCTCAAACCGTTTTCTTTCTACTTGAGCCCTTGGTATCAGCTCTTCATTTTTTACCTCCATCCCTCCCCTACCCATTCTCCCTCCCTCCCTCATCAAATCTCGATAGTTTATAAATTATTATTATTTTTTATGTCTTATACTGACCGATGTCTCCCTTCACCCACTACCCTTTTGTTTGTCCCCCAGCGAGGGGTTATACATGGATCATTGTAATCAGTTCACCCTTTATCCCACCACCTTTTCCTTACCCTCTTGGTATTGCTACTCTCATTATTGGTCCTGAGGGGTTTATCTGTACTGGATTCCCTGTGTTTCCAGCTCTTATGTCTACCCGTGTAGAATTGGAGTCATGGTAGGGGGAGGGGGAGAAGCATTAAAGAACCAGAAGAAAGTTGTATGTTTCATCGGTGCTGTACTGCACCCTGACTGGCTCATCTCGTCTTTGTGGTCCTTCTGTAAGGAGATGTCCAGTTGTCTACAGATGGGCTTTGAGTCTCCACTCAACAACACTCCCCGTCATTCACATTGGTATGATTTTTTTGCTCTGGGTCTACGATGGGTTTGGCACTTTTTTATGTAGCCCAAGATATGCTTTGAGTACCCAGTCAGTTGAAAGGTAGGTTCTTCTGTGGTGTAGACTGCGATTTATATATTCTGAACAAAGGACTGCTCAGTTTTGCTGGCTATGAATCCTTCACCTGGCTTTTAATCATCTAACTTCCATTTCTTTGGGCTAGAGCTAATGGTCTGTGGTATTGTCTGCTGATGCGGGAATTGTTATGTCTGCAACCTGTGAGGTAGAGAAGCCACCGTTTTACTTGCTGACCTTCAATTCATGCAGATTTCCAGCTAGGAGCCTTCCATCTGAAATGTGCATCATGGGTTTTCCAGACACTACAGCAACATGATCTGGGAGTAGCCTCCCGCCTAACATCTGAGTTATTGACTTGGAATTTTCCAGCATCTACAACCAGGAGAACTATGTGCTTGAAGCTTCTCTGATTTTGCTTTTCTAGAGAATGCAGGCTGAGAAATGAATAAATTACTAAAATGAGAGTGAGAGATTGTTAGTGAGGAAAATCTCATTAAAATGTGAAAACTTTTTCTCTGAAGCTACAGTAAAATAACACTTTGTAAAATTTTTTGCTATTCATAAGTCTACATTATTTTTAGGAGACACAGTGCTGTAGTGGTTATGAATTATGCTGTGATTGCATGGTTAGCAGTTCAAAGCCACCAGCAACAAGTCTAGAAAGACTGGCCTTTCTACTTCTGTGAACAAATACAGTCTCAGAAACCCACAGAGGGTTACTCTGAATCAGTATTTATACTATAGATGTGTTTTATTTCTGTTTTTGTTTTTTTGAGTTACTATTTTGACATTAATATTTTAAGACTCTAAAACACATTGAAAGATAAGAATGTAGTAGGGTGGGGACGGGAGGACCTGTAGGGAGTGACCAAAGTCAAGGCAACCGCGAGGAACTACCGAAGCCAGAATGAAGGCTGAACATGGTATTGGGACAGGAGGAAAGCATAAAGAAATAGAGGAAATAAGTAGGAGGCAAAGGGCATACATACAAGCCTAA
>NW_022103915.1:64420962-64434426 GCF_000313985.2 Echinops telfairi
AAACTCTGCAATAGAGTTGATACTGACTTTTAATACAAGGTCAGCAGTAGAAAGTATTAAAACTCTGCAATAGAGTTGATACTGACTTTTAATACAAGGTCAGCAGTTTGAAACCACCACTGCTCCGTGGAAGAAAGATGTAGCTTTCTACTCCCATGAAGAGTTACAATCTCTGAAATTCACAGAGGCAATTCTACCCTGCCCTTTAGGTTTGCTATTATCTAAAGAGCTGTTTATAAATGCTTTAGTTTTCATTTGTGAAAATGTGTACTCTTAAATATGTTTAGCAGAATTCCTCAGTAATTTGAAGGTTTAAAACAGGTTTCTATGAACTGAATGTTTGCAGCTCCAACTATTTTGCTCTAGCAAATAATGATTTGTTTCAGGCATATACCTCACACTGGCAAGCTCCCAGATGAGTCGGCCAGATGACATACTGCTAGTTCTCAGGCTGCAGAGGCTAAAAAAATCCCAAGATCAGCAGGCAATAGACCAGACAACAGGCTCAAGTCCATGGAACTGAGATGGGATGATAATGATCTGATTGCAAAGCCAAATGGAGAAAAATCCCCCGAAAGAATTGCCAGAGCTTTCATTTTAGATGCAGGTCACCCACTCACAGAAACTACTCTCCAACTGATTTGCTGCGTATACCAGTCTGATCATGAGGGTAAGTACGTTCTTTCACCTTCATCATGGGTGCTCATGACATAATACATAATTGTGAAAACAGAGAATCATGGCCCAGTTAAATTGACTTTAATCATCATACCCCTTCTCTTATGTTCCCCCTTTTTTATGTTGTTGAAGATTGTAACATTTTTAACATAATTCTAAGATTGTGACTTAACTAGTAAACAAAACAAAAAAAAAGGGAGCATATAAATGATATAATCAATATATTAATGCTTTTTGCAATAAGTGGTGTGGGCCATATCTGACTCCTTTCTGGCTTTCCTACTACCACAAGTCAAGATCACACGTGCCTTCACCCCCTATCCTTCTTGACCCTGTTCTGACCCGAGCCATTGCTCCCACAATGTGCTGGTTCTATGCTGGGGTCTCTAATTCATTGGGGTGGCCACACAGTATTCACAGACAATACTCACAGTTAAGTGGGTTCATAATAGCTTCCTCACAGTCAGAATCAGCCAACAGTAAGGGTATAGTTATTGGTCCAAAACAATACCTCTTTTCAGGCAGCAGTCAAATCTCGGGTTCTCAGGCTCTCACACACATGGTTCCTTGGCCTTTGCTTCATGGCCAGAAAGCCAGCATGTTGCTGTGCCTCACGGTTCCATAGGCTGGGAGCTGCTTTTCTTTTTCTTTCCCATTGTCTCCATGCCTCCGTTGGGTGCCTCTGGTCTCAGCCTCTACCACTTCATGCACTCTCCCAGTGGCCCCAGAGTTTCTCGAAGGGAGTGGGTCCCACTTAGGGTGGGACAGACAGTAGGGGCTGATTGCCTTAGATGGCTAACAACTTCAGGCAGATAACCTTCAAGTAGTTGTCCTCCAAGTATATAGTCAGTGACCACGTGTTTTCAGACAGCTCCATAAATTTGGCATTATGATGGGGGCAGGGGCATCGTTGAGAATAACTTTTACTTAGGAGAATATGAGTGGGGTGCAACTGCAACTCATGAACGAGAAGGTTTCCTTCACAGGAGTCTTCTTGGCCTTCCAGACTCCGTAATGTATGAATGTTGAGAGTTCGTCTGCACTCTTTCGGTTGTGTTTCCCACAATAGACACAGGTATAGAGTCAAGAATTATAACACCTCACGTTAAGAATTAATGCTAGAAGAGCTGTATTATTTGACATACATCACATTTTTTTCAAATATGACTGGTCATTTCTCACTTCTCATCTCTTTTGTTTTTCTTTCTCTAAGTAAGAAGTTTGCTCATCTTTGCCCAAGTAATCAAAATTTATACGTAACTATTTTTCATATCTCGTATTTCCCTATAGATGCTTTATGTGTCTGCCTGACCAAATCAAGCCAAAGTATGAATTGACCCCATAGCACACAATTACATTACTGCGTTACATGCTTTGTTCCATTGGTTTGTTTATATATTCTTAATTAAGCTCATTATTGGTTTGTCTGCCGTGATTTATAGTATATCCTGCTCTCTGATAAAGCCAATTCTTTGTTTTTCATGAAAAGGTGATGATATAATCAGTATTATTCATAAGGTATAGTAGTAGTATAGGTTATGTTAAAAGAGCTTCTCTTTTTTAACTTTTATATTTAAAAATAAATCACTTAGCATACAAATAGCTGTTCATGCAGACATGAGTATCATATAATTATTAATATTATGTTCTTTCATCTCATTTTTATCTAGTAGTACACAATTTCGTTTACATTTTTTAATGAATTTGTTAATTACATGATTGTGGATTCAAAGGCATTAAAAGGATAACAATTTAAGTATATTTTATGTTATTGATTTTTAATTTGTAATTATTGAGGATTTGTAGAGAATGGTTTGTAAATAAATCACAGATTTGATAAAAATATATACACACACACATACACCATACTTATACACACACACACACATATATGTATATACACAAAGCCAGATACAATTGCGTCTACTCTAACTCTTGATGATGTCATGAACGTCAGAATAGAACTGTGCTTCATTGGGCTGCCATGACTGATCATTTATAAGTACCTTGCCAGTGCTTTCTTCCAAGATGCTCCTGGATGTATTTAAATGGTCAGTTTGGGGTCAGTAGTCAAGTGCTTAACAGTTTGCATAATCCTAGGACTCCTGAAGTAGGCACACATACAAGTGCACACACATATTCTCTTTATATGTTGTAACACCCTATATAGACCTAGCATACTCAATTTGTAGTTTTATTTAATTGCAAATTGAACATATTTTATTTGGTAGGTTGTATTATTTGCAAGGTATATTAAAATTGTATATTACTATTAAGATTCCTACATGTAACTTTCCTGTATTCTCTACATTCATGATTAATTAAAAATGAAAAGAAATGGTTGATTGTTATACTAATTAAAATAATTACAGCTTGTCAAATGTCAGCAAAATTATGATCAGATAAAACTGTATGACAAATGAGGACTTTCAAAAATATTTTAAATATGATCTCGGTTTAAAATAAACTCCAGAAAACTCACTACCATGGTGTTAATTCTGACTCATGGCACCACATAGATGGGGTACAACTGCTCCTCTGAGTTTCTGAAACTATAACAGTTTACAGGAGTAGAAAGCTCTCCTGGGAAGCACCTAATGGTTTCTAACTGCTAACCTCACAAGCAGCAGCCCAAGGTATAACCACTAAAATACTAGAGCTCCATCAACCTTAAAATAGTGGCCTGAGCAATTTCAGTGTTTGACTTCCATAATCAATACCCAATACAACCGAATCTACTGTATTTGATGTTAGTTACCATGCAGGTGGTTCTGACTGTAACAATCCTGTGTATGAGAAAACAAAACCCTGCCTGCTCCTGCATCAGGATTGTTCCTATGTGGGGAGCCCATTGTTGCAGCCAAGGTGTCAATCCATCTCATTGAAGGCCTCCCTCTGTGTTTACTGACCCTCTGCTTTACCAAGGATGCTGTCCTTCTCCAAGGACTGGTCCTCCTAACAACATGCCAAATTATGTCGGATGAAGACTCCCCGCACTTCCCTCTAAGGAGCACTCACTCTGGCCTTACTTCTTCCAAGACAGATCTGTTTGTCCTTTTAACCCTGTGATTCTTTCAATAGTCTTCCTTAGCACAATTCAAGCACATAGATTCTTCCTGGATCCTTCTTATTCAATGTACAATCAATTGAAAATATCATGACTTAGGGCCTCCTATGTTTCAAAGTAACCTCTGGCTACTTCCATCAATGTACCAAACAACTTTGGCAGTTTGATCTTTAGCAACACTTTACTTCTATGGCTACTGTCCTTAGACCTGGAAAACGAAATGTGATATATTTATCAACATTGTTCTTGGTAAAGTTTTATTTCAAAATTATCTAATGCCATTAGCCTAAGATATGATTTCATGAAAGTTCTAATAATTAATTGGGAATCAAGGGACTACCCTACATCAAAATGTTCAAGATTGAATGCATAATTAAAATTACTAATGAAATTGTTTTAAGGAAATATTATTGCAATTTTACCTTTTATATAGTAATAAAATTGTCTTCAAAATGTTAATAGGAAGTGTCTTTTTAGAGGCAAGATTCTATTTTATAGTCTTGCCTTCAAGAATGACCCAAAATTCCCAGTATCTTGATAAGCTTTAAAGCTGCTTATGTTGACCAAATATTTTAACTTCAGATCATCCTCTCTAAAAATCATCTATTCAGCAACTTCACTGATTGATTAATATGAATTCCCTAACATACAAAAAAAATCACAAATAATACTTTGTATTTTACTTCTATATGTATAACTCTATACTATATGCTTTACAACAGCTGTTTGAAAATATAAAACAAACTTCTAAGAAAATTGTAAGTACACATTTTTTCTCTTTTTATATCATTCCTGGATGAAATTTGCTTTAATATTCCTAATATAAATTTTAATTCATAGGTCTGAAAAATAGTGATTATTTTTTAAATGAAATATATTAAAATGTTAATTAATAACAAAATATGTGATGTGTAAATGGTCACGCTATTAAAAAGAATTATCAGTTAAAGCCATAGTTTAATTCTAATTATCACAGAAAACTAGTAGTTTAACTTCTTTAATTATCATAGATTATTTTTCTTCAAATAATTTAGCTAGTGCTAACATATATAATATTCTTATTATAGCCAACTAAAAGTAATTCCAATTATTTTATCTTGAGTATTTACAGACAACTCTCTATTTTCTATATCTATATTGTATACCTATACAAAATAATTGCTAAATTAATATGATAAAGGATTTTATTTTTCAATTATCAGAATATCTGTAAGTAAAAAATTGTGGCCATAGCATAAAACAAGACTATAAAAAAACTGCTAGCCTACTGCCATTGAGGTAATTCTGATTCGTAGTAATACGGCAGGTTCGAGTATCAATAAATAATTTATATTTGTGCACAAATATCCACATATTATTTAGTAATTATGGAAGGTTACATTCCACATATTTAGAGGAGGTTGTTGAAACAGAGTTCCTGCTCATTTTCTGGCTGTTAATCAAAACTTGTTCCTAATATCATTATCTACCTGCTTTAATTAAATATCGTTTTAATTAAGAGTTTTGATTTGACTATTACACAAATGAATACAACTCAAAAGTATAAAGATAAAAACAAGTATATAGAGAAGGAAATAGGAGAGGGAGGGCTAGGACAGAAGGAAGGAAGGAAGGAGGGATAGGACAGAGGGGTAGGGATAGGACAGAGGGAAGGAAGGACAGAGGGAGGGATAGGACAGAGGGAGAGGGATAGGACAGAGGGAAGGAAGGACTGGAAGAAAGGGAAGATGAAATAGCAAAGGCAGGAGATCCTAAAATAAAAAATTCTCTATGAAAACAGAGGCACAAAAACTACAAAAGAAATTAAGCCCCCTTTCAATTCCAAACTCAGGATTAATTGTAAGTATTTCCTGAAAAATAAATGCGTTTCTGGGACAGAGTGTAATTAAAAGTTATTTATTCAAAAAATGTAACAATGTGTGAAGTATGGAGGCAAGAAAAATGCTTTGAAATGGCTAGTATTTGCATGAAAGACGTAAAAAAAGTGCCAGATTGCCTGGCTATGAGAAAGCATAGCATCTGGTATCTTAAAAGTTTGTCTTAAAACAAGCAACCATGTAATGGAGGTGTCAGCTAAACTCGCATGTAGAGAGCACACCAGCTTGTGTGAACAAAGGATTGTGAATAATAAATCCAACATCAGAGGAGAGAGTTGTATTAGAGCTTCAATTTAGAATATTATGTTTGCAGACAAGTATGAATAACAGTGGAACCCCAAACCCATTTGTAGAATATCCACAATGATTAAGCCTCCATTGAATTCCCTCCATTGACCAGGGATGTGAATACCCTGACCCTTTGAGTGAATCAGAAAGTGAATTATTGTAGATACAGTTAAGGTTAAATTTTAACATCGTATTGATTGTTTCTTTTGACACATATACTGTATTCTAGTTTTATTATTTTCTTCTTTTTTATTGAAGTTATTTTGTGTTCTGTTGTGTTCATTTTATACTTCTTTGGTATTTTTAAATGTAAAATTTAGGATAGGCAAATCTACAGAGATAATAAATAGAAGTAGTATTTTCTTAATAAGCTAATAGCAAAGAATATAAAAATTAAAAAATCTAAAATTGACTTTGATGATGAATGCACAACTCTTAATATTTTAAACCATTAAACTCTACGGTACACACATTTTATGTCAATAAAACTTTTCATTTTCTTAAGTGCACCATCTTGGGAATGGAAAAATATACAAAATAGAAATTCCCAAGCAAGAATAATATGGAATACGTACATACAAAGGAAACCAGAGGAACATAGATCATGATTCTATTGTCTATTTCAACTCTGTTCTTTCACTTACATGCTTTTTGCTTTTAGGACAATTAGATACAAGTTTCCCAGTTGTAAATAAAAATTGTTTTTTTTAAAGTGTGACTGAAAAACTGTGAAGAAGCAATAATATCATTTGAGGACTGTGTTAGGCTTGAGTGTCCAGAGAAGCAAAACCAGATCACCCTGGTTTCATATGCATTTGAAAGAACTTTACATCAACCAGTTCTCTGAATCCCACCGGAAGAGATTACTCCCCCTTTGTCTAACTAGCCTTTTTCAGTACAATCAATATCCCTTTCAGCCCCATTGATGAGGTTAATCCAGTTATATCTAATGAGTCTGAGATTTTGCCTAGGGATTAGATTTGTGAAATTGCCTGGGCATATCCGGAGGCATATGCCATACAAGACATTGATGAATGTTCCCAGAACCTACACCCACCGGTCTTTTGTTTGGCTTTTAGAACAGTATTTTCCCCAAATGGGGAATATGGCCCCCTGAAAGGGGTTGGAATAATCTAGGGGTGCTGACAAAGCAGATATCTACATTTCCCTAAATAATGGGCTACAGTACAAATGTTTTCAATTGCCAGGAGGATGCTTAGTAACTGTTTTTCTGAAAAGGGGGTGATAGCCCAAATAAATTTGGGAATCTATGTTGTGAATTTCAGTTAGTTTTAAATTCCAGTGAGCCCTGAGAAGCGAGGTACAAGGTATGACCCAGGAGAAAGGCGAGACTTTCCAAAAGAACTGCTTGATCTTTCTAACTTATACACATAGAAACCAGGGAAACTCTGGGTGAAAATGAATATTGATGATGTGGGATAATGTTTTGGGGTCTTTTAAAATCATTTTTATTGGGGGCTCTTACAATGCTTGTTACAAACCATACATCAATTATATCTGACATATCCGTACATATATTCCATCGTTCTTTTCTAGACATTTATTTTCCATTGAGCCCTCAGGTCAGCTCTTCTTTTTTGCCCTCTCTCCTCCCGCCCCCCCCCCAACCCTCGTGGCCCCGATAGATTGTAGATTATTAATTATTTTCAAATCTCAATCCGACCTCTGGTTGCTGTTGTTCTTCCTCCTGGCGAGGGTGTGTGGATATGTGCCATTCGTTGCAGTCAGTGCCCTGCTCCCTCCCACCTCTCCCCCCCTTCCCCCTACCCTTTTTATATCTCTATTCCCATTCCTGTTCCTGGGTTCCATGTGCTGTGTGTTTTATCTCTTGCCTAAAGTTTGGCCGGTCTTGAGTTTATTAATATGGGCACAGTCTTCCTTTAATGCTTCAGCTAGGGAGGCTAGAAAAAGACCTAAGATTGAACAACTCTTATTAATGTGCTTGAACTATTGAAATATATGCTACCTAAATTGAATGTTAGTACAATTGTTAAAATTATTATTACTTTAGAAACAACAAAAAAGTGTGACTGCAATGATTTTGCAGTGGAATTACAAGGAGCTCTGGTGGCACTGTGAGTTAAACATTGAACTGCCAGCTGCAAGGCCAGTGGTTCAAACCCTCCAGGTGAGATGTCAGAGAGAGATGGGGCTGTGTGACCTCTTAAGTCTTTGAAATACTACTCAGTCTACTCTATTCTGTAGGGTTCTATGAGTCAAAATCCACTCAATGGCCATGAACACGTTATGTGTGTATTTGTACCAATAATCCATGTTTTAAAGTAGGATTCCACAAAAATGAATTTTATTCTCAATCAACTATTTATATAACCTAGTTTTTTTTCCCCTTAGTTATAAGCCCCTTTGGAAGAAGCACTCAATCAATTAAAATTATGTAAAAAAGCTTTTAAGTTTGAGTTGGAAATAGAAAGTTATGCGATGATGACTGTAAATATAGCTGTAATATTTCCAAAAACAACTTAGCAGTAGTAAACACTCTACTTATGTCATGTGGTTAATTGGCATAGAGTCTACTCTAATTCACGGTGACCTCATGTTTATAGAGTAGAACTGCTCGACTGGTTTGTCAAGGTCATGACCTTTTGTAAGAAGATGATGAGATCTGATTTAGGAGTTAATTCTGGGTAGATTCAACAATCTAAATTTTTATTCAGTCTAGTTCTTAAGCATTTTAACCACTCGAAGATTCTCATTTTAAGAAATGAAATTTAAGTTCTCACTTTTAAAATAACTTTAGTTTCCAGGTGGCCAAAGACATTTATATATATACAGTTCCTATGACACTTTCATAGATGTCTTTCTCATGAACTAAGCCAACAAATAATACAATTATACTACTTGTATTGTCAAATGCATTAGTAACGTGTGTGTTATTGTTAGAAGTGTACTTGTCACATGACTCCAAGCCCATTTCAGTTCCACTTTCCTCCTGTTCGTCTGTAAGCCACTCAGACCACTGTTTAGGTTTGAGGGCTAAGGCATCTGAAGGGAAATCAATAACTTTTTATAGGAGTAAATCTGGAGAAGATTCCACTGATTTATGAACGCTAAACTGTGACGCATACAGTCTGTTGTGTCCATAACACACAAGCCGAGGTTTCATAATGTTTTGGGGATGTTTTTGTGTTTTTAAATAGTAATATGTACCCAAAGTAAATGTCAACAAACAACAAATAAGCCACTGCCATCAGTTCCATTCTAACACATTGCAATCCTGTGGGGCAGAATAGAACTCCCCTTGGGGTTTCTGAGATTATAAATCTTTTCAGGAGCAGAGAGCTTCACTTCCTCCCTGGAAACAGCTGGTCATTTCAAACTGCTGCCCTCTGGTTAACGGCTCCATATGTAACTCACTATGCCTCTAAGGCTCCTTCAAAGTAAATACAGAAGATAAAAATAAAAGTGTTCACATTAGGCAGTTGGCATAAGTGTGGCAATAAGGAAAGTATTTGATGTATACAATGAGTGTCACATTAAATTCAGGTTCATTGTTGTTGTTGCAGTGATCCTCTGTACAACTGAATAAAATACCACCAGGTCCTGTGTCATCCTCAGAGCCTATTGTTGAAGCCATTGTGTCAATCAATCTTGTCCAAGGTCGTCCTCGTTTTCGCTGCCCTCCTATTTTACCAAGCACACTTTCCCAGTCCCAGTAGACTCAATGGCAGTTTGGTCTGGGTTCATTCTATCTCGGTGACTTGACTGATGTATATGAGATAGAGTCTTGCTATCCTCACGTTCAAGGAGCATTCTGGTTGTACTTCCTCCAAGTCATATTGTTTGTTCTTTTGGAGTCCATAGTAATTTTAATATTTTCACTGGTGCCATAATTCAAATGTATTTATTATTGATCAACCTTTTTAGTTCAATATTCAATGTTCACATATATATGAGACAATTGGAAACACCATGGATTGGGTGAGGGGCACCTTAGTCTTCAAAGTGACATCCTTGCTCTTCAACACTAAAGAGATCTTGTGCAGCAGACTTACTGGATGAAATGCATCATTTGCTTCCATGAGCATTGATTGTAGATCCAAATAAGATTAAATCATTAACAACTTCACTTTTTCCTCCATGTATTTCAGCTCTAAGGGCATTTAATCCGGTCCAAAAGCAGAATAGAAACTATGCATAAAATATCTCCCTCTAATGAACAAGAACTTTAAATGTTATAAAATCAAATGGAACCAAACCGTTCTACTCAAGTTGATTCAGAATCATTAGGACAGATTAGAATTTTCACTGCAAGGTTTCCCAAACTATAAATCTTCAAGACTTCAGCCTGCCACCTGTTTCTCATCTAAAGTGGTTTGTGGGATGGAACCCCAAAACTTTTAGTTAACAATTTAGAGCTGTACCACTGCCCTACAAGGTTCCTTCCTTAAACATTGTAACAATCTATATTTCTTTTTACTGTTTTATTAGTATTTTAGAAAATTGTATTCAATAATTCTGAAAATCTAAAGTAATAATGAACTCAGATAACATATCAGAGTTAAGGAACATAAAGAAAACCAGTTAAGTAAGGGAAATGCATTCCTATGCTTATTAAAAATGAAGAGGAATCAAAATCAGAAATTAAATTTATGCCAACATGCTGAAACAGAAATTAATTTCCAGAAAGTAATTAAAATAGTAAGTTAATTAAAGCATTTAAAACCAACAGAACAGCAAAAATGGCTTCATAGTTAAGGTGTAGCAACTCTTATTATACAGTCTATTTTATCAATTTGAGACTTAAAAAGAATTCATATTTTAAGAATTGAAAACAATTATTCCCGACGCTCATTGAGAAAGGTGAGGCATGAAATTGTATAGAAACATCAAAAATTAAATGAGGAGAAGCATGGGGACACCACTGGGAGGCTCATAAATAGAAAAAGAGAAAACAGTACTAAAGTGCTTGAGGGCATAGTAATAAAAAGATCTAAGGGGACAGGGAAAATAAATGTAATGAAAGATGTCCCCTGCTACAGGAATAATTTCCACGTAATTTTTATTTTCGTGATATCAGATCAAACCTTTAAACTGTAGAAAAACCAAACCCATTGCTCTCAAGTTGATTCTGAGGCATAGAGACTCTGTAGACTAGAACTACCTAGTAGAGTTTCAAGGCTTTACTCATTATTTTTGAAGGGGTATATATTTATAAGAAAATATTTTATCATTATAATTATGAGCAAGAATATTCCTTTATTTTGACTGTGGTTACCCACGCAAAAAAAATGAACTGTTTTACGTGGCATTGAACACGAATGATAGAAGACCTGATGAGCCATAGGATGACATCAAGAACATCACACATGAAGAGAGCACAAGGTCATTAATTCTAGCTGTGGCTATCTGCTGATTACAAAGGCTGCTTAAGTCCATTTTGTTTGGAGTAAACCCATACAGGTGTGAAGTGGAACTACAGTAGCAATACTCTTTGACTTGTAATTACATGATGTCGTTAAGTGCCATCAAGTCACTTCTGGGACCATATGCACAACAGAACGAAACGCTAACTGGTGTTTTCTCTTTTTTTTGCTATCCCTGTACTTTATCAAGCATGATATCCTTCCTTTAGCAAGGATTGGTCTCTTCTGACAGCATGACCCAAGTATTAGACCCAAAGTCTTGCCATTTGCCTCTAAGGAGCATTCTTACTGTAAGCCTTTCAACACATATTTGTTCCACCAAAAATTTGAAAATCCATGGTACTTTCAAATATTCTTTGCCAGAATTAAAATTTAAATGCATCAAGTTTTCTTCAATAATCCTTTTTCAGTATCCAACTTTCACATGCATAGGAAGAGATAAAAAATACTATGGCTTCTCAAAGTAATATCCATGCTTTTCAACACTAAACAGATCTTACACAGCCAAATTATCTAACACAATGTATAATTTGATCGCTTGACTGCTGCTTTCATTAACACTGATTATAGATCCAGGTAAGACAAAATCCTTGGCAATTTCAATCTTTTCTCTATTTGTCTTGATCCAGTTGTGAAAATGTTGGTTTTCTTTACATTGAGTTGTAATCCATACTGAAGGCTGCAATATTTGATTTTATCAGCAAGTTCAAGTCCACTCATATTTCAGCAAGCAAGGTTGTGTCATCTGCATATCATAGGTTGTTAATAAGCTTTCCTCCAATCCTGACACCACATTCTTCTTTATAAAACTCAGCTTCTCTTATATTTGCTGTGGCAGCTACATAATCTCCTGTCAACTTGTGAAGGTGTGGAGTCTAGCCTGTCAATCAGGTCATAGCCAATGAGGCCTCTGTGTGGGCATAGCCTTCTCCTGAGGATTCTGGAAACTGCCGTCTTCCTCCCTGGAGGTGGAAAACACTCTCTCTGCTAGACATTTCTGTTGACAAGTCACATGGAATTACACTGATGAAGCCAGAGCCCTTGAGCTAGAAAAGCCCCTTGGAGACCCATGCCAGCACTGAGATGCTTCCACTGCCTCTGGATCCACAAGAGTTTGCACCCACTGGCCTGTGACCTTCCTGCATTCTGTGTCATTGCATATGTTGCATGAGTCCAAAAGGAATTTATAAACTGGTATCAAACATATGGGCTAATATCTGATTTATGGACTTGATCTCGACTGGGCTTGGATGTTTTCTTAACATACAATTACTCTTTAATATCAAGTTCTTTCTTACACACATATTAGTGTCAATTAATTTGTTTCTCTAATCAGCCCAAACTAACACATTTGCTCAGCATATGGATTGAATATTTATGGGGAGAATTTACAGCCTTGATGCACACTATTCTTGATGTATGTTAAATCCACTTTCTAATGAGGAATATATTCTAAAAATGATACTTTTGCATTCTCTTAGGAATTCATATTCTTATCTGCTCAATTCTGCTCTTGTATTCTTTCCTAAAGGTTTTAAAATGTGCATCCATACTGTGGTATTTGGGAGAGTATAGGTTGAATCACCATGAGGATTTGCCAAAGCCCTTTCAAAAGCTTAAGGTCTCATTCTCTTTGCATGATCATCAAGCTTCGGTCTTGTTTCCAAGTTGTCATTTACCTCTTTATAAAATGTAATTCTGAGCATGCAAAGAGAGTGGCTGTGGGTAAAAGGACTCTTAGTTTCCTTGTTGTGATTGGGCAGCTTGAGGAAGAGCTCTATTTGGTAAGCATCATAATGTATCCTTGCATTTAAACTTGAAATTGATGAGCAGATTGTGACAATCAGCTAAAACAAGAAATAAGTGTTGTAATTTAATAGCCTGTTATGCTATAACAATAAAGTGACCAAGTGCACTGACTTGATTTAATAAAATTGTCTTTTAAAAGTTAAAACCAAAACAAAACAAAACAAAAGCCCTAAGTGTATGTAAGTGCTATGCATAACCAAATAGGCTAATTCCCACACTAACCATCAGTGTGGGAATCTAATATTTTACATGACAGGGCATTAAACATCGTAGGCTGTTCATCCTTCAGTGGAGATATATTATCAGGTAACTGAAGACAGTAAGAAAATATCCTCCTAAT
>NW_022103915.1:64436750-64437912 GCF_000313985.2 Echinops telfairi
TGACCCAAATCATGAAATCTCCCACTGCCTCACATGCATGTGCATACTGGGCAATAAAAATGGACAGAAAATCTGAACCATTTGTATTGCAGTGTTGGCAAAGACTACTGAACCTAATTCAGTGGAGAAAAGCAGAAAAACTGAAGAGAAATTCAATGAGGGTACTCATTAAACATGTTCATCTTTGGACACAGCAGCAAAAGTTAACTGTGAGACAATAGCATCATGTCTGGTAGAAAAACAGCTGAGTGAAATTGAGGAAAAATCTCAGTGAGATGAATTGTCCCAGTTACATTAAAAATGGTACCAGATAAAAGATCAAAGAGATGGACTGGGGCAGGGCAGCATTTTGTTCTACTTACACAAGTCACTATATGGAACATAGTATTTGGTTTGGCTTTTATATCTCTCTGGTCTCTGAAAATGGCCTGAGCTGTTATGGTGCTCTTTGTTTTTCAAAATACCCAGGCAAATAGGGGCTTTAAAGAGGCCACATGTGCTTAATTAGCTCAAAAATCATGTTGTTGTTGATAAGTACCATCGAAGCAATTCCAATCCATAGCTATCATGTGTACAACATAACAAAAAAATCACTTGGTCTTGCACCATGCTCACAGTTGTTCTTATGTTTGAGCCCATTGTTTCAGCCACTGTGTCAATACACTCACATCAAGCCCTTCATCTTTTTCACTATATCACCACTTTAAGAAGCCTGATGTCCTTCTCCAGGGATTAGTCTTTTCGGATAACATGTCCAAGAATGTGAGATGAAGTGCCACCATCCTTGCTTCTAAGGAGGCTTAAAGCTGTACTCCTTCCAAGACAGATTTGTTTGTTCTTTTTGCAATCCATGATATTTTCAATTTCCTTTGCAAACACCACAGTTCAAATGCATCAATTTTCCTTTGCTCTTCCTTATTCAGTGTCCAACTTTCACATGGATATGAGAAAATTAAAAATACAAGAGCTTGGATCAGGCCCTCATTAGTCATCAAAGTAACCTCTTTGCTTTTGAACACTTCAACGAAGTCTTGGGCAGCAGATTCACCCAATGCAATGCATCATTTAATCTCTTGAATGCGTCTCCCATGAGCATTGATTGTGGATCCAAGCAATACAAAATCCTTACAACTTCAAACTTTTCTCCATGTATCAGGATGTT
>NW_022103915.1:64439370-64444185 GCF_000313985.2 Echinops telfairi
GGGTCTGGGGCAGGTACCCTAGTACCCTGATTCTAATTTTAGGCCTTGGCCTCCCAGTCTCATTCTCTCCTTATCTCTTAATTTTTTGGTCTGGCAGCAGAGCTTCAGGCAGGTAAATATACCTGGATGCCATCTTCCCTCTTGTGTTTCTTTTATTAGGAATTACTGTAAACATTTCTTCCGGTGGTTGTGGGCTGCTTGTAGGTAATCTTTGGTAAAGATTCTTGTCTACTCATGTCTTTTTTTCTTGTAAGATTCTGTCGATTTTGGAGACTGGGCCTTTATCTCATGTATTACTATTGAATGTGTACACAATATGCACAATATTCATGTTGTGCATAAATATCACATTTTTAGTAGATTCCAGTTTTTATTTCGTCTTCTATAGTGTGAACATTTTTTATTAAGTCTGTAGTGCTTTTTATACTGTAGGATTTCTTAAGTTTGTCCCTATTTCGTCACTGATGGTTTTAATTATTGTGTGATTTATATTTAGGTCTGTGATCCATCTTGAATGTGTTTTTGTACATGGTTCGAGTTGTGAGTCTTGTCTCATTCTTTTGCTTATGAAAATCCATTTTTTCCAGAACCATTTGTTGAAAAAACTGTCTTTTCCCATTTAATGTATTTTTGTTCTCTATCAAAAATTAGATGTTTATGGGTGCTTGGTTGTATTTCTGGAGTTTCAGTTTTATTCCACTGGTCTTCATATCTATTGTTGTACCGGTACCAGGCTGTTTTGATTATTGTGGATATATAGTAGGTTTTATGGTCTGGAAGTTAAAGGCTTCCACATCATTTTTATTTCTCAGTAAGGTTTTCTTTATCCTAGGATTCTTTCCTTTACATATAAAGTTGGCAATTAGTTGGGACTAGTTTATCTCTACTGAGGAAATATGACCTTTGTATGTTGCTAATGATTGTCTTGTACATTTAATTAAATTTGTTTTAAATTAAGTGACTAGTGTGACTTGGATTGATTAGTGCTATTATTATTTGGTTTATGATTGGTAAGTATGTATTCCTTATCTACTTTTTGTTTGCTCATGTGGGTTTTCACCTTGTAGAAATACATATTGAAGCTCAGTCCGAAATCTTGGGAAATGCCTTACAGTAGGTTTTTGAAAGTTGCTATTTTCACACCTTTCCAGTAATATTCCCCCAAATCAATTTGGATATGTGTGTCTATGATCTATGTCTACTCAATTCAGCAAAACTGCTTGCTCCGTGTGATACCTGTCTCTCTATTTTTCACATCGGAACATTGTCTCCAAACACAGAGTCGGGGATTTCCCAAATCTGAGATCATTTGTTTCACTTCTTTAGTGTTAGGTCAATGTTCTTTGTTGCCTGGTGTCCATTATTTGAAGACTACTATGTCATAGTGTCTAGGTTTCTATATTTTATAAAAGAAAAGAGGGTATTGACGTTTTTAGGTTTTAGAAATCAAGTCCTTGCTTCTTGTGAGCACGTTGATTTGCTGCAATAGGCTTCACTAACATCACTAAATGTGTCTGTTGTTCTGCTCAGAGTCCCTGAGTCAGCTCTAGCTCATCTCCGCCTAGACCCAGCACGACAAAGCACCCAAGCCGTGAGCTATCGTTACAGTACTGTTATGTTGGAGTCTACTGAACCACCACTCTCTCAATGCTTGTTGTGTAGAGTCTTCCTCTTATTTTTTTATTGGCTCTCTACCCAGTATGATGTGTGTCCCACCCCACCCCCCGGGAATGGTCTTTCCTGGTAACATGTCCAAAGTATGTGGTCTGAAGCATTGCCGTCCCAGCCAGATACACTTTCTTCAAGACAGATTTGTTTCATCTTGCAGTTGATGATACTTTCAAAATCCTTCACCAATACTATAATTCAAATGTATCATTTTGTCTGTAGTCTGCCTTATCCATTGCCCAGTTTTCATGTGCATATGAGAATTGACAATACCATGGCATGGGCAGAAGCATCTTAGTCTTCTAGTTAACAACGTTTCTCTTTAACACTTTATATTTATCTAGAGTATTATAATGACAAGGGGGAGTAGTGAGGATCTCTAGTAGCATAGTTAGCTTCCTGCTGATTATAACTTGAAAAAGCTGAGTCTCTGTGTTCATGTACAGATGTACAGTTTTAGAAACCCAGAGAGTAGTTCTATTCTATCCTGTAGGGTAACTATGTGGAGGAACTAACTCAATGGTAGTGGTTTAGGGTTTATGTTCTTAAGGATAGTAGTAAAATTATAATTAGTAGAGTAATATGAGAATTACCAATAATAGTAATAACTGGGACTAATATATCCACCATTAACTTTACCCTAAGTACTTGACAACTACACCTTATCAGTTTTTAAAATAACTTAGTATAGTTTCATATATATAAAGATACTGATATTCAAATTACTGAAAATCAAATTACTATTATGTCACATATTATAGAAGCAATTGTACTGGGATTCATTTATTTTATTATTCAACAAACACATTTGAGTGCTTACTAGAGTCAGTTAGATATTGATTTTGATTACATAGAAATAAAACAAAAGTCCATAGAACTTACATCTTAGTGGCTAAATGTAGAAAACAAGAAGACAAATAAGTGAATATATGAGAAATGCTGTGAACTTTAAGATATAAATCAAGAAATAAACGTAGGATTTTTTTTGATGTAAATATAACTTAAATAGTGTAGCCAAGGGTACTCTGTAAGATAGTTTCTATAAGGACAGAGTGTAAAGTTTTGACTGAAACAGGAATACTGAGAAAGAAAGAGGAATGAGATCAAAGAAGAGTTAAGGGTGATCCCAAGGAAAGCAAATTCGTTACATATAACCCATTCTAATGATGTTCACTTATGCTGTGAGTGAGAGGCTTATATGGAAGTGTAAGAGACCAAAGTAACACATTTTATTTTACAAATTCATTCTGGATATTGTAATTCTTACTTTAAGGCTTATCTTATTCCACACTTAGCACATATATCAGGAGGCACTAAACTCTGAAGAACATCCTGCTTGGAATAGGATCAATGAAAGACAGGTAAACTTTCACCAAGCTAAATTGTCACAGTAGCATACCTTTACATACCTCAATTAATGAGACAGCTGGAATTGTCTTTTCAGTGTGGGGTACACCCCAATCCTGAGGCATAGAAACATCATCTAAGTGATTCATCCATCCTAATCTGTCTGTAGTCTTCCTTTTATTAGAAATAAATCTTTGGTCAAATGGTTTCTCATTATTTCTTTCTCCTTATTTTCTTGATCTATGTATCAACACCTTCTACTAACTCTTACCAATATTTTATAGCGGATTTCTTTCTGGTTTCTCCCAGAAGACAGGGTGTGAGATGTTCCACTAAAAGGTCAGATCTAAAATATTTGCAAATGTGATACATAATTTTGCGATTGATTCATGTAAAATAATAATATATACAGTGGTAGATAATTTTGTATATAATATGATACATTTCTTGAATTTTTATAAAGACAAGATTGTCTTAGTAGAATTCTTATTTCTTATTCATTTGGCTTTAGCTACTACTGTGATTCCAATTAAATAATTTGCAAGCATGATGTGTGGATCATTATATTAATTACCTCCCATATTTCCCAGTGTGTCTGTATAAATAATTAAAGAGAATCCTTATGTCAAATCTCATTAGTAAAGTAATGCATCAAATGTTTCTCTGGAAAATCCCAAAGAAACTCCCAAATTAAAGAAAAAACAAAACAAAACTCATAGATTAACTGTTTATCTTCTGAAATATAAAAGAAACCTCAAGCTAAAGAAACTAAAACCAAAAAACCTCATGGATTAACTATAGAGATTTTTGTTACAACGTGGTATAGATTATGATAGTTACACTTATTATTCTTAGTTCATGGCAAGTATATAGACAAAGAAGAATGTATGCACATTTTACATGATGACTCGTTAATTCACTTAATTATCCCCTAATTAAAGTATTGTAATATATGTGTGTACATACACATACATTACACAAAACTTAACCTCATTATCTAGTCAGCTCTGCCTCATAGTAACCCCATAGAACAGAGTAAAACGGGCCTGTGGGTTTCTTTAGAGGAGTAGCAAGCTCTGCCTTTCTCCCTCAGCGTGCTGGTGGGTGTGAACTGCCGACTTTGCAGGTAACAGCTTAACTCGTAACCACTATGCCATTAGGCCATCAACTGTATTTATAGTTGATAAATAAAGTATGATAAAAGAAATCATTTGAAAATGCTGTTCCATATTACTCTGTTAATAGGTAGAAAAGAAGAGAATTCCGTGTAGGTTTTGCTTAAGGATTCAAGTATGTTTTTTGTTTTTTTTTTCCTGTAAGAAAAGCTTTCCATATGAATCTATCTTTATGAACTACAGTGCACTGATATTGTTTAAAATGTTTTCTATTCATGATCAAAGGACTCCCGCCAAATGGCTGGGATTAGTCCGTTTTGTCATTTTTCTGGATATAAAAGAGCCATCACAGAAGTCACAATGGGTAGAATTACTACAACAGTAAAAGAAGAAAAACCACTATCGAGTGCTTCCTTCTTCTTCTTTTTAATCATTTTATTAGGGGCTCTTACAACTCTTGTTACAAACTATACATCAGTTGTATCTGACATATCTGTACATATATCTGTACATCGTTCTTTTCTAGACATTTGCTATCCATTGAGCTCTTGGTATCAGCTCCTCTTTTATTCCCTCCCTCGCCCCCAAACCCTCTTGGCCCTTTGATAGATTGTAGATTGTTAATTATTTTCAAATCTCACACCAACTGCAGTCTCTCTTCCCCTCTGGTTTGTGTTGTTCTTTG
>NW_022103915.1:64444846-64446494 GCF_000313985.2 Echinops telfairi
ATATCACTAGCCAGGATGAGCGATGAAACAGGGGTAATTCCAATAAACCCCAATGAGATTAAAAGGATAATCACAAATTATTATGAAGAACTGTATTCTAATGAATTCAGAAATGTGGAGGACATGGATAAATACTTGGAAAAACAGTCCCCCCCCAATTATCTCAGACAGAGGTCAAGAACCTCAACAAACCCATAGCAAAAGAAGAAATAGAGTGGGTTATCAAGAAGCTACCAACAAAGAAACCCACCAGGCCAGATGGCTTCACAGCCAAATTCTACAAAATATTCATGGAAGAGTTGACACCTCCACAAAGTAATTCATAGCATAGAAAAGGATGGCAAACTCCCAAACTCATTCTATGAAGCCAGCATAACTTTGATACCCAAACAGCGCAAAGACCCCAAAGGTATAGAAAACTATAGACCGGTATCTCTAATGAACATAAATGCAAAAATCCTTAAGAGAATATTGGCCAATAGAATACAAAAGTATATAAAATACATCGTCCATAGCGACCAGGTATGATTCATCCCAGGGATGTAGGGATGGCTTAACATCCAAAAATCCATCAATATTATACACCACACTGATAAGAAAATGTATAAGAACCACATGATAATATCAATCGATACAGAAAAAGCATTTGACAACATCCAACACCCTTTCCTAATTAAGACACTCAAGAAGATAAGAATGGAAGGCAAATTCCTCTACAAAAAGCCAACAGCCAACATCCTAGTGAGTGGAGAAGGGACAAAAACAATCCCACGGTAAAAGTGGACCAGAAAAGGATGTCCCTGGTCCCCACTTCTATTCAGTATCGTACTGGAGGTCCTAGCTAACAACATAAGACAATGAAAGTACATTAAATGGATCCAAATGAGAGAGAAGGAGTTGAAACTATTGCTATTTGCAGATGACATGATCCTGTACATTGAAAACTCCAAAAGCTCCACAATGGGAGTACTTACAGTGATAGAGGAATATGGAAGAATGGCAGGATACAAGATCAACAGAGTGCTTTCAAGATGCCTGTCTGAAGGGGTGGAGGCCACAGGAGCCATACTGAGACAGAACAGAGAAGCCAAGCTACTGAGACCATAAGACATTGAGGCAGAGATGCAGGTGGGCTTCTTGACCATGGAAGCAGAGATTAAGGGACCATGTGATTGAGAGACTGAGGACCAGGGAAGATTCGGCTGCTGGCTAAGCAGAGGTCCTGATGTGGCCCACAAACTATCCTTGTGGCTTTATGATCCTGTCTTGTTGTAACCTCTTAATTTCCCTAAAACCTGCCAAATCATGAATGTTGTCTGTGAGGTCTGAGTGTGCATTGCAAAGAATTTTCAAGCCCAGTAAAGGAGTAGAGTGACATAGCAGGAATGGTCGGTGTCAGAAAAGGGTAAAAGAAGGGCTTTGGGTAGAGCCATGTTGGACCTTGGCCTTATGATATTGGCCTTGGGGTTGTGTGAAGTGAGATTCTGTGTCTTCCTTGAGTAGCCAAAAGAAGTCAGATGAATCACTCATGCCATTTCCTCATGAAATCTATATTTTAAAAAGCCATTCCAAAAAAACAAAGCCATTCCATATTTTTATTGAATTAAAAAATGTAACACTATTTTCATTAAATGGAACAATTTTTCCA
>NW_022103915.1:64447201-64450520 GCF_000313985.2 Echinops telfairi
AATTCTCTGCATAGAAGCACTGGTGGCCCAGTGGTTAAGGAGACCACCTGTTCACCAAGGGTCAGTTGTTTGACCCCACCAGTTTCCTCAGGAAAGAAAAGTGTGGGAGTCATCTCTTATAAAGAACTGCAGCTTTTGAAACTATTTTGGAGTTCTGCTTTGTCCTGAGCATGGCTGTTGGTTAGAGGTGGCTCAAGGGCAGTGGTGGGTACCTTTTATTAATTAATTTTTAAAAAATCATTTTATTGGGGGTTCATACAACTCTTAACTGAATCATTACTTAAGAGATAGAGAGACCTTTTGCTTTAATTCAGAGCGAAAGGGTGAATACTTATAATCAGTTGATTTCTTTCTTACAACTTCTGATGACCAAAGTTCTATAAGAATCAACATTAAACCTTAAATCAGTGGTTCTCAGCCTTTTTAATGCTGCGACCCCTTAATACAGTGCCACATGTTGTGGTGACCCCCCAACCATAAAATTATTTTCGTTGCTACTTCATAACTGTAACTTTGCTAGTCATGAATCGGGCAACGCCTGTGAAAGGGTTGTTCGACCCCCAAAATGCCCTAAATGCTACATAATCCAGAGGAATATTTTTATCACTTAGTACAATATAATTCACCTTATCGTACCACTACTACTGAGTCCTGTCTGATTCATTGCAATCCTATATCTGGTTTCTGATGCTAGACATTGTTACAGGAGTGAATACTTTCCTTTTTTGGGGGGTAGTGGTGGTGTATTTTTTTTATTTGCACCAGACAAGGATTTCACTACCATCTTCCCACCACAAGGAGGCCTTAAATCAGCAAAAAAAGAGAGAATTTGAGTCTGAAGACCCCTGGCCCGGCCATTTTTACCACCCACCCTAAGGGGGTCTCCTTCCTTTTAGAACAAAAATCAAAAGGTTATTGCAAGAGTCTGGATGAATTTCACCCTCCCCTTCCCAAGATCCTGAGCACTCACCCCACACCCCTTTTTAAAATAATTTTATTGGGCGCACTTACATATTGTAACCATTCATAATTCAATTAGATCAAGCACAGCTGTACAATTGTTGCCACCATCAGTTTAAAAATATTTTCTTTCTTCTTAAACTCCTTGATATCAGCTCCCCTTACTCCCTCCCTCTCCTGTCCTACCCCACAGGAACCCTTATTACTATATTGTATATTATTGTTATTATTATTTATTTGCCTTATCTTACATCCTCCAGTATATCTCTGACATAGACAATAGGTAAACAAGAGGTAATATCACCTTCTAGAAACTGATTTTCTCTAAGCTTCCTGTGTGGTAGGCCCCTGAAATAATGTAGAAAAGTGTCTGTGTGGATGTTTTATCCTCCTTGCTACTGGCTGGCTTCTGTTTTGCTTGGCCAGCAATGATGGTCGCAAGATTGCTTAGAGGCCAGGAAGGAATTGTGCAGCCCAGCTCTCTATTTTATGTCCCCTGTTTGTGTTCCTATCTGATCAGGTTAGGCACAACAACCAAATATATATGTGGATATTTATTTCTATAACATTTTTTTATCTGTTTTCCCATATTTCCTTTTGCAAAGTATTGTTACATATATTTTGGATAGATTTTTTTTATAAACCCTCTTGTTTCATTGATGGTAAGAAACAAACCCCCAAACAAATGGAATACCCTCTGGAAGGAGTAGAGAACAAAAGATTTGAGCAGAAGTGAAGGGGGCAGGGGCGGTGTAGGAAAAGGGTCTTGGTTTTGTTTTTGTAAATAAAATGGAAGTTTAACTTTGAAAACCAGAGGGATGAGGGCCAACCACATTGCAATTTCCTCCAGGAATTTCTGCAGCTGTGGTTTGTTTGTTCGTTTTTAACTCCTTCTCTTCTAGGTTCTGATACTTCAGTCCTCATGTTCTTGGTGTTTTTGATGTTGTTGTTTGTTAAGCTTTTGTCACTGCCTCAGTTTACTCTTGTGTACTCACAAGCAAAATATTCCTTCAACAGAATGGCGAGGTGGCGGTTGACTGGCAGACCACCACCCACCCGGCTGTCTGCTTCACCAAGCGGGTCTTGTTGGCGACATCGGTATCATGGACAGGGAAGCCAAACATCCTTTCCGTCTCAAAGCCCCATATAGGATGCCCTCTCTCGTATTCGAGGCTGGTTCTTGCCTTGCTTTATAGAGATTGAGCTAATAGTGATTGATGGTCCTTGTTTTGCTGGACTTGGCTAGTCTACCGGGCTACAGACACTTCGGCAGCTCAAGCGTACCCCCTAGTAGATGCCAAAGGCCTGTTCATACCAGAAATAATAGGCCTTGTGTGCTGCTGACACTTCTTTGGCATCACTCTTCACAGGGTTGGACTAGAGAAATTGCGAGATGTCCCTCTTGTCTCTAAAGCCCCTGGCCACCTCGTTTGTAAAGAGCCAGAAGAAAGGCCAATTATCTCCTTCCTTGCGCCTCACCTCATGAAGGAGGTGGTAGAACTCAGAGAACAGCTGGTCAGTGCCCTCACAGAGTCCTTGTGGGCAGGGTTATGATGTAGAGGTCACTGTCGGACTAGTCCCAATCACCAGCGCAAATGGGCCCCATTCCAGGATATGCTTCTGGGTGACACTGTGGACATCGCCGACACAATCTCCCCATGGTCACGGTGATGGAGTCCTCTCTCACCTCGGAGGCAATGGAGTGGCCCACTGGGATGCCCAAATCCTTCGTCATCTGCAGCGCAGCAGCAATACCATCAACCTCATCCAGATGGGCTTCCTCCTCTCAGCTGGGACAGGCTGGGAGACCGCAGGAACTGCATCCAGATGGGCTTCCTCCTCTCAGCCGGGACAGGCTGGGAGACCTTCAGGGCATCAAATTCCCAGGAGGGGTTATTGGTGAAAAACATCTGGAACTTGGATGGCCAGAGGTCCCCCCGCTGCCACAGCAGCCCATAGATGCCCTAGTACCCACACATGCAGCAGTTCCAGGAGTCTCCCTCCGTGTTCTCCTTGGCAGCCCCAGCCCCACCAAGAGATCCACACACTCCACACGAAAACACCTGCCGCACTCACTGTGCCCACCAGAGCGCCTTGCACCGCCCGCCACAGATGGAGTAGTAGGACTGATGGCGTCATCTTCCTCCTGGCACACGCCTGACAACGTTAGCACTTCCCTCCTATAAAGAGAGTGTGTCCAAGGGTAACATGGAGGCTTCTGCAGGAGATGCAAGTATCCTGGACATGGAGGCACTTCTGCCGCACCTCCTACACTGGCCGCCCTTGGGTGCGTTCATTGATGAGCTCCTCGACCTTGGGCTGCTCTTGGTTCCGCTCTTCTGGGCCTTTTTGGCTGGTG
>NW_022103915.1:64453491-64457398 GCF_000313985.2 Echinops telfairi
GTCCCACAGGTAGTGTAGCCTTTAAATTAAGGCACAGAACAAGCAAGGCAGCCGCACACTGGTCCAATGATCAAAGAGCGAGAGACAAGAAAGGCGAGGCTCACCAAGCCATTTATCTCTCTGCCTTTCAGTTAATCCCACTTGTGTTTATCTGCCAGGCTAGCACAATAAACTATCTCATTATGCACAATCAAAAATTCAACAATCTAGGGTATATAGTCCAATTCTATAAAAAATACAAGGTAAGGTACCAAAGAAATACAAAGAAAAGACAGACATGAATTTAATCAATAATTTCTAAACTTCTTCCACCTAAATCCTCAGGTGAAGGTAGTTTCACCAATGAAGTTCAAGAACATTAAAGGAAGAAATAACAGCAATATTCCATGATCTTTTCTAAAAATTACAGCAGCAGACATGCTTTTAACTCACTCTAAAATGTCACCAAACGCAAATCAAGAAAACATAAAAAAGGAAAAATATGAACTAATATCTCAAAATAATTGCAAAAGTTCTCAACAAAATACTAGCAAATAAGAATCTAATAATGAATAAGAAAATTATCCACCATGACCCATTCATACTTATTACATAGTGCAATCCCATTAATAATCAATCAGTGTAAGTCATCATATCCACAGGATCAGGAAGAAAAGCCATATGACCACATCAGTTAGTGAAAAAGATGTATGCTGCATTTAGCAATACCACTAGAAACCTCATAGTACATTACTTTCATCTTTCATTGGCCAGAACTTAAGTAAATGTATAAAGGTCACTTAACTAATCTACTGTTATTGCACACAAATTTAGAAAAAAAGTAATGAAGGAGGAAGAACAGGTGTATTATGATAAAAAACCCAGTAAACTCGGTTCTAGTGAACAATAATGAACATTTAATACACTTCTTAAAAAAATGTCTTAGTGCTATATGATGTTATTTCATCTCCTTGATTAATATAAGGCTTATTTTTTCATATCCTTAATAGTCATTAATATTTCTTCATTTCTCAGGCTATCAACACCAGAAATATTTTGATAAACAATAAAAGGGCAGAACAAAATAAAACAATTGACATTAAATTTATGATAGTTGGATTGGAGGAGAAACTTTGCTATGTGGTTGGGAAGTAGGCAACTGTAGAGACAGGGTGATTTCTCGTTATGAGACACATTTTGCAAATAACAAAAATATATTCTCTATTGTAATGCATTGGAAATGGTAAATTCACTGTTGCTGCCATTCTTAAGATATGTCATTGTATCTCTCAGAGATACTCTGTTAAAAAGTATGTTATTCGATAAAATAAAATTATTAGTGCATTTGCATGAATTAATTTATTGTTTAAATCACTGCTATGAGAAATGATTGTACTCTTGGGCTTTGAAGTACGTCATGACGTAAGAAAGAGTGAAGCAAATATGGAAAACTGCTCCAAAGTATGTCCTATTAGAATTTTACTCTGTTTTACTAGGTTGTTTTCATCCCAGATTTATGTGCTTAGGTAGCATGGGGTTTCACGGTTGCAGAGATTGTGAAGATTAATTTTCAAACTTTACTATGACCATCTTTGATGAGAAGGCATCGTAAAATTCTACCCCTTACACTTTCACTAGGTTGACTTGAAAAGCTTTGTGGAAATAAAATATTACAAAAAATACTGACAAAGATGCTACTTTCTGTGGACACTATGGAACAAATTGAAATTATCTTCAATATGTGCTCTCATTCTCATCATTGAAAAAGAAAATAAATGCACAGGGGATTTGTAAATGTCAATATATAAAATTTCAGAGTAGGTTTAGTCTTATTAATACAATTGTCCTTGAAATCTGCTTTCTTCCTTCATGGTTATAGACTCAATTATTTTCCAAGACAATAGGTCTTCTGTTTCCTTATCTCTTCTCTTAGTCTGATTAAGTAATATGGCAAAAATTGAACAAGGAAGATCAAACCACTTGTGAGAGCTTTTCACTAACTAATTACAAAGTATTAATAAACTAAGCATGTTTTTGCTATTCTTTTATTTATCTTCATACACATAGGGTAATATAGTAGAATGAGTTTAAACAAGTATAAACTAGAATGCTAAAGCTAAGCAAAGGACTAGAATCAAGTTCCTGTTACAAGATAATTCAATAAATCATAATATTTTTTCCCAGACTCTTGTCTGTCAACAGACCAACCAAAAAAACTAAATACAGAAAAGAAACTGGCATTAAAGAAATCATTATGTTTGGAAACAAAAATTAGGACCGAGTTCAGGGGAAAAAAAAAAAAGAATGCAAAATCCAATCCAGAGTGTGGTAGTTACATAATCTGTTGTCAATTGGAGATTTACAGTGAAGGGGTGGAGTTTAGCCTATCAATCAGGTAGCAGCTTGATGACCTCATTTCGAGGTACTAAGGAGAGAAATAACTTGCAGGAGGTGGTGGGCGGGGGGGGGGGACACGCTCACTCCCTGGAAGACATTGCAGCTGACAAGACACTTGGAATTACACTAGTGACCTGATCTGGAAGAGCCATGTGGATACTCCTGCCAGCGCTGAGATGCTTATACCACCACTGGATCCACAAGACTTTCCACCCACTGGCCTATGATCTGCCTGCATTCAGTATCATTGCATGTGTTTTGTGAGTCTGAAAAGGACTTTATAGATTAGTGTTGGACATATGGGCTTATGGACTTGATCTGGACTGGGCTTGGGTGTTTTCTTAATGTACAATTACTCTATATAAAGCTGTTGTACACTTATGCATGTTAATGAATTTGTTTCTCTAGTCTACCCAGACTAACACACAGAGGACACCCAAAACCCATTACCATCAAGTTGATTTTGACTATATTTGATTCCGATCGTGACCCTATAGGATGGAGCAAGGTTTCTAGTAGTAGACAAACTCATCTTTCCTTCACAGACTGGTTGGTAGAACTCAATCACCAATCTTACAGTTCACAATGCAATGCCTAACCCTTACCACCACCAGATATCATTAATCCAAATATAAATAATTCTAAAATCTAAGATAATCAAAGGAGAGCAGCATGCAGGCCTCTCTAGACTTATTTATGCATGCGCAGCCCAGAACTGGGGCAAGGATTTGAAAGGAATCTGAAAATAGACTTGGGTGTTTATTTCATACAGCTCTGTTCTTTCCAAGGTGCTGCCTCACAGCGTTCAGACATTCGGCAGTCCGAACTCTTTTGATCTCTAATTCCTCAGCTTCACAAAATCACTGTATCCTGGACACCAGCTTCCTGCTCTGTGGTCTGGAAATGAGCCAATGAAAGGGTGCAAGAATTGTGTGCGTTAACTCAGAAGCTCCCCTTCACACATATTAAATATTATGCAATAGCTGAAAACACTTAACTTACTTAATAGTTATCCAGCTTTATGTATGCTTATAATAAGGAAGTTAATTTTACCAATTATGTCTTATCCTTCAGTACTATCAGTGTGTTGCTTTATTTAATGTATAACAAGCCATCATTCCCAGAATTGTCATAATATAGTAAACTTAAAAAAAAATCTGTTGAAATAAATACTCTTTCACCAAACCAAAAAAGCCAAATTCACTACCATTTGACTTAATCCAACTCATAGAAACCTTATAGGCCAGGACAGAACTACTGTAGGTGAGTTTCTGAGACTTAGCTCTTTTAAGGGGTTGAAAGCTTCATCTTTCTCCCACAAAGCAGCTGGTGGTTTCCAACTGCTGACCTTGCAGTTAGCAGCCTAATGCGTTACATACAACACCAGCAGGGTTCCTTATTTTTTAACAACCAAATATATCTTGGGAGTTAAATGGAAATAAGTAAATCAATTAATTAATTAAGGCTTGCAACTTAACCTTTGCACAAATTAATATCTTAACCATAATTAACTATTGCTACTTTGCTTTAT
>NW_022103915.1:64457735-64460409 GCF_000313985.2 Echinops telfairi
AAACAAGAAGTGACTGTATTTCTAACTTAGTACTCTGCATTTGTTCTATGAATTAAAAGGTACTATACAGTTATATAGTATTAAAACTACAAAATATTATACTATTCTAACGATTTTTTACCACGAAACTCAAAATAATTTCTTATTTATCTAGAGAAAAGTATGTCACAGGAGGCTAAAAATTAGCCTAGCACATTAATAGTTTCAATTTCATAATGTCACAATGCAGATCAATAAAAGTTCATAAAATGCAATGTTTTTTATTTCCTCAATAGAAAACCAGTGTATTTACAAGTTTATATCTTTAGGTTAGGGGGGCTCTTGGTTAAGATGAGTGGTAAAAAGCAACCTGGACATGTCTCTCAAGAAAGCTCTGCATATCTACTACCAAAAGATTTTAGCCATTGAAAGCCCTGTGAAGTATCATGCATTCCAGTTTGCCTCCAATCTCCATAAATCAGTATCAACTTGGTGGCAGCAGGTTTTTGTGTTGTGTCTGTTTTCTTAGGCTGCCTGTACAACACATAATGCAGAGAAAGACTATAAGCTGTACGTTCATACTTATATTCTTTGGAAAATAGAATTGCTCTCTAATCTACAGTAAAAAATATCTAGTTGGGTGTATCAAGAGGCTCAGACTATTATCTCTAATTAAATTCTTCTGCCTATTTTAGCAGCCTGAATAGAGACATTTATGTGTTTTGATTCAATAATAATTGAAAGACCCAATTGAAAGTCAAAAATCAGACAACATAACAATAAATAACTGGAAATAGTATAGAATTCATCAATATGAATTTGGGGCTGGAAAGTTAAATTGAAAGTTGCTTACCTTCCCCTCTAGATGATGGATATTTCAAAGTCACCCACATTTGTGAAAAATTTCCCTGCTGCCTCCTTGTGTTGGCTAAAGTGGAGACTTAGGGATAGCTCCCTCTGTAAATGATAGTTACTGTTGCTGTTAGCTCCCACCCCATGTACAACCCAATGAAACATTGACTGGTCCCATGCCACCATCACAACCGTTGCCATATTTGAGCCCCTTGTTGCAGCCCCAATGTCAATATATTTTCCTGAGAATTTTTTTTTCACTGACTCTAATTTGTCATTCATTATGTGCCTTTCCAAGGACTGATTTCTTCTGATAAGAGGTTTAAAGTATGTGAGATGAAATGGGGTCATATTTTCTTCTATGGCAAATTCTCGCTGTGTTTCTTCCAAGTCAGATTTTTTTGTTCTTCTGGAACTCTTCTGGAAGTATATTTAGTAATCTTCACCAGCACTATAATTCAAAGGTATTATTTCTTCTTAGTTCTTCCTTATTTACATTTGCAACCATAAGAGACTGAAAAGAATGGCTTTGATGAGGCACACTTTATCCTCAAAGTGAAATCTTGACTCTTCGATATTTTAAGATATTTTGCAGGTATAACCAAATCAATATATCATTTGAATTCTTATCTGTTGCTTTTTTGTGCGTTGAGTGTGGATCCAAATAAAATCAAATCCTTGACTACGTCAAACTTCTGTTTATCATGATGTTACTTATTGGTACATTTGTGAGGATTTTTGTTTTCTTGAAGTTGAGTTCTAATACTTACTGAGGGCTCCATTTATTTAATATTATTAGTAACTGCTGAAAAACCTCTTTGCTTTTAGTAAGCAGGTTTGTGTCATCTGCACATCGCAAGCTGTTAATGACTTGTCTTTCAATTCTGATGTCAATTTTTCTACATAGCGTCCAAGTTCTCAGATACTTTGCTCAAGACACATATGGAGTAAGTATGGTGAAAGATATAACCTTGAGACACATCATTCCTGCTGCTTAGTTCTCTCCAGATGACTGCCTTTTGATCTATGTATAGGTTCTGTGGGAGCTAACTTAAATGTCCTGGAATTTCCGTTCTTCTCAATGTTGTTGATACTTTCTTATGACCACATAGTTAAGTGTCAATAAAATACAAATAAACTTTTGTTCTGAAATTTTCTACTTTTATCTCATATTTATCTCCTATCAGAAAGCTCTCACTCCACATCCTTCTCTGAGTTAGGCTTGAATTTCTGGCACCTCCTGGTTAAGTGTGCTGCAATCCTTTTTTGATTTTTTAAAATAATCTTCAGCAAAATTTCAGTATGTGACAGTAATGATATTTCCTATAATTTATGCATTCTGTTGGATCATCTTTCATTGATGTGAACTTTAATATGGGTCTCTTCTCTTTCATTGGTAAAATAGTTACCTATCTTATCTTTCAAGATTCTTAGCTAGATAAGTGAGCACTTAGCATGTCTCTTTCTTGAAGCTTCCAATTGGTATTCAGATCTTTCCCTCTTCCACCCTCCCTCCCTCATGAACCCTTGATAATTCATAAATTATTATTTTTCATGTCTTACACTGTCCAATGTCCCCCTTCACCCACTTTTCTGTTGTCTGTTCCACAAGGAAGGGGTTATATGTAGATCATTGTCATCGGTTCCCCCTTTCTACACCACCTTCCCTTTACCCTCCTGGTATCTATCCTCTCATATTAGTCGTGAGAGGTTTATCTCTCCTGGATTCCCTGTGTTTCCAGGGTCTAGCTCCAATCCCAACTATATGGACAGCCCCTGCCCCCTCCCCGAAGAGGGAGGGAGAAAATGAGGAGCTGATACCAAGGGCTCAAGTAGAAAGAAA
>NW_022103915.1:64461116-64462665 GCF_000313985.2 Echinops telfairi
TCCCCGCTCCCCCCTCCCTCATGAGCCCTTGATAGTTTATAAATGTTAGGTGTCAGTCACAGTGTCAGTTCTGACCAATAGTGACTGTATGCACACACAACAAAACGCAGCCTAGTTCCACACAATGGGAACAATTGTTCATAGGCTCATGCATGCCGATTATTGCAGCTACTGTGTCAGGCCACCTTGTTGACAGCCTTCCTCTTTCTCACTGCCTCTCTACTTTATCAAACATGATGTCCTTCTCCAGGAACTGGTCTCCCCTGACATGTCCAAAGTATGTAAGAAGAAGTCTCGACCCTTGCCAGCAAGGAGCACTTACAATCCTTTTTCCATGACAGATTGGTTTGTCCTTTTAGCAGCCCATCGTACTCTCAATATTGCTTACTAGAACCATAATGCAAATGCATCAATTCTTCTGTTTTCATTATTCAATGTCCACATTTCACATGCATATGAGGTAATGGAAAGAAACATGGCTTGGGTCAGGTGCACCTTAATTCTCAAAGCAACATCCTTGCTTTACAAAACTCCAAAGAGTTCTTATACAGCAGACTTACTGATGTAACACATCTTTTGATTTCTTGACTTCTGCTTTCCTGAGTATTCATTCATTGGGGATCCAAGCAAGACAAAAACCTTGAAAACTCCCACCTTTTCCCCATTTTCTCATCATGTTGCTACCTCTTGGTAGGGTCGTGAAGGATTTAATCTTCTTTACATTGAGTTGTAATCTATTCTGAAGGTTACAATCCTTGATATTCATCAGGAAGTGCTTCAAGTCCTCCTCACATTCAGCAAGCAAAGTGTGTCATCAGCATGTCAAAGGCTGTTAATAAACTTTCCTCTAATTCAGATGTTGTATTCACCTTCATATAGTCCAGTGTTTCTCATGATGTGTTTAGCATCCAGATTGATTAAGTATGGTGTGAGGATAGAACCTGATGTATGCCTTTTCTGATTTGAAACCATGCAGCAGGGCCTTGTTCTGTTTAAAGTCCTGGTGGCATACATAGCATAGTATCATTGGGCTACAATTTGTAAGGTCGGGAGTTCAAAACTACTAACCCCCCCTGTGAGACACAGACTGGGCTTTCTCTTCTATAAACAGTTACAGAGAAACACAGGGGGAGTTCCGCCCTGTCCCATAAGGTCTCTATGAGTCAACATGGGTTTGATGACAGTCAGTTTGGTTTGCTTTAACTAGTCCATAGACTGATGAAGTCAAGGGCAAGATGTTACAATTGAATTACAAAGAGACTAATGGAAACAGTTACACTATTAGACATGATAAGGTACCTTGAGAGACGCGTTCTACAAAGATCTTAGAAAGATGCAATATTAATTATGAATGGAATTTTCATTCTTATCTTTCTACATGCAAGTAAAATGAAATAGAACTGAGATTCAATGGTTTTAAGTAAACCTATTGCTCAGGAGAAAATATGAAAGTGGATGTTGAATTTATAACAATTAAAATCAAGCAAAGTGTGCAATCATCATAGAGGAAAGATGTGAATCAGAAGCCGTAAAGTCACTGGGAAAGTAG
>NW_022103915.1:64463582-64466478 GCF_000313985.2 Echinops telfairi
GTCTTGCAATCATATTATATAGCACTTTTATTCTTAGGAATCAAATTTACTTTATATTGTAATTTTTGCAATATAAAGTAAACAAATAACTATCCAACAAACTGTTTAGCAGTTTAACGATGTATCTTTTATTTCTCTCTGTTCTAATTCTTCTGCAACACATTTACATTTTTAACTCATTACATTATTTCTATGACATTTATCATACAATTTCTTAAAATTTCTTCCTGATTTATAATATTAAATGTTTAAGCATACATACCCACCAAGAGCCCCTATGTGTCCTGGATTTGAGGCCAACCTCTAGGCCGTTAAAAAGGGGCAAATGCGCTGCAATTTAGAACTAGCAAGGATGTGGAGAGAGGGATGAACTGTGCAAAGTATTTATGAGCTATGTAATTTTTAAGTTTTTTAGAAATGGAGACACCCAAAAAAGGAAATAGAAGGTTAAATTATACAGATATGGAGAGTAATAACCCGTGAGTTTGCCAAATATGGCTTTCTGGTCCATGGATTAGGTACAAATCACTCTTAAGAAAGGTGAGATTGCATAAAAAAATCATCAAATTACCTACATAGAGAAAGAATATTGTCAAACTCAGGGTTAATTTTGCTTAAATAACTGTCCTTCTATTTGAATTTAAATGTAGAGATCAAAAACAAAAAACAGGGTGAGAGGTGATTATAGGTGAGACATCCATGACTTTACTACGTTAGGAATCCGGGAAGAAATATTAGTCAGTGTTGAAGAGAACTGGAAGAGTTAGAATATTTTGAAATCACTTCATCATCATACTAAGTTTTATAGACCTCTTTTATCCTGTAGGAAAGACGTGAGTACAGAGTGTTCCTCAAAGTCTCTTCAAGAGAAAAGTCTGGATAGCTGCCAGCTATCTTGTATTTTTTATTTAGATTATCAAATAAAATTAATTAAGGTGGAGTAAAATGTACAAATCAAATAAAAGTCTATAACATAATTATAATAGCATGTTTTGTGGTGTTTGCCTTCAGTGGCTGCACTAATGGGCTCTCCTGTAGCAATGACCGTGAGAGGACACTGGCCAGAGCATTGTTTCGTTGTAACTGACTCTACCAAACCTAGCAATAGCATTTTCAACACAATCTATAGAGTCGATGAATTTGATGTGTTTTTTCATATGTTTAAAATTGCTTCAGTATTTGCAATTTCAATGCTAAGGAAGAAATAAAGTGATTTATATGGAAATATTTAATGGTTTCCATTGATATTCACAAAGAAATCACTCTGTAAACAGACACACATTTTCTTTAGAAATTTCTCATGAATCTTGCCAAGACTGAATATAAAAAGAAACATTATATTGGTCATGAAAATATTTGTGCTTTCTTGCATGAATATTTCAGTATTGGCCAGTTACAGTTGTATAGACATCATAAACATACACACACACACACAGTTCCTTTTAGAAATATGAATATATCTTTAGTTTCATATTTTAAAATAAATAGAGTACAAAGTTAATAGCTACCTCTAATAAAGATGTGCTGTCATTTATTATTATTATTATATTCCATAGGAATCCTGGGATGTGTAAGAGAAAATGGAAGTGTACATTGTGTGGCCCTGTAAAGTACGTACATATCATTAGCAGCTTTGAAAAATTTTGTACATTTGTTACCTTGACCATTTTGTACAGTGAAGTTTCTCTCCTCATGATAAGAAAAATATACATATATACTTATATATGACAATATGTAGAAGATACATATATAAAATAATATATACATATTTATAATTAAACACATATGGAGTAGTGTAGATATAATTATATAAGGAGTATAATGTTTGTGTAATTGTATATATAAAGTAATATATTGCTTGTCTTGGTGGAGTGTTTGAGGTTTCCCCTCTGGCTTTTTCTTTACAGTTTTCAACTTTTACACTAAAAGATTCTGTCTGATTTAAATGTTTTTGTGTTGAACTGAAATCTGGCAATTTATTCACTTTTTAAGAAAAATGTAGATAGTTTTAAAATCTCTGGTAGTGTTTATCCTAAAACAACCAAAAAGCACCCATGTTTACTTGTTTAGTCTGTAAGCTTAATTAACTGGCAAAGAGATGCAATCACTATGGGATTTCAAGAGAGGAAAAACGCATCGTTGACGATGTTTATGTTGAAATTTCTGTTGGAAAGCTAATATAGCTTGTGGAACAAAAGTTTTCTCCTGAGACTGTAGTGTCTACAATTTGATCATATTTAAGATTCTCCTTGACATAAGTAGAGTATTCTAAACTAAAATAATGTGAGTTTACTTAATAGTCATCTGGTCTCTATTTGCTTTAAGTAAGTTTAACCTATCAAGAAACACCACAGTCTATTATTAGAATAAAAATCAGAACAGAAAGAGGTAATTTTTTTCAAGTGCTAAGTTTATGCTTCTTGAAGGGAATCAGTTTACCTATGTCTACCCTTATTCTTTTCTACGTTCATCTGTGAAACAGCATATTCTAAGTGCCAATCGTAATGTTCATTTCATAAATAGGTATAAAAAAGTAGAAGGAATTATGCTTGTGGTAGTTATTTATTCATTTTATAACACTCCTTACATTTCCATGTAATATTTCATTTTATTCCCTTGTGGTTGTTACTTCAACTAATAAACATTTAATACCAAGAGAGTGCCAAGCAACCAGAGGCTGTCATTAATTTCAGCTTTGTATTATGCCCCAAGTCCCCAGAAGATATCATGAGTGAATTACACAATTCCTGAAAGTGTTCAGAGAGCTAAACATGTTGTCAGAACAATTGCTCTAAGTTCAGCAGAAGCAGAAAAAGGTTTTCAAAGGTGAACATATGTTTAGAGAAAAGAAGTGGCCTGTTTGAATATACCAAATACAACGGCTATTGTCTACTTG
>NW_022103915.1:64469197-64471747 GCF_000313985.2 Echinops telfairi
GGTGCCCTAATGCTTAGGATATGGATATTTTGCATTCCATTTAATTTTGGATACTTTGCAATTTACTTAGATTTTTGAGTGGTTATGCTTTGGTTGCCAACCTCAAGGTCAGCAGTTCAAAAACATCAGCCACCTTTCAGTAGACAGATGAGGCTTTCTGCTCCTATAAATTTGAACACCATGAGTCAGAATTGACCCAATGACAGTGAGTTTGTTTGCTTTTTGGTTTATCTAATGCTGTTAAAGGTCATAACTCAATTGTGATGAAACATTTGCAGATATCCATTAATATTGGAAATGTGGAATGAATGAAGTATGAATGAATACTTATAATGTCTTTGTAGATTTATGGAAATTGCTGAGAATTTAAACTCCCAAGTATTCCTTAACTTTTCTTTTCTTTTTTTGTCAGAGAAAGCAGTCTCTTCTCTTTATGTGAGAAAATCGTCCTTCCCTGGCAGAAAATCTTTTTAGGGGTTTATGTTCACAATAACTCTAGTTATTGTGATTTAGTTCACAATATAATGAAAACCAAGAAGCATAAGATCTGGCAAACACTCCCTTTAACAACATATGAAATGATATGACACATGAGTGTGAATCTTCCAATATTATGCTTGTAAAGGGGAGTTGCTATCTCCTGTTAGTGGAAATAAATGCAGGACATGCTATGACTTTAGATTCTTGGGTTCTTTGGGAACCTGGGAGGCCAGTTGGGGCCAGGTAACCATATAGGACAAAGTGTCAGAGTTCTGTGTTGATTAACTCACTGTCATAGAGTGGATGCTGACTCATAGCAACCCTATAGAATAGGGAAGAATTGCCCCTATGTGTTTCTAAAGCAGTAGCTGTTTACTGGAGTAGAAAGGCTTATCTTTCTCAGAGTAATAGCTTCTGTGTTAGTCCAGGCAGAAAAGAGACGCAAATTCATAGGCACTCATATATGTATAGGAAACCGTTTTATATTCAAGAGCAATTGAATATTGAGAAAACATCCCAGTCCAGTCCAGATCAAGTCCATAAGTTCAGTGTTATCCTATATGTCTGATACCAATCTGTAAAGTCCTCTTCAGACTCATGAAACACATGCGATGATGCCAAATTCAGAAAGATCACAAGACAGTGGGTGGGGAGTCATGTGGATCCAGTGGCGTCGTAAGCATCTTGGTGCTGGCAGGGGTCTCCACATGGCTTCTCCATCTCCCAGGGCTCTGGCTGCATCAGCTTCATGTGGCTTCTCCTCAGAAATGTCTCACAGGGAGTTAGCGAGTGTTCCACCTCCAGTGAGAGATTTTTCTCCCTAGTGCCTCGAAATGAAGTCATCCAGCTACGGCCTGATTGTCAGGTAAACTCAACCTTCACTTGTAATTCTCAAATTGACAACAGATTATGTAACTACCACAATTTCCAAATGCTGACGTTGTGGCTAGCAACCCATTACAGCTTCAGCAAGTTTAGCTGAATGCATAGGATGAATAGATTACTGTGTTAACTACTAACTGATAATATGAATAGGAATTAAGTAGATGGAAATATATACTTCCTTACTGTTTCAATGAATTCTTGCATTGAGTGTTGCTTCCATGTCTCCATATGTATTAATCTGTGTTCTGAGCAAAAGAAAAAAAAGGAGACTTGGGCTATATGAAGAATGTTGCATCAAAATGAGGGTAAGTCTTACACCAACCTGTGATATGTAGATAATGCAACCTTTCTTTCTGCAAGTATGATGGACTTGAAGCATTTTCTGGGGGAAATTTAGACTGCCACCTTAGATATGGATTGCAACTAAAAGTGAAGAAAGCACACATCCTCACAGCAGGAAATACAGCTTATCTCATGTTGAATGAAGGAAAGATTGACATTGTCAAAGATTTTATTTTACCTGTACCAAGGGTCAACATTCATGGAATCAGTAGTCCAGAAATCAAATGACTTATTGCATAGCGAAAACCTGTTTCACACAACCTCTTTAAAGTGCTAAAGAGCATTTTGAGTTATAATACGTGCCTGATGCAAGCCAAAGTATTTTGAGTTGCCCCAAATGCATGTGAAAACTGGGCAATGAATAAGGAAGATTGGAGAAAGCATGATTCATTTGGATTTTGGTGTTGGTAAAGAATATCAAAAACACCATACACTTCCAGGCAAACAACCAAACAAACAAAGAAACAATCTATCTTGGAAGAAGTATAGCCATAAGGCTCCTTAGAAGTGAGAGTGAAAATAAATAAATTACTTAATTAAAAAACAAGGAAGTGAGGGTTGTCAGACACAGTCTCACTTCACTTGGATATGTTATCAGGAGAGACCATTCACTGGTGAAAAAAAGAAGTCATGCTTGGTAAAGTAGAGGATCACCCCAAATGGGCAGACTTTCCATAAGATGGACTGACAAAGTGGCTGCATAAATGGGCGCAAGCTTAGCAAAATTGTGAGGATTGCCCATCCCTGACAGTGTTTTGTTCTGTTCCACGTAGGACCATAACAAAGAGGAATTGCTAAAACACTGGTGGGGACTGAGCATGATAGTGGGACAGGAGGAAAGTC
>NW_022103915.1:64472910-64512610 GCF_000313985.2 Echinops telfairi
CAAGATATGTCAAAATAATAATTTATAAATAATCAGGGGTTCATGCAGGAGGCGGGAGCGCGGAGGGAGGGGAAGAAAATGAGGACCTGATGCCAGGAGCTTAAGTGGAGAGCAAATGTTTTGAGAATGAGGAGGGCAATGAATGTACAAATGTGCTTTACACAATTGATGTATGTATGTATTGTGATAAGACTTGTATGAGCCCCTAATACAACGATTTAAAAAAGAAACAAAAAAATTATCCAAGCCTCAAGTTGAAACATTCTACGGACAAAATATTGAATGTAGCAGGAAGTATCAAGAGAAGATGGGGAAAATGCACAGAGTCCCTGTACCAAAAATAACTATTTAACATACCATTTCAGGAGGTAGCTTATGAGCAAGACCCAATTGTGCTGAAGGAAGAAGTTCAGACTCCAGAACAAGTCTCCAGGAATGCATCAGCCCCAAACAAGTCTCCAGGATCTGACAGAATACAAACTGAAAGGTTTCAGCAAGCTGATAAAGCATTGGAGTACTCACTCGTCTATGCCAAGAAATTTGGGGAGCAGCTACCTGGCCAACTGACTGGAGGATATCCATGTTTGTGCCCATTCCAAAGAAATACCAACAGACTGCTCAAATTATAGAACAATATCATTGATATTGCATGCAAGTACATTTTTTCTGAACATTAAACAATGATTGCAGACATACATTGACAGGGAATTGCCAGAGGTTCAGGCTGGATTCAGAAGAGGATTTGGATTCAGAAGAGGTTATCATTGCTGATGTAAGATGGATCTTAGCTGAAAACAGAGAAGACCAGAAAGATGTTAACTTGTGTTTTATAGACTATGCAAAGGCATTCTACTGTTTGAACCATAAATATGGATAACCTTAAGAACAATGGGAATTCAAGAACACTCCATTGTGCTTATGAGGAAGGTGTACATGGATCAAGAAGCAGTTGTGCAAACAGAACAAGGGAAAACAGCATGGTTTAAAATCAGAAAAGGTGTGTGTCAGGGTTGTTGCTGTGTGCCATTGAGTTGATGTGTTTCGTAGTAATACCGTGTGACAAATTAGAACTCCTAGTCGCTAACCACAAAGCCAACAGTTTGAAATAACTAGTGTGGTAGCTACATAATCTGTTGCCAACTTGAGACTATTAAGTGTGAAGAGTTGGGGTTTAGCCTGTCAATAAGGTTGCAACTTGATGACCTCATGTGGAAGCACTAGGGAGATAAATAGCTCACTGGAGGTGGGACATATAGACACTCCCTGTGAGACATTCCTCTTGACAAGCCACATGGGGCTATGTTGGTGGCAGCCAGAGCCTTGAAACTGGAGGAGTCAAGAGGAGACCCATGCCAGAGCTAAGATGCTTCCACTTCCACTGGACCCACAAGACTTTCCACCCACTGGCCTGTGATCTTCCTGCATTCAGCATCATTTCACATGTTATATGAGTCTGAAGAGGAATTTACAGACTGGTACTGGAGATATGGGCTAATATTGGAATTATGGACTTGATCTGGACTGGGCTGGGAAGTTTTCTTAATGTACAATTCCTCTTTATATAAAGCTCTTTTCTATACACACACACACACACACACACAAAGAGTTGGAACGGACACAATGGCACCTGCCAACAGCATCACATTCATAAGTATGTACACTACTGAGATAGTTTGGCAAGAGTTTCTGCAACTGCAACAATTGTTTAAGAAATAGTAATGGTTGTGAGGATCATGTAGGACCTAGAAATGTTTTGTTTTGTTATGTATAACAACATTATGGTTGCTGTATTCACTGCCATCCAGTCAATACTGATGTATAGCAACTTCCTGTGGGTTCCTGAGACTGTAATTGTTTACAGGAGTAGAAAGACCAGTGTTTCTCTCGCAGAGCTGCTGGTGGTTTTGGGTTGCAGGCAATGTGGTTTGCAGCCCAGTTTCACTCCAGAGGTTGCTGTAATCAGAATCAAGTGGACAGCTCCAAAACTAGCAGTCCTCATATGTAGCTTAGTATGTCTTAGGTTTAGTTCGTTTCTCAGATTGAAGATATGCTTTTTTTTTCCTGTGTAAAATCATGCGTATTTGAATTCTGGTGTATTTCTGTTGTTTTAAAAATTTTGGTAATTATTCTTATGATGCTTACTTTTCCTGAAGTGTTTTCTGGGTTTTTATTTTGTTTTTAAAGTTTGAGAGTGGTACATTTCATTTTGATCACACCCCCCATGATTTTTGTGTCTCTTCTAGACTGGCTCACAATGGTAGAGATTCCGCCCCTCCTCTTCTCCAGCCTTCTTCCTATGCAGTGAGTCCAGTTCTCAGTCATCTTTGCAGAGTACAATTCTTTTAAGTTCCCAATTCATGCAGCGGTCAGTGCTTAGTGTTCCCTTTCTTATTGACCTTGAATGGTGTTTCGTGTGCCCTAACTACCACTATTATATCAAGAACTCAAGTTATACTAGTTTGTGCAGAAATCTGACAGTGAATGTCAGATTTTATATTTTATAGTTACGAATTCCAGAAATCCAGTTTGCACTTCATATTTTGTGTATGGTAGTTCCATAGTTGTTTTAGCTCAATGATGTGGACAATTATGCACACATACACACACACACACACACTCACAAACACATTATGCATTTTATTATGTTGGTTCTTTCTTTTGAAGGATTATTCAGACTACCTAGCACACTTTAACATTCCTCTGACTACAAACAAAAATACGTCTTTGTTTTTTCCTGGATTCTAAGGAGATAAGTATTATTAAGTTAAAAATTATGCTCTAGAATTGGATGAAAAAAGTTGGTTTTTGAATAAGGTCTCCTTCCAACTACAATAGTTGAATAATTCACCACTGATCAAATGTTCATAAATAGAGTGTTCCAAAGCATTGCTGATGAAGCTCGCCGGTTGGATTTGTTGGAGTTGTTACTCACCTCGAATGAATGCCTGTCACATTGGCCTTTTAGTTACATTTCAGAAAATGCGGGAAGAGTGGCGGATGTGGACGTCAGTCTCACTGATAATCTCTCCTGTCTAATATAGACTTGTGAAGACACGTTTCTGTGTGAAATATGCCGTACTTATACTGAATTTTTTTAAATATCCTAAGACTTGAAAAAAAAATATTTTCACCATAAGAATCCTTACTGGTTTGTTTTCTTGCATGTGAATATAACCCAAACCCATTGGCATCAAGTTTATTCCAACTCATAAAAACTTTATACAGGGTTTCTGAGGGCTGGAAATCTTTATGAGAATAGACTGCCATTGGTAATTTGAATAGCTGATAATGAGGTTGGCTATTTCAATGCTAATGTGCCAATCATAGTCACTTTATTGTCTCAAAATAAAGAAACTTTGCCTCACCCGGCATCAATATTTGATCTGTACATTCTGGTATATGTTACAAAGGTATTTTTATAAAAATATGGTTCTTTCAAGATGTTTAAAGATAATAAGTTTTAATACTTGTGAATTTTCGACCTCACCATTGGAGGCAAAATATATTTATTTATTTTAACATACTAATCTAATATACCATCATCATAAACTTTTAAAGTTATATTTTATTTTTAAAATGCCTTAGACTTATACAAGATAAACACAAGTCCAGCATACTTTCTCAAATGAATTTTTGATTTCCAAACTATTGAAGCTAGCTTTCTTTAACTATATCCTAATTTTCTTACTTATTTTCTTTATTCTGCAGTTGGACAAAAAGTTCTTATGAGATCCTTATTTGTCTGCATTTGAGAAGCATAATTTAACAATGGTGAAACACAGCAATAATTCAGAAAGCACTGCTGACATTTTCCTTGTTCACTGACTAGAAATTGGTTATTTTATGCATAATTTAACATATACTGCATAAGTCAATACATTCCATTAACACAAAGAAGCCATGAGGGGAATATCTTTAAAAAATACAAAAACATGCAGGATGATCAGCCAAGATTTCAGTATCCCACACATATTTTTTTCTCTAAACAAGAATTCCTTGGGAAAATTATAGTATTTTAAAGCATTTTACAATTACAATAGAGCACAGCTCTAAAGGCCGTGTTAGAGAAGTCAGGTAGTAAATAACATTTGCTCTTTAAGCTTTATAGGTAAATTATCTGGGAAGTTTTCCTGAACGTTTCATTTAAATTTTTTGCATTGGTTAAAACAAAGCTTCATTTAAGAGTTACATATTTTAATAAAACACTATCTACATACCATAATTAATAAGGATAGCTGATGGGTTATTGGTCTGCTAACAATAGACAAGCCATTCTGTGGGGGGAAAGATGAGGCTTTTCCATCCTTAAAGGTTTTTACAGCCTCAGAAACCCACAGAGGCAATTGTTGCCCTGACTCAGCACCCACTTGGTGACAGTGAATTTGAGTGGCATAGTTAATGATCAAATAAGGAAACACTGTTGATGCAAAGGTTGAAATGACATGATTTCTGTAAATTTTATTAAATTACTCTGGTTTTTAAGTTGAAAGAACCATATTTTTATCAAAATATCTTTACAAAGAAACCAGAATGTACAGATCCAATATTGATGCCCACTTATGCAAAGTTGCTTGGAAAATAGTCTGAAAATGACAAGTGGGAATAGTTACATTACGAAAGATGGAAGAGTGAAAGTAGAGAGTTCTTAAATTTAAAAAAAAAATTAATGTGATAAAAACAAACTTATTTTTCATTCCATTTTAAAATATATAATATTTAAGGTAGAATCAGCATTCTAATGAGTTCTTGATTTAGGACAGATGCATTTCTTCAGGTATTGGCATTAAGGGTTGTACTCAGGGCATCTCTCTATTTAATGTCTCGGTTTGTAGGGAAGTTATTTAATAGAATCCACATTCCATTCTCTTATTTTTCCAAGCAAACTTCTGAAGGGTCACCAAAGTATTTACATTCTACCCCATTGCCTGATATAAAACATGGTTTTCTGCCAGATGTATTCATTTTGATTAAAAGTGCCATAACACATTAAAAAGAAAATAAATTCATAAGACAATAAATGAGTTTTACTGTCATATGATAGTAAAAAAAATGTTTTCCAAATTATTCCAAATACTTGTATCTGTTCAATCGCTTTTTGGCTATCCACAAGTTCTTTTAGTAATGCATTTGGTGCTCTATTAAGGTGCTTCTGCATGGAAAAAACAAGCTGGTAATGGGGGATACATTTTTGTGCAATGAGGGTAAAAAAATTGAGTCAGAGATAATATCAAAAGTTTAACTAAAGGCATGTGGACACTCTAACAAATCATTGAAGCATCACAGCAAGTTTACAACAATGCTGTCTCAAATAAAACAATTATTTTCAGATGGATCAAATGTTTGAAAGCAGTTCGGGCAGACCTCAAGCCAAGGAAGGAGAGATGGCTTGGGAACGCTGACAAATGAAGAAACAACGTCTGTGGTGCAGAAACTAGGAAAAGGAGACCACAGAATCACCACTGACACTTCGGCTACCAAAGTTGGAATCTCAATTAGTTCAGCATTCTCAATTTTAATCAAACCTCCTGGCCTCAGTGGCCACCCCATGTGTGAAGGTCAGGTAGCTCAAAGAAGTTTTTAAGATCTGGGTTAATAAAAGACAGCATTATGGAATATATCATAGATAGTATGAATCTTTGATTTATAAATATGATTCTAACTAAAGGCCAAATAAAACTGATTTCATATGATGAGCTCGTTAAATTTAAGGCAGAGATTCTCTAAGGAATATGGAGACTGTTTGGGTGTGTCCTGGGATAGTATTGATATAATTTCTCAAAGGATACAGAACGATCACAGAGGGCATTGGAAATAAGTTTTAGGAATATCAAAACTGCATTGGTGAGAAAAAGCCAAAACAGTTATGCTGAATATGTTTTTCCCCACATTATAACAATCGCCTGCTTATTCCAAGGGAGGATTTTTCTGGAAAACTTTTTCTTATCTACCTTCCATAGGTGACTTTGCCCCTTCAGACTGTTTTTTTTTTTTTTTTGTTTTTTTTTAATTCCTAAAACTCAAAGAAAGTTAAAAAGAAACATAAATTGTGCCCCATGTGGAGACCAAACACATTGTGTGGTACAGAATAAGTAAAAGAAGCACAGAAGATTTGGGACAACAATTAGATGATCGATGAAAACAGTCTTCACACTGTGTAGAACTCGACGGGCGACAAGTCGATAAATAATGCCTCAAGTCAGAATAGCAATCAACTTACGTGAGTGTGTGCGGAGTTCATGCAGGAATCACCGGGAAGTGTTAGTTAGCAGCGAACTCCTGACTTACCTTTCAAGATCCTACAGTAATCTTCGTCCGACGAACATGCCTACGCAAACACGGAAACATGAAAGCACGCGTTGTACTTGGAACATAACAACTGTGTGACTGTAAGATAGCATACGTGAGTTGAAAATTAGGAAAGACCGTGAAATTTTAAATTCCTGGATTAATTTCTTAGTTTAAGATTTCTTGAATTTTAGGCAATGGGGAAATGAATCTCTAAAGATGACTGGTCAAAAAACCCAAAAAACCACAACAAAAAAGATGACCGGTCAAGGGTGACCTTTCAATGATAACATTAGAAACTTAATCTTGAAAAAATGAAGTAAAATATGATAAATATTCAAATGATGTAAACAATTTATTTAAATACGGTAAGAATAAACCCAACCAGGAAAGCCCTAGTGTCCCTGACCCTCGGTAAGACCTGCGCCAGCTGACCTTGCCAATTCCCACGATAGGAAGGCCACTGGCATCTTCGTGACTCAGCAAGGAAGGCCCCAGCTGCCTGCATAACCTGGCAAAGTAAGCTCCGCTGATCCCCTGGCCTTTGTCTTCCTGGGCCAGGAAACCAACCCTCACTGTTGCTCTGTCCCACAATCCCATTGTCTTCATCCAGTTGAGGAGAAGGTGCCTTATAGTCTCAGCATGGCCCCTCTGAGCTTTTATGGCACAGTCCTCGGTGTACCTAGTCTCTGCAGCCTGTGAGTTTACAAGGAATCCCCAGCAGTCCCTGCTGCAATAGATGGCTTGGGGAGCCTTATTGAACTTCTCTGGCTTTGCTATTGCCAAGAGGCTAGACACGCCTCCATGCTCCATCCTTCTGTACGTTTTATGGGACCAACTGCTCCCCCATGGCACGCTACTTCTATGCTGGGTCCAATAACTCATTGCAGTGGCCACCCAGAACATACATAAAATATTAACAATTGAGGGGTGTAATGAGGAAGTTAATAAGTTTCCTTAAGTCATGATCAACAATAGTAAGAGTATAGTCATTGGTCCACAACACCTCCCCTCAGCCAGTTACCATTTCTCTCTGGTCTTCAATCTCTCACCCAGCTGATCCCCTGGCCTTTGTCTCCCTGGGCCAGGAAACCAACCCTCACTGTTGCTCTGTCCCACAATCCCATTGTCTTCATCCAGTTGAGGAGAAGGTGCCTTATAGTCTCAGCATGGCCCCTCTGAGCTTTTATGGCACAGTCCTCGGTGTACCTAGTCTCCGCAGCCTTCAGCACTTCAACCAGCGATGTGGGATGTGCCCTTCAAACTGGTCCTGGAATTTTTTTCTGTGTTCCACATTGCTCTTATATACTGAGGAATGACTTTAATAGAGGTGTAATTAGGTTCACATCCTCTACTAAGATCAGGACTTAATTCCATTTTGATTCTGTAATAAAGAATATCCTCTAAAATAGGATCATAGCTATAGAGTTTAGAATTATAATACATCACACAAGGAATTATGGCTAGAAGGGCCATATCAATTGACTTCATCTCACCCACCTGTAGACAAGGAAGGCCCAGTGACCCTACCACCCACATCCCCTTCAGCAAGGGCATCTTTTACCCCTGAAAGTTAGCAAGAGCCATGCCTGCCCTATACCTTCAAACACTAAGGAAAGCCCCAGGCATCCCCATGAACCAAAAAGGGAGGAAGGCGCCAGATAAACCTGCCTCTCACACCAAAGAAGGTCCCCAGACACCCCTGAAACTTAGCAAGGAAAGTCCCAGCTGTCCCTGCCACACTAACAAGAAATAACGGCCTTGGTTGTCCCTGGATTCCACCCAGGAAAGCTCAGCTCTCTCCTCCACCCCACTACCCCACCTCACACTCAGTTACCAAGGAAGGTCTTAGCCTTCTCAGCAACCCAGCCATGAATACCCTGGTGTCCTTGTTTCCACTTAAGTTAGGTTCCAGCTGTACCCACCCCCAGCCAGGTAAGACCCAACTGTCCCTGCCTCAGGAAAGAATTCTCCAGACATGCCCTCAACCTGGCAAAATGGGCCCTAATTTCCCCTGCAATAGACAAGGAAGTTCAAAGTCCTCCTCAATGCCAGATAAAGAAGGCCCAGATTGTTGCCACTCCAAGAAATAGCAAGGAAGGGCAAGGCCATCCCTTAGATCAAGCCAAAAAGGCTCCAGAAATCCCAGCAAGCCAGTAAGAAGGTTCTGGCCAAGACACCCCAGCAACCACCACCTGACCCAGCAGCCCATCCAAGACTAATAGATGCACAGAATGAAACGGAAACAGTAATCAATTGCAATGCACACCAAAATAGTAGTTCACCAATAATAGCAGAAGACGGCAAGGAAAAATAAATCACCAAGAAAAAACTCAAGACAAAAAAGAACTAAACAACACAACAAAGTCCACATCCTAGATATATACAGAGCATTCTACCCAGTGAGAGCACAGTATACATTCTTCTCCAGCACAAATGGAATATTCTCCAGAATAGGTCACATGTTAGCCCACAAAGCAAACCTTAGGAAATTTAAAAACATGGAGATTCTACAACTCATCTTCTCAGACCACAACATTATAAAACTAGCAATCAACATTAGAACAAACAAGGGCAAAAAGTCAGTTGCATAAAAACTAAAAGACATAATATTTTAAAATCAGTGAATAATAGATTATTCTTATTATATAATAATTATATTATTATTATATTATATATAATATATTATATGATATAATAATCATATTATTATATATTATTATAATAAGAGATGAAATTTTAAAATTGCTTGAAAAAACTGAGAACATACCAAAACCTTTAGGACACAGCAAAAGTAGTTATCAGAGAGCAATTTATAGTAATCAATGCACATGTGGAAAAAAGAGTAGAAACCTAAAGTCAGTGCCTTCAGACAGCATCTTCATAACTAGAATCTGTGCAACAAAATAAAGCCCTAGCCAACAGGAGAAAAGAAATAAAGGTTACTGCAAAACAAAAGAGCTGGAAAACGGGAAAATAATGGTAAAAATCAGCAGGACAAAAAGTTGGTTTATGAAAGGATTAACAAAATTGGCAAACCACTTGGAAACCTAACAAAGAAAAAGAAATTATGCAAATATCTAGAATTAGTGTTGGAAAGGGTGAAATCACTACAGAAACAAATGAAATAAAAAGAATAACAACATGACTATGACCGCCTGTATCCAATAACTTTGAAAACCTAGGACTAATTTCTACTGAAATTAATGCAGACTGGTATAGAAAATCTACTGAAATTAATGCAGACCTGATGTCGAAGATCTCAATAGGCCAATGGCAAAAAAAAGAATTGGACCAGTCATTAAAATACTTCCAACCAAGAAAAGTCCAGCACTGGATGTGCTCACAGGTGGGATGTTAAGATTATGTCAACTAGACACTCCTGGGGGAAGGCAGTGGTGGAGTCCAACCTAGCAATCTCACCACAGCCTGATGATGCCTCCTTGGGGTTATGGCCTTTTCTATAAGAAAGGCAGTGGGGATATTTCTTCCTCTCTCTTGCCCTTTGCCTTCCTACTTTTGGGGACCCTGTTTTTGTCTCCAGATTTGGCTCCATCTGGGTGGCTAACCTTGAAAGCCAACCTCTGAGCTCTCTGTGACCTTCCTGTTCCCAGTGATCTTGGATCTAGGAGACTTGGTTTTCACATCACTCAGCCATTACTATTGAGTCAAGGTTGACTCACATCCCTGTGGTTTTCTGAGACACTAACTGTTTACGGGAGTACAAAGCCCAGTCTTTCTCCCACACAGCCCAATGCATAGCCACCACACCACCAGGACTCCATTCCAGCGTACATCAGACCCATGGAATTCAGTTGGACTTAAATACCTTTTTGAGATGTGATTGCTTCTTGATATAAAGTTCTTTCTTATACGTATATGTGTGCCACTGTTTTTGTTTTTTGAGACACCCTGACCTAATGCAACAGGGGAATTCTACCAAGTATTCACAGGAGAGCTGTCACCAATTCTACACAAACCAATCAAGAATATAGAAAAGGACAGAGACTCCCCAAATTCATTTTATGAACCAAGCATAACCCTGATACCCAAACCAGGAAAGAAGGCCAAAAATAGACCACTTTTTCTTATGAACATAGATAAAGATTTTTCAACAAAATCTTGGCCAATAGAAGACAATGATACATAATGCATGCATACACACACACACACACACACACACACACACACACACACAGAACACACCATGATTAAATCAGACTCATACCGGGTACAAAAAGATGGTTTAACATTCAGAAAATAACCATTGTAATCTACCTCATAAACCAAACAAAAAATAGGGATCATATGACTATATCAATTGATGCAGAAAAGGCCTTTGATAAATATCCAACACCCACTCCTAATAAAAACACTCAAAAATAGGAATAAACAGAACATTTTTTTTCCCAGCAGAATACAGGTTCTATATGAAAAGCCAACAGCCAACACCTTACTCAACAGGAAAATCTGAAAGCATTTACTCTGAGAAAAGAAACCAGTCAATGATAGTACCATCACTACTTTTCTCAACATTTTACTGTAAATCTTAGATAGAACCATTAAAGAAACATACAAACATCATTGGTGTTGCTTCTTTAGAGAATTCAACTTAACACAGTACATATTGAAGTATGAAATGAGTTAAAATGCTCATATTTAGAAACAATATTTTACTTACAGAGAGAATCCAATATTGTATATATCTTAAAAGTAATATAATCACTTGTATTCATTGAAGGTTTTAAGTCAATAAGAATAGAGGGCAGATTTTTAAAAAGAAAGGGAAAAAAGGAGAATGAAGGGAAAATTATTGATTAAGGATGTTTAGTGGGAAGGAATAAAGTGAGCAGTCAGTAAAGAAAATAAAGCCAATGAAGTATAAAAAATCAGTAAGGTAGTAGTTAAATCATGTGAAACACCAAAAGAGAGTTTTAAAAATTGAGCAGGAAGTTAACAAGGTCAACGGCAGCAGAGTACATAGAATTTGTAATACTACACCCGTTGTGAAGGAGTCCTGATGTTTCAGTTGGTTATGTATCGGGCTGCTAACACAGTGTCAGTAGTTCTAAGCCATCAGCTGTCCTGCTGGAGAAAGATCTGGCATTTTAGTGCTGTAAAGATTTAGTCTAAGACACTCACAGGAACATTTCTACTCCACACTATACGGGCACTCTGAGTCAGAATCCACTTGATGGCAGTTTGAACTTTTGTTTTTTACATCTGTTGTCAGCTACCATTGTGTTAATTGTCAAATGAGATTTATAGTGACCCAATGCGCAAAAGTCTAAAACACTGTCCAATCTTCAACTTACAATCTTTGCTATGTTTGAGCCCCTCCACCCTTCTTTCAAGCAGAGTGTGAATAGATCTTGTTTTTACCTTGTAAATAGACCTCCCTGTTTTTACCAAGCCTTCTACTTTATGAGCATACTATTCTTCTTCTGAGATATTATAGCTTGTGGAAAGTATGTGAGACCAAGTCTCACCATCTGGAAATAATTGTTCCAACACTAATCTTTGAGAACACCATAATTCAAAGACATCAATTTTTCCCTTTTCCATGTTTAGCTTCCAGATTTCACATGCATACAAAACAATTTAAAATACCTTGTCATGAATCAGCTTTACTTTAGTACTTCAGGTCACATCATAGGTTTGAAAGCACTTTTAAGAAATCTTTTGCAATGGATTTGCCAAATACAGCAAATAATTTGATTCATTGATCGATACTTCCATGAGTGTTAATTTTGGTCTTTTCTCAATGTATTACGATGTTGCTCATTTGTGCAATTATAAATATTTTTGCTTTTTTATGTTGTGCGTAAAAGAAAAATAAAACCAAAAAAACAAATTGCCATCAAGTGGACGCCAGTTCGGAGAGATCCTATAGAACAGAGAAAATTAAAGATCTTATTTTTCTTTCATGGTACAGCTGTTATGTTTGAACTACTGATATTGTGGTTAGCAAATCAATGTGTAACTCAATATATCAAGTTCAAGTTACATTGAATGCATTAGCCAAAAACAAGACTACAGGAATTGATGGAATGACAATTGAAATGTTTCCACAAGATGACGAAGCACTGGAAACACAAGTCTATGCCAGGAAATATGGAAGACAGTTACTTGGTCAACTGACTAGAAAAAAATCCATATTTGTGCCCATTCCAAAGAAAGGTGACCCAAAAGAATGCTTAAAATATATAATATCATAAATATTGAATGCAAGTAAAATTTTGTTGAAGATAATCCAATAATAGTTGAAGCAGTACATTGACAGGGAACTACCAAAGGTTCAGTCCATATTCAGAAGAGGACATGGAACAAGGGTTGTCATTGCTGATGTCAGTTGGACTTTGGGGTGAAGGCGTGTGTGTGACAGGAGAGCCAACAATGACAGGTACAGGGGAATAGATGGCAAGGAGGCTGTAGCTTTTCAGGCCATGTTTAATAAACCAAGTTGTATAAGAGAGGAATTACTGAGAGGTAAATGATGGGTAAACACGATAGTGAGGGAGAAGGAAAAAGAGGAAAGAAGAAAAGAAAGTTTATATGTGCAAGAATATATGTGTGTTTGTGTGTGTACCCCAAAATGGAATTTTTTCAAAACTATGTATTTAATTTCTTTACAAAGCAGCCTTATCATCTTCAAAGTACTCTCCATTACACTTAATACATTTGTCAAATATGCAATTCCATTTTTTGAAGCGTTTTCAAACTGTTTGGATGGTTGACCGCACTTCCCTAGTTTTTTCTTCATCTCTTCTATATATATATATATATATATAGAAGGGTGTGTGTATATATATATATACGTATACACACACACATACATATACACACACATATGCAAATGCAACAAGAAAGCAGATGGATTTGGGGCCTCTACTTAAATCTTACATCAGTACAAGAACCTTTTGTTCTAATAATGGAGAATTGTATACTCACCTTCCTGACATGATCACTGAAAACAAAGTGTGTGCATAAGCAAATGTGGTGAGGAAAGCATGGTGCCTGAATATTAAAAGATATCACATTTGGTGTCTTATAGGCTTGTAGTTAAATGAACAGCCATTTAGCATGGAAGCAACAAAGCCCACATGGAACTAGCACACCAGCCTGTGTGATGAGTTTTAAAGAGAAAACATATCAGAAGTTCAAAAGCAAACAACTAAATTGGTGTGAAGGGATTTGAATGTAGTGGATACCCAAAACTCATCTGTAATATCATTGGACAGTCCCTCTCAGAAGGGCCACATGGAAGAGATGATAAATCCAGGGTGCAGTATAGAGCTGATGAACCATGTAACTTCTAGTTCTCTAATATTTCCTCCCCTTACTATTATGGTTTTAATTTGTTTTACTTAATTAAATATGTAAGATTTGCATATACATTTTATGTTTAAGATCTTTCTGTACATGGAGGCCAAGAGAGATAACCCTTCAGAAACAGTTACAGGAGTAATGGTTCCATGAGGGTATGGGAAGAGGGTGTGGGGCAAAGAGGGCATTAGGGAGCTGATAGCATTGATGACTTTATAACCTCACTGAATGGGATTGGAAAACAATTGTATTGAATGGATATATTAGATTTTTTAAGATATAGTAAAAATCCTCCAAAGAATTATAGCGGAAAAAGAACTTTAAAATAAAAATAATTAGGGTTCCTGTGGGGACAGGGTGGGGGAGAAAGGGGATAAAGAAGAGCTGATATCAAGGAGTTTAAGAAGAAAGAAAATGTTTTGTAACTGATGGTGGCAGTAATCGTACAATACTGCTTGATATGATTGATCCATGGAATGTTATATTATCTGTAAGAGTTCCCAATAAAACAATTAAAATAATAAAAAAGAATACTGAAAGATGTTTCATGGTGTTTTATTGAATATACTGAGGCATTCTACTTTGAGATCATTTAAAACTATGGATCACCTTGAGAAGAATGGGCATTCCAGAACACTCCAGAACACTTGAGATCATGAGCAGTTTGTAATGGACCAAGAGGCAGTTGTACGAAGAGAACACGGGTATGCTGCATGGTTTACAATCAGTAAAGGTGTGTGCCAAAGTTGTATCCTCTCAGCATATTTATTCAATCTGCTTCTGAGGAAATAATCAGAGAAGCTGCATTACATGAAGATGAATGTGGCATCAGATTTGGAGGAAGATTTATTAACAACCGAAGATATTCAGACAACACAACTTTTCTAGCTGAAAGTGAGGAGGACTTGAAATACTTGCTGATGAAGTTGCAGGATTGAAACTTTAATATGGATTACAACTCAATGTCAAGAAGACCAAAATCCTCACAACTGGACTAGCAGGTGACATCATTATAAATGGAGAAAAGATTGAAATTGTCAAGGATTTTATCTTACCAGGATCCACAGTTAAAACTTATGGAAGCAACAATCAAGAGATCAAAGACAAGTTGTATTAGGAAAGTCTGTTTACCTAATATACAAGACCACTTTAGAGTACTGAAAATTAATGACATTACTTTGAGAACTAATGTGTGCCTGACCCAAACCATGGTATTTTCCAATGCTTTATATGCATGTGAAAGTTGGACATTGAATAAGGAAGACAATAGAAGAATGGTCGCATTTGAATTATTGTGCTGGAGAAGAATATTAAAATTGCTATGAACTGCTAAAAGGACAACTACATCTGCCCTGGAAGAACATACCCAGAGTGTTCTTAGAAGTAAATATGGCAAGAATTCATCTTACATATGTTAATGTATTGTCAGGAGAGACCAGTCCCTGGTAAAGTAGAAAGGTAGTTAAAAAGAGGACGATCTTCAATGAAGCGGACGGACACAGTAGCTACTACAGTGGTGTCAGGCATAGGGAGAATCGTGAGGATGGCGCAGTCTGCGCAGTGTTTCCTTCTGTTATCCGTAGGGCTGCTGTGGTTTGGAACTGACTAGATGGCACCTAGCAACAACATGTCCCCCACCAGGACTTCTCGTAATTTTTCCCGTATCCAAACCACACTCACTGCTAATGAGTTAACTCTGATATTGCATTTCAAGTCTAGAATTTTTTTTTTAATTTCTCCAGCTTAAAAATGCTGTGTTTTCTTTTAATTTTTTAACTCCAGACCTTTGTAAACTTCAGCATAATACCTTGATTTGTCTCCTGAAGCTGCATTTTGCAATCTTTTGGTCAATTCTCTAATAACTGACATGGGTGGCCATATCTGGCCCCTTCTGGAATCTCCATTGTCATGAGGGAGGATCAGATGTGCCTCCACATGCCGTCCTTCTTTACCGTTCGATGTGCTACTTCTATAAGGTATTTGATTTCTATGCTAGGTTCATAGCTCATTGAAATAGCCACACAGAACTCAGAGGCAGTCCTCATAATGTTAGGGGTTTATTAGGGAATGTAATAGTTTACCAAAAGTCAGAGTAAGTACCGATGCAGTCATTGTTCCACAGGAATACCTCGCTTCAGCCAGAAGCTACATTTCTGTGTTTCAGCCATGTGGTCACACAGACTCTAATTTCCTGCACCAGGAAATTGGCCTGCTACTCGGTGTCACTGTTCCATAGTCTCGGGGTGTGTTTCTCCCTCTGCGCCCCAATCTCTGGTCTCAGCCTCTAGGATTGCAGACAGAGATCTGGAATGTGCTCTTCCAAAGGTCCTAGGCTCTCTCCTGCTGCTTGAAAGATGGCTCATTCTTAGAGTAGTGGTGGTAGGAGAGGTGGCAGCAAAAAGTGACCAATCCTCTTTAATAGCTTTACACACACACTATTGCATAGCCCAACCCAATAATTTGGTGGGGTTTACAGGGACTTGGATAAAAGAGCCATATGAAGAAATTTCACTTCACCACAAGCTCTTTTGCCTCATCATCTCTTCATTTTTAAAAAGCTATTGTATATTCAAAAGTAAATTTAGTTTCTCTTCTGGAAATGGTTTTGGTATTAGACTTATTTTCTGCCTTCACATGTCTTTTAACTTTCTTCACATCCTCCTACAGGACATCTTGTTTTCAGCCATTAGCATTCAGGGGTGAAATTCATTTTTTAGATAGTCTCTAAATACAGGTGGAATACAATCAAGCCATTCTTTGACTTGTGAATGAGATATGGTCAATTAATATGACCCTTCTAGTTATAATTCTTTATGAGACATATTATGATTCTGAATTCTATGCTTGCATCTATGATTCTGTTTTGGAGTTGAGTTCTCTGTTACAGAATTCAAGTGAGGGTACGTTCCCTAATTTGGTAGAAGACGTGAACACAGCTACCCTCTTTGTTTCCTTGGAGGCATTTTTTAACTCTGTTTTACTAGAGGGTGAAATTTAAGATAGCCTCCTTTATCTTCCTTGGGGGTATTGCCTGATATGCATAAGGTTGTAACAGTACATTGATACGGTGCTGCCAGAGGCTCAGGTTGGTTTCAGAAGAAGAATCAGGGCTACCGATACTGATGTTAGGTGGACCTTGGCTCAAAGCAGAGATGATTAGAAAGATGTTAACTTGTATTTTATTGATTATGCCAAGACAATTGACTGTATGGATCATAACAAACTGTTATGTATAGCCTTGAGAGAATGGGAATTTCAGAACATTTCATTGTGCTCCTGCGGAACTTGTACATGCATCAAGAGGCAATTGTGGGAACAGAACAAGGGAATAAGGCAGGGTTTAAAATCAGAAAAAGTGTGTGTCAGGCTTATGTCCTCTTAACATACTTATTCAATCTGTATTCTGAGTAAATAATCAGAATAAATTATATGAAGATGAATCCAGCACCATGATTGAAGGAAGGCTTATTAACGCTCTGACATATGCTGATAACAAAACTTCGCTTGCTGAGTTGATAAAGACTTAAAACACGTACTGATGAAGATGAAGGACAGCAGCCTTCAGCGTGGATTGCAACTCAATATCAAGAAAACCAAAATCCTTACAACTAGACAAACAGGTAATACCTTGATAAATGGAGAAGAGATTGAAATTGCCAAGTATTTCATTTTGCTTGGATCCACAGACAATGCTCATGGAAACAAGGTCAAGAAATCAAAGCTATATTGCATTGGACAAATCTGCTGCACAAGACCTCTTTATAGAGTATTAAAAAGCAAAGATGGTACTTAGAAGACTAAGCAGAGTCTGACCCAAGCCATGGCATTTTCAGCATCCTCATATACCTGTGCAAGGTGGACATTGAAGAATGAGGAACAAAGAAGAATAAAAGCACTTGTATTATGGAACTGGAGAAGAATGTTGAAAATACCATGGCATGCCAAAAGGACAAACAAGATAGTCTTGGAAGAAGTAAGGTCAGTCTGCTCCTTAGAGGCAAGAATGGTGAGACTCAGTCTTACATACTTTGGTCATGTCAGGAGACACCAGTCCCTGGAGAAGGACGTCATGCTTGGTAAATAGGTGGGGCAGCAAAAAAGAGGAAGTCCCTCAACAAGATTGATTGACATGGTGGCTTCAACAATGGCCTCAAACATTGGAACAATTGTGAGGATGTTGCACAAGTGGGCAGTGTTTAGTTTTTAATGCATAATGAGTAGGAGGCACCTAATAACAATATCTGCTAAAAAAAACCCAAGAAACTCCCACGAAAGCCATTCCTTGGTATATGAGTCATACAAGACACTGGAAGAACTCACAGGGCCATTGATAAGAGTACATCCCAGATCTGTGTCTGAAGCGGTAAAGGCTGATGAGAACAGATGCGCCACAGAGACTCAGAGGCACAATGTTGAGATTGTGGAGTAGCTTCTCCTCACCTGACCCAAGACTATGTTACTCTGAGGTAGAGCACCAGGTGGGATGGGTCCCTGCTTATGGAGGCAAAACCAAGGGACCATGTGGCTGAATGACTAAGGACTGGAAAGAGACTTGGCTGGTGACTCAGGATCACAGCTGCTGTGGACGGATGACTGTATGGTTACTGCATGCTGATTCTGACGTGCGTTACCCTGTTAACTTCCCTAATAAAATCCCTTAATTGTGAGTACTCTCTGTGAGCACTCTCTGTGAGTTCTGTGTGGCCGGTGCAACACAGTTTATCTAACCTAGAGTAGAGAACCAGGGGAAGAATGGCTGGTGTCAGATTAGGTAAAGAAGGATGGAGCCTGGACTCTTGTCTAACACCTGCCTGTGGTAATAGGGAAGCCAGAGGAGGTTCGATATGTCCACCTCCGTTCCTTTTCATTGCAGCAGACTTAAATTTCTTCAACTTTGACTTATATAGAACGTTTGGATACTATACTTAAAATGTCCAAATTGATATTAATCATGAAAATATTAAAATAATATTATGAAGCTATTGTCTTCTAACCGTATTCATGAATCTTCACTACATGTTTCAAATTTTCAGAGAATTATTTTTCATAATGTATTTATGTGGAAATTGCAGTCCAGGCTTCGGTGTCTATTAACCAAATTCTGTACAATTTTACAAAACATAAAACTATTTTCCCAAAATGTGAAGTGTGACATTTATGTGTAGAAGAGAAAAGAATCACATTTGCCTCAATAAATAGGTAAAATGTAATATGTTTAAAGTATATTATATGTAAAATAACTTTGTGCTCCCTATAGTACCTTAATAGAGCTGATTTATAATTCATATTCTTCGTTTAGATCAGATCTAACATTCAACCCTTCATGACATTTTCAGAGAGAACTAAATATATTTCCACAGTTGTCATACCATATATACCCAAATCTTACACTCTGGTTTCTCTTATAACAACAAACCCTAGGGGATACCTTCATAAATACTGCTCTAGACATAATTAACTGTTACACATGTAAATAAACACATAAAGAGTAATATATGGACTGTGAATTCAGCATTCAATTCCCTTTTCATAAAAACTCCATACTTTTATTTAAAAATCTATAAATCATTGAAAAACCCTTCTACAGTAAGTAAAGGCACTTAAATGAAATAACTTAATGCACATTTTCATAGAGTTCATTTACTTTACATTATTATTCAACTTTTGTGACACTGAAATGACAACTCTCATTAAGTTTAATTGTAAAATCCATTTGAGCCATTTTAAAGTTTGGGGGTATTATATTAAGTTGTTAAGCAAATTAAAGTTCTGTAATTTAATTTGCCTTTGAAAATAAGCTTGCTAAATTAATTCATAGCTCGCATAACTCAACTAAATAAGAAACAGGTTATAGTTTTAATATAATCAACTTAATTAAAGTTCATGTAATAAAAAGTTCCATCAGCATAATATTGAATTTATTAACTAAAAATATTCAAGTAATTCTCAATTTTTATTACCCTTTTTACACTTAACAGGCACTCAAGGAAAAGAAAAAAATCTTGAATCTGAATAGAGAAAGAGGTCTTACACTACTGGGAGTATACTGTTAGTTGCTCTATTTGACACTACTCATGTCTCTTAGAGATATCATGATCTAGTTAGCTGTTCAGGTGGCTGGCATATTTGAGCATTGATCTGGGCATCAAATTTGTTCTTTGTTGTCTCAAAATATAGCTTAATTTATATACTGGTAGAGGGTTGAAGCCATATCCTATCTTTTGAACGATTATGGAAGATCATTTTGAATGATCTGTGCGTCCCACACCCCACTAAGAATATAAAAGGAGGTATTTAGAAATACTCAGTAAATTAAGGGTAAGTGTAAAGGTTTCCATAAAGGCCAGAAATTTGACAAAGATATTCTCATAAGCTTCTAATTTTACTTGGAACCAATGATTAGCAAATCATAATTTTTTAAACTTGCTAATGAATATATCCTTGATCTTAATCCTTATGGAAGTGTGCATCACTTAAAATGTGAGTTATCACCAATATTTGTTCTTCATGTAAGGAAACACTTGGGCAGAGATTATTCCTCCTCTCTAAAAAATGTAATATTTGAGAAAATATAGGAAGTAACTGTTTTCAGATATTAGAAATCAAGCAGTGGAAGATCTTGTTCTCAAGAGAAGGCAACAGAGGACTCAAATGCCAGTCCTGCTGGGAAGCCAGCCTTGAATTTCGTTCTGGATTGAGGTGTTGGCTTGAAGTCCAGGGAGAGCACAATCATCTCCTTTATCTATGAAAAGTGAATTAGAAGAATGAAGCTCCAGAAATATGCTTAAGTGACCACTTGAGTCACTGGAGAGCGCTGTGGGGTAGTGATGATGCATATTGGCCTGCTAGCTACAAGACCATCAGCTGCTCCAGAGGGCGAAGATGAGGCATTTGACCGGAACAATCACACTATCTGTGAGCAAGTTGGGAATGTGGATGCCCCACGTAGTCAATCAAATACTCAAAAAGAAGCGTGACTACTCTGAGCAGGGAATTCTACTGGCATTGTGGTTTACACGTTGGTCTGCTAACAGCAAGGTCAGCAGTGTAAACTCATCAGCCACTCAAAGAAAGAGAAACTCTTCCAGGATAGATTGACAGCCTCAGAAACCCTGAATAGCAGTTCTCTTTAGTCCTCAAAGGTTACTATTCGCCAGAATGAGCAAGCTTTTTCCTAATTAAACATTTGATACTTGATGTTGATATCTAGAAAAATATACACTTAAATATATCTTTCCTTAATTCTGCATGAAGTTTGTTGTTGTTTGCCCTGACTCATCGTAACTCCATGAGACTAAAAGTTTATAGGAGCAAAAAACCATGTTTTTCTCTTAGGGAGTGTTTGGTGGATTTGATCCATGGTCCTTACATTTAAGAGCACAATACATAACCCACTGTGCTGCCGGGCTCTATTGATAAAATATTTAGCCATAAAATAATTTAGAATACAAAAACATGCTCAATGCTATCAGCCTACTAGACTTATATATAGCTAATAAATACTTCAGCAAAATAAATAAACTCATAAAATTTATTTCCAAATCCTTATGAAATATTCATGAAGAAGTCATATACTTGGATATATTAAATCTTGATAAAATGCAAAAGCTTTAAATTAATAAGGACAAGTTTTAAAAATAACAATGTTAAATTAAAATTAGTAGTAAAAGCATATCCAAAATTCCCCATATATTTGGAAATTAAGAACACACTGTTATTATTAAGAGGCAGTGTGCAGATATAACAAGGGAATACTTCGTGGTTTAAAATCAGGTTTATATTCTCTAACCATACTTATTTCAATCTGTATGCTGAGCAAATAATCAGAGGAGTGGCTTTTACTAAGAAAATGCAGCATCAGGATTGGAGGAAGGTTTATTAACATCATGAGCTAAGTAGACAACACAACCTGGTTTGCTGAAAGTGAGGAAGACTTGAAGCACTTTCTGATGAAAGTGAAGGATTGCAGCCTTCAGTATGGATTACAACTCAGTGTGAAGAAGTCCATCATCCTCACAAGTGGACTAAGAGGTCATATCATGATAAATGGTGAAAAGACTGAAGTTGTCAAGGCTTTCATTCTGCTTGCATCCATAGTCAATGCTCATGGAATCAGCACTCAAGAGATGAAAGACAAGTAGCATTAGGTAAATCAGCTGCACACGACATTTTTAGAGTATCGAAAAGCAAGGATATTACTTGGAGTAATAAGGTGTGCCTCACCCCAACCAAGATATTTTGAACTGTCTCATATGCATGTGATGTTGGACATTGAATAAAGAAGACCAAAAAGGAATCCGTGTATTTGAAATGTGGTGATGGGAAAGAATATTGAAAGTACGAGGATTGCTGAAAGGACAAGGTGATCTGTCCTGGAGGAAGTATGGCAAGAGTGGTCCTTTGAAGCACGGAGGGACATAGTGTCAGAAAAGACCAGTCCCTGGAGAGGGTCTTATGATTGCTGAAGTAGAAAGGCAGCAAGAAAAAGAGGAAGGCCCTCAAAGAAGTTGGTTGACACCACTGATCCCATGGATCAAGCGTATGAACAATTGTGAAGATGGTGCAGAACTGTGAAGTGCTTCATTCTATCATGCATAGGGGTAATGTGGGTTGAAACCAATTCTACGGCACCTAACAGCCAACAATCACTATGAAGCAACTTGTGACCTAGGAGGAAATCATGAATACATTACAAATTATTTTGAAAGAAATATAAATAAAAATATAACATACTCAAATTTTGATAACGAGGAAAGTGGAAAGACAGCTCCTGACAGACTGACTCTTTTATAAATAATAAACGCAAACTCCAAAGAAGATGAAAGTAATTTACTGACAATCCAGCAGAAGAAACAAAGGAGGCAGATATTTAGAAGAAAGTTTTAGTTGGAAGAAATCACAGGCAAAGAGTGAATTTTCCTTTTTTTGTCTGGAGTTTGTTTGAATCATCACTGTGATCTAAGGGGGTGACTCAGTATAAAAGGACATCCATCATATTTCTGGGCAGTGGAAACAGAAGGATTCTCTTGGCAACCAGAATCAATTCAGAAAGAGAGAAAACACCAGCTAGGAGAGAACTAAACAATAGACATTCTGTATTTGAACTCTGCCTAAATCCATCTCTGACCATGAAACTGTTAATTTGTGAGGAAACTAAAAATCAATCTGAAATAAAATCTGAGCTGATAATTAATTTCAACAGAGTTTATGAAGTTTACAGATTGAGTTTATTTTATTTAATAGCCTATTAACACGAAATCATTACTGTTTGTGAGGACTCCAGCAGTAATAAATAAATGCTCCATAATGACTAAGACTGGTCAGGATTCAGTATAAAAGGACCTGACATAAAAATATGCCAGGAGGTAGGCAGAGTGTGGATCATTAACAAATGTCAACCATGAGATGACTCAGATGTTTGACTTATCAATCTAAAGATTTAAAATGTATACAACCACACTCAATGGCATAATGAAAAACACGTTTTTAATAAATGAAAGGATAGATACTCTAACAGAGAAATAGGAATATATATTAGGAAAATGAGATTTTTGTTGTTATTATGTACCACCATATCAGTTTCCACCCATGGGAAGCCTACGCACAGCAGACTGAAGCACTGCCCTGTCCTGCTCCATCCTCACAGTAAGTCCTGTGCGTGATCCAGTTGTGTAGCCAATGTGTTAATCCATCCCCTTAAAGGCTTTTCTCTCTTTCACTGTCCCTGTACTTTACCAAGTAAGCTGTTCTTCATGGAATAGTAGATCCCAAAAACATGTCCACAGTATGTAAAACAAGGTGCTGCCATCTTTGCCTCTAAAGAGTACTCTGGCCTTATTTCTTCTAGACAGATGAGTTTGTCCTGTTAGCAGTCCATGGTACTTTCATGATTCTTCTCCAGCACCACAATTCAAATGCAACTATTCTACGTGGGACAATTGAAAATAGCATGGCTTGGGTCAGGTACACCCTAGTCTTCCAGTGTTTCATCAGCTCGTTGAAACATTTCAATTAGTATATAATTAATTCCTGGATATTTGGTTTTGGATAATGCTTTCAGTTCACTTTGAACTCGTTCCTTCAGCTCCATTGGTTCTTGCTCATATAGTACCACCTGAAATGATGGAGTGCTGACTAGTTCTCTATCATTCAGTGACACTGTATTTGTGGGTATTTGGTTCAGTGCCTCCATCTTCCCTTGATGCTTTCTGCATCATTCACCATTTTGCCCTAAGAAGTTTTAAATAATGCAACTTGAGGCCTCACTTTTCTCTTGAGTCCTTTCAGTTTAAGATGTGATATATTATTTCTTTGTGGTTGTCTAATTCTAGGTATTTGCACATTTCATGATGTGATTAGACTTTGTATTCTTGAGCTACTGTTTGAAATTTTCTATTGAGCTCTTTGACTTTATAATTTCTTCCATTTGCCTTAGCTACTCTGCAATTAAGAGAAAGTTTGAGCCTCCTCTTATGTCCATTTTGTTCTTTTCTTTTCCCCCCATCTTTTTAGTGTCCTATTGCTTTCGTCAAGAGTACTTGATGTCCTCCCACAGTTCATCGGGCCTTCGGTCATTAGTGATCAACACATCAAATATTTTCTTGAAATGCTTTCAAAATTCAGGTAGGATAGACTTAAGGGGATATTTTGGTTCTCATGGCCTTATTTCCAATTTCTTCTGCTTTATCGTGGACTTACATGTGAAAAACTGATGGTCTGTTCCACAGTCAGCCAGTGGCCTGATTTTAGCTTCTGATACCGAGGGTCTCCTTTGTCTCTTCCCATCGGTGCAGTCCACTTAGTTTCTGTGTGTTTCATCTGGAGCAGTTCATCTCGATGGTTCCCTTTTGTGTTTTTGAACATAGGTATTTTGTATGAACAATTTGCTGGTTTCACAAATCCTATCGTGTTATCTTTAGCTTTGCTTCTATTGCCAAAACCCTATTTTCCAACTTCTGTTCCTTCCTCTGTTTCCAACTTTGGCATTCCAATCACCAACTGTCATCAATGCATTTTGATTGTATGCTTGATCAATTTCTGAATGAAGATATTCATGAACTTCTTCAATTTCATCAATACTAGCTTTATTGGCTTGTATATAAATTTGCATCCTAGTTGTATTGATTGGATTTATTTGTATGTGGATAGATATAATTTGACCACAAACAGAATTGTACTTTAAAATTGATTTAGACGTGTCCTTTTTACCATGAAAACAACATGGCATGAGTCTTGTCTCCCACGCTAGACTGTGTCTTAATCGTGTCCGTACCTCCAGCGCCTGGTGTGGGGCCTGGCATAGCGTAGATACTCCATAAAAAGTGTGTTGAATTGAAGAAGAAAAAAAAAAGACAACATCATTCCTCTTGTGTCATTCCCAGCATAGTAAACCATGATTATCTGATTCAAAATGACCAATTCTTCCAAAGAAACTACAGCTCTACAGAATGCTAAAATGATGAAGTCTTCTAATTGAAGATAAATTATATATATATATTTGGCCTAAAATTAGTGAAAATAAATTGAGACATGTTGTGTCTGCATTTATCTCAATAAAGGGGTATTTCTAAAACTGGATGTTGTTAAAAACCTTTAGCTGTCTGGTGGATTCCATCTCATAGCCAAACTTCGGGATAGACTAAAACTACTCTGTAGGGTTTCCAAAGCTGTATGTTTTTTTGCAGAAGATTGTCTCATCATTTTCCTTTGGAACAGATGGTGAGTTTGAACCTCCTACCTTGGAATTAGCAGCCCAATTCTTAGCCTCATGGATATTGCTAAAATGGTGTTAAAGTAGAAATCATTGAAGCCATATGTGTTTAGAAATGAATCTTTTAGAAATATGTATTCAATTTTCTTAATAGAATCTAAGGCTGAGGTGAAAACAAAGAATCTTAGTGTTTTCTGTCTACCAAGTGAATATATGGCACTTGAATTCTGGTGGAATTAGAATTAAAATTAATAATGTTTTAGATAGTGTGTTAATGATCAACACTTGATCTTAGCCAAAAGGCTGAGACCTGATAGTGTGTACATTATCATATAGATGGTGTGTACATTATAACTTGGGTGACTAGATTCAATTTACTTAAACAAGGTCAATTTCCTATAATAGACTTATAAAACAAGAGTGGAATAATTACAGCATGAAGGTAAAGAGTTATATTGCACAGGCAAGAAAAGCTTAAATTTAGTAAGAAACACAATACTATAGGAGAGAACCTTGGTTTTCTCCAAAACTCATTATTATAATTATAAGATACAGAATATTTATTAATATGCTAACTTAAGACATTCATTCACTACATCCCCCATGCTTATACTATTAGAATCTCTATGGAAACCGATTTATTAATAGTATTCAATGCACTTTTTTGCCTTTACAACAGATGGTAAAGACAAATCTAGTCCTTAGAAATTTCAAAAGCATTTATTTCTTAACTTTCACAGTTTCTCACTAATTACATTGTGCCATTTGCCCTCTGCTTTATCTATTATGTAATTGAGGTTGGTTTTAAAGTTTTATGTTTCCAAGTTTTTTAATTTTAAAAATAATTGACTGTGGCTATTCATGACAGTCAGAACTAAAACCACACTCTTTGACATTGAGTCAATTCTGACTTACAGCAACACTACAGGACATAGAAGCACTGCTTCTGTGAGTTTCCAAGGCTGGAAAACTTTATGGGGTTAAGCCTTTCTTTTTCCAAGGAGTCTGTAGGTTCAAACTTCTCTCCCTATGGTTCTCAGCCCAATGTATAACCCTGTCAGAAGTAATGTATAACTGTCTTTTAATATCTGAAAAAAAAATGTTGTAAAAAAGTGAAATTCAATAGTTATACACCTACCAAGAAGTTCAGTTAATACAATGATTACTCAAATTTTTGCACCGAACACTAAAGTTACTCACTGCCATCAAGTAATTACTGACTCATAGCCACTCCTGTGGGATTCCAAGACTGTAACCACTTCTAGGAGTAGAAAGCCTCGTTGTTCTCCTAAGGAGCTGCTGGTGGTTTCTAACTATTGGCCATGAAGATCTCAGCACAAAACCTAGTGATGAAGAAATTGAAGAAGTCACTCAACACGTCTTCAGTCGGAAAATTTCCAAACACAAACACGTTGCATTGTAATTGCTGGTGAGTGGAATACAAAAGTTGGAAGCAAGGAGAAAGGAGTCATAGTTGAAAAAGACTTGATGATATAAACAAAGCTGGAGATCACGTGGATGAACTTCACAAGACCAATGACATCCTCAATGCAAATACCTTCTCATTTTTTATTCATTGGGATTAATGCAGACATCAAGTCATTCCATAGTTCAATCACTTATAGCAGAATTGTACACTGGCTACCACAATCAGTTTCTAAACATTATTTTTCTATATGGACCCCTTGCCGTCATCACCCCTTCACCCAGCCATCACCTCCATGCCCTCTCGCCCCAAAACCCTTATTCCAATTGTTGACTATAGGTTCATCAATCCTGATTTTCATTCTCCCCCAAATGAAAAAAAATGTATCATAACTTCAAGAGGGTGATGCCGAATGACATAGCATTCCCAATATACTCCTAATATGTACAATAAAAAAACAAACAAAACCTCCCAAAACACAAGATTTTGGAAACCAGATCAGTTCCAGCATGCATCCTCGGGCAATCTGCTGACAAGTTTTAACTGTTCAAATCAGCCTTTGATCTTCTATCCTCTGTTTAATGACCATTTTCTTCCTATCTCAATTGTGATAGTTCCACCAATGAATCTTGAGCTCCCACTGTCATCCATAGACTTCTGCAAAGCAGATTCTCAGACTTTAGGCTCTGATACTAATCCCTCCCTTCAACTTCAGATCATATGCTTCACAATCCTTTGGTGACCAATGATGGTGTGCTTCTTCCATGTGGACTTAGTCGGCATCTCTCTTAGATGTCTGCTTGTGCAGAGACAGCCTTTAAGACCCCAGATATCATTTTAAATGGTAGTGTGACACCATCTAATTTCCTCACCACATTTTGCTATAGCACCTGTTCTCCTCTGTGTTCCCGTCCTGGAAGCGAGTCTCTAGCAGGGCTGTGATGTAAGAATGAATTATTCTTAAATTAGAGCTGGGATTTAGTATGAACCCAAACCATTCCTGGATCTATGTTTATTTGTTTGCTTACTTACTTATTTATTTTCAATTTATTTTACTTGGGAGTTAACCCAAATGTCATGTCACTGCATCATTCAAACGTATCAAGAAGAATTGTATTATTGTTTCTCTAATCAATTCCCACACATCCTATTCAGTTTTAGGTCACTTGACATCATTCCTCATTTTTCACAACCACCCCTTCCCTGCACCGCTCCCCAACACCCTTTTTCTACTTGCTATCCCTATATGTTCATCAATCCTGGGTTTCACTTCCTGAAAAACAGAAACTCTTATTTCGAAATTTCAAGAGGATAGTTCCCTACTCCATAATTCCTCTGAGATATACCCTGATGGGAACAAACAAAAACCAAATATTTTAGAATGATCGTCAAAGGTTTGCCAGAATTATACATATCTTAATACAATGCATAGGGAATTGATGTAGCAAGAACTTATTTGTATCACCTTCCACAGTGGTTGCACATATCTACAAGACCACCAGCAGTGGGTAAGAGTTCCAATCTTATCACACCCTCTCCAATATTTGTTGTTCTCAGTTTTTTTGTTTTGTTTTGTTTTTTAATGTGGCTACACATGGGTCTTAGGTGGCGTTTCATGGTTGTTTTGATTTGCATTTCTCACATGACTAGTGAACAGAAGCATTTCTCCATGTGTTCAAAGGCCATCAAACTTCATCCTTTGTGAATTGTCTGTTCAGGTCTTTTGCCAAATTTATCATGGGACTATTAGTTTTTCTTGTTGCAGAGTTGCAAATTACTGTAGATTTTAGTAATTAGTCCTTTGTCTGTTTTATCATTATTAAATATCTTTTCCTTGTCTGTGGGCTCTCTTTTTACTCTATTAATGAAGTCCTTACTATGTACACAAGTGCTTTATTTTTAATAGCTCCCATTCATCTATTTTGTCTTCCATGGAATGCATTTCCTTTGTTATCTCTTATTAACCTGGGTAGTCCCTATATTGGGGCACTTATATTTGTCCCAATTTTCTCATGAATGATCCTGATAGCTTTGGGTTTTACATTCAAGTCTTTGATTCATCTTGAGTTGATTTTGTGCATGGAGTGAGATGTGGGTCTGTTTCATTCTTCTGCAGGTAGATATCCAACTTTCCAGCACCGTTTATTGTAGAAGGCATCTGCTTCCCATTTAATGCATTTTGGATTTGTGTGCAGATATTTTTATATCTGGGTTTTCATCCTGATCTCTGGTCCCCTGCGTCTGTCATTAGACCAGACCCAGGCTGTCTCTACAGTTGGAGCTACACGGTAGCTCTCGAGGTCACTGGCAGAGCAAGACCGCTTCCCTTGTTCCTCTTTTTGAGGAATTCTTCACCTATCTTGGGAAGCTTCCCTCTCCGTAGGAAGTTGGTAATTGCTTTTCCCCCCATTTCTTTGAAAAATGATGCTGGGATTTGGATTGGGATTGCATTGAATCTATATATTGCTTTAGGTAATACTGACATTTTCACAATGCTGAATTTTCTGATCCACGAACATGGGATTCAATGCAAATACCTTCTTTTAAAGCAACATAAATGAGAGGTTCAAGATGAAGTAAAAAAGAAAAAGGCATAGAACAAGGACTATCATTGCTGATGTCAAAAGAATCTTAGCTCAAAGAAAAGAATACCAGGAAAATATTTATTTGTAGTTTATTGACTATGTCAAAGGCATTCAACTGTGTGGATCATAACAAACTATGAATAACCTGGAGAGGAACAGGAATTCCAGAACACTTCATTGTGCTCCTGCAGACTTTGTACCTGTATCAAAAGGCAGCTGGTTGGACAGAACTAGGGAATATTGCATGCTTTAAAGTAACAAAAAAAAGATGTGCATCCGGGTTATATTCTCTCACCAAACTCATTCAATCTGTATGTTGAGCAAATAATCAGGGAAGATGGATTACATGATGAAAACTGTGGAATCAGGAATGGAGAAAGGTTTATTAACAACCTGAGATATGTGGATGACACAACCTTGCTTGCTTAAAATGAGGAGAACTTGAAGCACTTTTTGATCAAGGTTAAGGATTACAGCCTTCAGTATGGATTACAATTGAATGTCAAGAAGACCAAAATCCTCACAACAGGACCAATAGGTAACATTAAGATGGATAAAGGTTGATGGTGTCAAGGATTTTATCTTGCTTGGATCCATAATCAATGATAAAGGAAGCTGCAGTCAAGAGATCAAAGAACGCATTACAATAGGAACATCTTCACAAGACCTCTTTAGAGTATTGAAAAGCAAGGATGTTGCGTTGAAGATTAAGGTGAAGTCATGTTATTTTCAATTGCCTCATATTCATGTGAAAGTCGATCTTGGAATAAGGGAGAATGAAGAGAAATTGATGTATTTGAATTGTTGTTCTGGCAAAGAATATTGAAAATACCATGAACTGCCAAAAAGCCTGTCTTGGAAGAAGGACAATCAGAGTGCTCCTTGGAGGCAAGTTTGGCGAGACTTGGTTTGACTTACTTTGGACATGTTGTCAGGAAAGGCCTATCCCGGGAGAAGGATATGCTTGGTAGGGTAGAGGGACAGAGAAAAAGTAGAAGGCCTCATCTAGATGGATTGACATAGTGGTTGCAACAAGATTGAGCATAGGAACATCTGTGAAGATGGTGCAGGACCAGGCAGTGTTCTCTTCTGTCGTGTGTTGGGTTGCTATGGATTGAAACGACTCAATAGCACCTAACAACAACAACGTGTTACCCCCAAGACATGGATTTTCGTCAGAACAGCCTCTTTCAAGCCTTTCTTACAAACTGGTCTCTCTCTGTACCTTGGCCTCTCAGCCCTGAGGGACCTAGAGCTCTGCTCTGCTTAGACAACATTACAAAGCTTCTTCAGTGCATCTAATCAGTGACCAGCAGGCACCCCCACTCTGCCATAAGCTTCAGCCAGAGGCAGTAGCTCGAAGCTCTATCAGACATAAAGGTAGTGCTCCCTGTTCAGTGAGTGGCTGGAGACACCCCCCTCTGTAAAGAACTTCCTTCTCAAAGACACTCAGTAGTACTCATTTTGTGGCCCAGGAAGCTCAACACTCTGTCTCGTGCTCTGTCTCTGTTTGGCTGCTGCTCCTCTGATACAACTGCCACTTTGGTGTCACAGTTTTCAGTGCCTACATCAATGAGGTTCAATGCACAGGAATGTGAGGGTCCAAAGCCCAGCTCCACTCTTGGCTTTCCATTCTTGCTGACTCAGTTCACACTCAGCAGGATCACAAAATCGAACCATTCCGATGCTGGAGTTCCATGTGTTTATCTTTGTAATCAGCCCTGGTTCACATAAGTACATCAATTTCTTTCTCCACCTTCTCTGAACCACATCTACTAGGGAAAAGTTATTTGGTGGGACTTGCAAAATCTCTGGCTAGAGGAGCCATAGTAAATACTTGACCGTGTTTATCTGTGTTCCATTGACTGTGCAAATACATTGGATTATTACCAACTACAGATAGCACTGTGTATGTGCTCATGCAGAAACTTACATAGGCCATGAAGCAGTCTTTCTAACAGAAAAGGGGGAATATTGTGCACTTTGAATTTAGGGAGATGTAAATCAGTGTTATGTCTTTCACCATATTTATTGAGTGTATGCTGTACCATATGAAAAAGAAAGCATGATCAGCGTAAGAGAAAATTCATTAAAAGCTTATTATATGCAAATTACACAACTTTGCTTGCTTGAAAGAAGACTTGAAGCATTTATTAATGAAGATCAAAGACTACAGGTATTGAACATACAGAAATTATATTTTAATAGGAATTGAACATAAAGGAATTGAAAACCCTCACAAATGAATCAATTAGCATCATCATGAAAAGATTGATGCTGCTCGGGGTTTCCGGGTGCTTGGATATCCAATCAGTGTCCCTGGGTGCATCAGTCAATAAATCAAAGGATTACATTACACTGGGCAAATGTACTACAAAAGATCTCTTTAAAGTATTCAAAAGCAAAGGTGGCACTTTAAAGACTAAAATGTGCCTGTCATTAGCCATGGTATTTTCAGTGGTTTCATATGTATTTGAAAGCTGGATAATGAAGAAAGGTTGGTGCATTTAAATTGCATTCTTGGTGAAAAGATCAACTGACTGACAGAAGTAAAAACAACTCTCCGTGAGAAGTCTTGGCAGAACGTGACTTAGAATGGAGAATTACATGACTTCATCGCACACACTTTGGACATGTGTTCAGGAGGATCCATGATGTCCATGAAGAAGGACATCAGGTTTGGTTAAGCAGAGGGTCGGTGAAATGAGAGGAAGCCCCCCACCCGCCATGAGATGGACGGAAACAGTGACTGCAACAATGGGCTCCAATGAAACAGGAATACGTGGATGGTTTAGGAGCAGGTAGTGCTCTGTCCTCATTCTGAGTGGAAACCTACTTCAAGTCACCTAACAACTTTCTAACTCAGTTTAGCTACTTTAAATACAAGCTGTACTTGTAAATGGAATTTTTGTTTAAAGCCTCTACCTCTTCCCTGAGGACTCATATCCAAGATCATATTCAACATTTCTATTTTGACATTTAATAAGCAAACCTCTATCTTCCATAATATCCTCTCATCTATTTTAGAAGTAGTGGCACAACTTTCTTGCTCACACCTCAAAATTAAGGGTTTCCTTTGAATTATTTCTCTGCATTACACATATACTCTATTATGTCAGTTATACATCTAAAATATATCCATGTTACTATTTCTGCTATCATTTTAGTTAAACAAACCTCACTCTAGTCTAGACAATAATCTAAACCAGTGGCTATCAACCGTCCTAATGCCGCGACCCTTGAATACAGTTCCTCATTTTTTGGTGATCCCCCAACCATAAAATTATTTTTGTTGCTACTTCTTAACTGTAATTTTGCTACTATTATAAATTAGGTGACCCCTGTGAAGGGGTCATTTGACACCCGCCCTAGGGGTCGCGACGCACAGGTTGAGAAACACTGAAAACCATTTATATCATTTTGTTAACTTAAAATCAGATCGTGTGACAGGTTGTGCTTAGAACAAGTTTTCTCTGGAAATAGTACATAAGACCCTATAAGACCTGCCTTCTGGTGATAAGCCCACATTTGTTTTCTATCTTTTGCTTCTTTTACATCATCTACATTGCCACTCGGTTTTCCAGAATGCTCTTCTTAGCCTTCCCTTGGGCATTCACATTTGCTCTTCCATTGATATGGCAGAGGGCCTTGACTCTTGTTCCCAGCAATTCAGATCTTTGCTCAGTTTTGAAAGTCTTGTTCCCTGCTCTTATATTTATTATTCTGGTTTTGGGGATTCATAGGATTTATGATTTCTTAATGTGACATACAGAGAAAAAAATGAAATTATCAAAGGTTTCATTTTATTTGGAACCACAAACAATGGACTTGGAGGATTACTCAAGAAATCAAAAGACATATTCCACTGGGAAAAATCTGTGACAAAAGACTGCTTTCAAGTGCATAAATGCAAAGATGTCACCTTGAAGAATAAGATACACTTGACACTTGGCGTTTCCAATTGCCTCATATGTGGAAGTTGTACAATGATTAAGAAAGACTGCAGGAGAATTGACACTCGTGCATTTGGGTGTTGATGAAGAATATTCAATATACTATGAATTGTCTGGTGGGGGAGTGGGGAATAGATCGCTGGTGGTACAAGTGCAACCTTAGAAGTACTTTGAGGAGGTCAACACTTCATCTCAAGCACTTTGGACAAGTTATCATCAGAAACAAGTCATTGGAAAAGGATCTCGTGCTAAATAAAGTAGAAGGTCCATGGAAAAAACAGGTCCTTCATAAGATAGATTGACACAGTGGCTGAACATAGCAATGACTGTGAGTATGGTGCAGGCCAGGCGATGTGTCAGACTGTTGTACACAGGGTCACTTGTCTGAGCCAATCGATGGCACCTAAAGAACAACAACTTAGGATGTATATTAATTTGGTCATTTGTTTGTTTATTTCATTGCTTTGAAACGTAAGGTCATATTCTTGAATTTATCAAAGATATATTGATAGGTACATAGTAGCTCTTTGGAAAAAATAAATGTTCATTACTAAAATTAAAATTTGCTTTTCTTAACAAAGAAATTCCACAAGTCATGGAGGACATTATGATTACATTCTAATCAATATCAAAGACCAACATTTGAACAATTGCTTTCCAAAATTTAAATTTACAGGGAGAAAAGGGTCTATTTCTGCTGAGAAACTTGATAGTGGCTTTAGAAAAATGCACAAATACTTTAAAAAATCTATTGTGAAATAGATTTATTGTACAAAATTATCTTCAACAATTTTTAAGCCCATTTTATGATGAGGTAAATTTTATCCCAGCATTAATGACAGGACTCAGAATGACCAAATCACTCATTTACATGGACAAAATGAATTGCTAACAAATTATATGCTTCTATATAAAACTTACAATATTTGCTTTAAACACTGTAGTGCATTCAAGATCAAAGCTATGGATTCATTTCTAATTTTCCCTTCTTTCTTCACCTTAATATGGAATACTTTTACAAAGTCGTATAAAATTTTGAAAAAAATCTACTAGTATATTTTGCTTTAGTCCACTTGCTATTTTCCCAATGTGAACTTAGAATTTCTACACAAATGCAAAACATCTACTTGTTTCCATTGCCTCCAGCATTTCTCTAACCCTTCTTGCTTATTATTAAACTATTAATATTTGTAAAGGATAGATTCAAATGCATCAATTATTTTTTAGTCTTCTTGTTCAATGGTGTGGGTCAGGTGTACCTTAACATATGATGATTAAATTAATAAGGTTCAAAGTCTTTAGCCAGACACACTTCCTTAACATTTTTACTTATTTTTCTGCTCAATTATATTTGTAATGAATCACTCTCTTTTACTGGCAATGCCACCCAAACAAGCATACTTTCATTTGTGTCTTGATGGTTTTTCAAATATCAGTAATAGTCAATGTAGTTCTTTCAGTTTTAAAATTGAAAGTAACCTTAGAAAACATGTAGTTTTTATTCACTAGAACTTTACACCTCCACTATTTGGAAATTTGTCTTATTTATACAATCATCTTCCTGAATTATTTGTATATATTTAGAAATAAAAAGTTTGTTGAAACTTTAAACAAAACTCACTGCTGCCTCACAGTGACCTTATATGTCAGGGTAGAAATGCTATATGGGTTCTGAGAATGCAACTCTATAAGAGTAGAAAGCTTCATATTTCTCGTGGACTAGCTGATGGTTTCAAACTGCTACACCTGTGGTTGATACCCCAACACATAAATCACTATGCCATCATAGCTCATTATAAATATTTGGAAAATATTCTGTTTTTGTAAAATATATGCATTCTTCTTATGTAAAAGTATACAATTTGTGGTTTATCAAAATTACTGGATATATAAATTCTATGTGATATACAAAATATGTTTTGCATTGTACTCAAATGAAAATATGGAAGAATAGGTGTACACTTCTGAAATTAAACTTTTAAAAGGAAGAGAAAATCCAAGTATTTTTGGGAATCCAGGACAGGTGAACCACTCAGAACCAGTGGTGAGAGTGGTGATACTGGGAGGGTGGAGGGAAGGTGAGGGAGGAAGGGGGAACAGATTACAACGATCTACATATAACCTCCTACCTTGGGGATGGGCAACGGAGAAGTGGGTGAAGGGAGATGTCAGACGGTGTAAGATATGACAAAATAATAATAATTTATGAATCATCAAGGGTTCATGTGGTAGGGGGAGTGGGCAGTGAGGGGAAAAATGAGGAGTGGGGAAAAATGAGGAGCTGAGACCAAGGGCTCAAGGAGAAAGCAAATGTTTTGAGAATGATGAGGGAAAGAAGTGTACAACAGTGCTTAACACAATGGATGTATGTGTGGATTGTGATACAAGTTGTAGAAGCCCCCCTCAAAATGATTTAATTAAAAAATATTTAAATAATGACACTTCTCAATCATATGTATTAATCTGACCTGGTAAATTACTACTTCAAAAATAATGTTTGTGTGAAAGTACTTTTGGGGGGAAATGTAGGACAGCATAATATGCCACATAAATGGAAAATTAGGCTATTAAATTGCTAAAGTTAAATTTATCTCATAAATTACTTTGGTTTTCAGCAATACATAGATTTCTTTTTTAAATACAAAAATTGGGACCATTTCAAACATGAATTATTTTCTAATTAATTTAGGACTAAACTTGAAATTATTTCAAGTGCTTATTTGAAACACAAGAAAATTATTTTTTGCTTATTTAGGTCACATTATGAGATCCAGATTTAATTTTATGGATATGTTCCAGAAAATGAAAACAAAATATCTCATTATAAATACTATTTACCATGCATTTCATGTATATATTATAATGCGGAGGTTTTCATAACAGGCAAATTTTAAAATAGAAATACATATAAAGTCATTTAGTGATTCTCAGTGGTTGAAAAGACAAGTCATATATATTTGAATTGATAATCATAGAATGCCAATTTAATAGAAGAAAGTATTCTTGCATTGAGGGAGTACTTGAGTGGAGGCCCAATGTCCTTCTGCTACCTTAATACTAAACCTATAAATATAGGCTCATAGATCTATTTCCCCATCCTCATATAAATATATTTGCATATGTACATGTCTTTACCTAGACCTTTATAAATGCCCTTTGCCTCCCAGCTCTTTCCTCTATTTCCCTTGATGTCCCACTTCTTGCTCAGTCCCCACCAGGATTTCAGCACTTCCTGTTTGTTACATTTCCCTTTCATCATGCTCCACCAGGTCTCCCACACACCCACCTCCCCACCAATTTGGATCGCTTGTTATTCCCTTGTCCCTGGGTTTGTTAACACCTCTTCCCTTCCCCCCACCTCCCTCTCTCCCATGTCCCTCCAGAATGGTCAGTCCAGTTGTTTTCTCCTCCAGATTGTTCATCCAGCCTGTCCTATCCAGACAGACCTGCGGAGACAACAACATGCACAAAAACAAGACAGAGCAAAACCAAGCAACAATGTACAACAAAACAGCAACATCAAGTCACTGACAAAGAACAAATTAAAATATACCAAGAAAGGAAAGCTTGTAGTTAGTTCAAGGATCGCTAGCTTTTTAGAGTGTTTTCCAGTCTAGCCTGTTGGGGCACCATGCCCTTTAACAGACAACTTTCAATGGAGCTGAAGGTAGACATCTACTTCAGTTGTTTTCTGATCCACATAACTCATCAGTCAACAATTTCTGTTGATACAGAAGTATCTCTTAAATCAAAAGTTTAGTATGTTCCTGTCTTGTTCTCCAAACTGTATAATTTTGTTTTCTATCTGTACTTTTAAAAAACTGGTAGCATCAGCAACAAGAAAAGTATTTAGATATTTTAAATCAATGTGCCTTTACAAACTTGCTTCTTCCTTGAATGCTCTTACTTTTTATGTTTACTTAATCAATTTTTATGTACCCTGGAATTTCTACTTTAAGTATTTTCTCTGCATTCTACATACAAAGAGAGATAATCCCCCCACCATGTTGCCTTTGGAATTTTCACATATTTTTTAAAGACACAGGAGTCACAGTGTTTTCCATTTTATTTCCTTTTTCTGACTAAATACACAACGAAAATTGGAAAGTTATAATGCTTTTTAATCATCATTACAATTTATAAACTCATATCCTTGTAGGCTAGAACTTAATCCAACATATATTGCTTTACTGTCCTATATCAACTATATGTTTTCAATCTTAAAATTGCATCACAATCTTTATTCAGCAAATGTTTGTGTATTTAATAACATATTTCCTCTTCTCTATTCCATTCATTTATAACTTATTCATCAAATTTAGAAACCTTAAGACCTGACTTTTTATTTTTAATACCAGTATATTTTTGTATGGTCTTTCTGAACTTAGACACAAGTACTATATTCTGTTTATTTAACTGACATTTTTGTATAAATTAGTGAAACCTTTGGTTAAGTGTTCTTTCTTGTAAGTTTAGGTCACTCTACTAAAAATAAAAAGTAAATATTTAGTAAACAAACACCTGATATCTTCCATTTAATTTTTAAAGAGGTTTACAATTTATAATTTCTCTCTTTTATAATCACAATGTCTTGAGTTTGTGTGTAGCTGTAAAATTGAGAAATATTTTCCTTTTCTCTAAATTATGGTCGTATTGAAAATTCTTGCAAACGATTGATATAGACAACTAGAAAAGGTGTTTATTAAACAGTGGAGATTTCTCTCTTCCTTGGTAAACTTTTTCAATGTTTTCTACTTCCTAGGGGATAATGTTTCCCAAACAATGAGTGTTATAATATATGATGAGGGAGCCTTCCAGTGTCAACAAAGTTTTCCATAGTCCTAGTTTTCTGCTTTGTCCCTTTTCACTGAATGAATTAAGAAAAATGCATTTAGCAGTATTTTTCTATTTCTGGGCTGGTTTTTGACATGCCTATCTTTCAAAACTTCTTTGAATGCAGTTTGGCTTCCTGTAGGAGGAAAGTGTTGAAAATATTCTTTCATTAGATGCATAGCCAATTTTGAAGACTTTCTTTCTTACTAAAATTGATGATCTATAGCCTTACTTTTTCTAATAATATCAAACTGTTTGTTTCATTGTAACTTCATAACAGCAATCTGATTTGAGTTTCATTGGTTCCTGATTCCTTGCTCTTTCCTTCATTATGTGTTTTCTTGGAACAGTTGAAGTCATATGTGAAGTGTGTATTTTTGTTTTCTTTTGCTGATTTATTCACTGTAAAAGACTTTCTTTCCCATTCTATTTTCTTCTACAATGGATACTCTCTTATTTTTATGTCTTTTCTATTTACTCAATAACAGTCATGTATTTTTTTCATCTCCTCAACATCATTTCTATTCTTCAACTGCTCTTGGCAAACCTCAGGGTAGAGCTTAATCACCATGATCTAGAAACAGATCAATGTAAACTAAGGGGAATAATTTCCCTGTAACCTTGTCTTTCAGTCACCAGTAAAATAATTAAGCTTGCTTAGACAAACGATAGTAGTGTTTTCTGGGTTTATTGGTTGTCTACTACTGTGTAACAATACCACCACAAATTTACACCTTTAGGATCATACACATTTATCCTCTTAGTTTCTAAAAGTCTAGATGTGACTAAATAGCATCCTCTGTGTTAGGATCTTATAAAACTGTAGTTCAGGTAGCAGGCAGGATCTGGGTCTCATCTGAGGCTAGACTGTGAAAAGACATATTTCTTTGGAGGGGAAAATTCTCAGTTTCTTGCAAGCTGTTAGCCAAAAGCTGCATCAGTTTCTTGTCAATAAGAATAAAGAGTATGCTTTCAAGATGATAGAAAATACTTATACAATAATCAATACATGTAGTCATAGACATCCTCTCACCTTTGCCATATTCTATTGGTTATAGGCAAGCCGTGGGCCAAACCACACTCAGAGGAAGGAATTACCTGAAGGTGAGCTATTTATAAAATAGACATCATGAGACCACACTCCAAATTTTCTACCACAGAGAATGGAGCAGAATGCATTAGAGTTTAGTTTGTAATTTCTTTTCCTTTAATGTGCTTGCGTCTGTTGAGAAGAAGTGATAAATAAAAATATCCTTGGATTTGGGGGATAGTACTTGAACACATAAGGAGTCGTGGTAGCACAACAGGTTAGATATAGGATTGTTAATCAGGACATCGGTGGTTTCAACCCACCCGTGTTTCTGTGGAAGAAAGATAAGACAGTTTGCTTCCATGAAATTTACAGCATCAGAAACCCTGTGAGCAATTATACGCTGTTTTATAGTGTTCCTAAGAGTCAGAATCCACTCATCTTGCCAGAAATGGGATGATGATGATGAGACATGAACACAAGACCAGGGACCAAAATCTCACCTTGAAATTTCAGAAGAAAGAAGAGTTGGAAAGTGAATGGTAAGAATGC
>NW_022103915.1:64513482-64520761 GCF_000313985.2 Echinops telfairi
AGTGGAGAGAAAATGTTTTGAGAATGATGAGGGCAATGAATGTACAAATGCGCTTTACACAATTGATGTATGTATTGATTGTGATAAGAGTTGTATGAGCCCCTAATAAAATGATTTAAAAAAATGAAGTGTGACAGTGTTTTCAATGTTTATATTGCACTGACTATCATATGAGATTCTAAGATGTACCACGTATTTGTTTAAAATTGCATTTCTGGTGATGTATTTGTAGAATTATTTAAAATTGCATTTAATTTCCTTCTTCCTAATGAAAACAAACCCTAGGACTTATTACGGAATAGAACACAATCTTGGGCAAATTAAAAAAAACTTCATGGAAACACTCAATGAAATGCATTATAAAATGGCCACAAGAATGGACTCATACCAAAGATCATGAAGATGACAACAGTTCTGTTATGCCTGGAACAATGAGCTAAAGCTCTCTGGACAGCAATGAACCACAACTTATATTTGAATAGTGTGTCTGTTTGTTTGTTTTTATCAAAGGTGTCATATATGCATGATTTTAGAAAGGATCTAAGTAAAATGTAGATGTCCAGCACCTGTTTTATACACTTCCCCTGCTCAGTGAAATGCTAATGTAGAAAATTCTTCAGGGGCCCTTCCTTGGGAAAAGGTTCTAACGGATGAGGTGCCCTGAGTGCCGCCTGTCTTCACCGGATATACGTGTGACACGAAATATACTGGAGATAGCTGTTCTTTATTCCAGGGTCGAGAGTGATTAATAATGAGCTATTATAAATTCCCTTATTATATTCAGCCTTATTTCATAGTCTCATAATCACATTGGAAATCTCATGAATAGCAATGAAGTTGATCTCCTTAAATAGGAAGCTGTCATCTAAGGTAATGCAAAATTCTAAATAGGTGAAGACACTTCACCCCTGCCGGCTTAATGATGTTAATGTCAATGTGCGTATTCTGTGGAATCAAAAGAAAACCTTGTATTTTATTAATTGGATTTTGTTCCTTTTGGTTATTTCTCTCAGACATATTCATCACTTGCTCCAGTGTACTGAATGTTCTCCTGTGCACAAGACCTGTGAGTGACATTCTCAATGTTCTTTAAACCACCTGGAGCTCCGGAATTTCATTTCCTTTGAATATTTTCCTATAAAGTATTGATTTAGATCCTTTGGCAAATTGTACACCTTCGCTATGTGTATCTTTCATTGCTTACTTCTTCTTCCTTTTCACTTGTTTAGTTAGAAGAGGATCAATACGTATCCAGACTATTAATAAAAGGACCATCATCCGCTTATTCTACCATGGACCATTTTTCTCTCCTCTTTGCACACCTAAGTATTTTTAACTATCAGCTCTTTCCACAGCGTAACTCTTCATTTCAAGCTTTATTGTTATGTGCCTGCAACCACCTCATGTTGTGATTTATTTCCTTCTGAAATACAGGTTTAGTTAATGTTTCTTTGCAACTTCTCCCCCCACACTTTTTCTTTACAAAATCATTTTCCTTCTTTGTCTAAGTTAAAAACATTTCATTCCGTTTACCTCTGGCTATCATTACTCATTTTTCTCTCTCCTGTCTTACAGTTGGTGGTTTTTAATTTACGTTTCTCAAAAAATACAAGTAAAATTTATTCCATCATTTATACATTATACAAGGAAACAAAATCCAAGAAATAGGTTACTTAATTGACAGTGTTTCTTAACCAGTAAGACCAGGTGCAAATCAGAGATGCTTGAATCCTCAGTTCCACTCAATTTCAATTTGTCAGGGCTACTTCTTTATTCATTACACTTCACAGCACTCCTGTGAGAAAGCTGAATTACAAGCAATAAGAAAGCCATTTTCCAAATGGAGAAGTTGAAGCAAAGGAGTTAATTGACCTGTGAGTGGAGAAACCACAGAGAATATAATATTCAGTCAACCAAGCCGTGCCATCATAGCAGGCAAGAATGAGTTTTGATTAGTGAGAGAATTGGAGTGGATTTTACAGAGACCCTGTTAATCCACACTAATTAGCAGCAGAAAATGTAAAGATTTACAAAAAGTTTAAAAACAGAATATCCAATAGAAATTATTTCCAGTTATTTGTAATTTAGTTATTTAAACTGGAACAAGGTTTTCCCAAAATGAATTCTGTTAGCGTTTGGGATAAACACATTGGTTTAGTCATACCCAAATGGCAGTGAAGTGCTTAAGAAATTAAGACAACCAGATCAAAAGGTAGGAATATAGAGCAGAGTTTCAAATTTTCATGAAATTCAAGCAATCAGGGACCATGATAAGCCTTGGAAATAAAGTTCTGGGATAAACTTTAAACCAGGAAATCTTTAAATCAAACAATAATTTTGTTAAGTAGTAAAGAATATCTGCCTTGAACATCATGTTCTATGAACTATCGATATGGGATCAAATTGACAACAGTAAGTCAAAAGATTACATAGGAAATGTAGTGGAGAGTAAGTTTAAGTTATTAAGTTATTAAACTTAGGTGGGACTAACTGCTCCACTTTTACTAGCATGTATATGTAGGATTTGTTAAATTGGAAAATGATCTGCTGTAAATATTCTCAACCAAAAATAAAAATAAAATCGGTGTCAGAAAATTATCAGGGACAAAAATGTGAGTTCAATCTAATAAAATAAAAGTATGCTCAGTATAAACAAGAATTATTTGATCAATGTAATTGATACTACTGAACTGTATATGTGAAAAATATTGAATTGAAAGATGTGATATTACCTGTATTTTTAAAACAATTGGAGCCCTAATGGTATAATAGTTACTCATTGAGCTGAAATCTGAAAAGTCCGCAGAAAAGACCACTAGTCACTTTGCAGTAGAAAGACTAGGCTTTCTCCTTGGGTGAACAGTTAGTTCAGAAACTCCTAGGGGAGTTCTTCACTGTCCTATAGAGTCACTATGGGTCATTACCAATGTGATGGCAGTGGGGTGCTTTGCTTTGTTTTTTAACAACAATGAAAAAAGGAAATAGATCAAATCATCACCATTTTTCTGTGTGTGTGCAAGCCTTGACGTTGCTATTTTCTGTTAGATGTCAGTCTGTTCTGGCTCATAGCAACCCTGTGAACAACAGAATGAAACTCTGCTCAGTGAAATTGCAAACCATACTGTTGGTTTATTAACCATAGGATAAATGCCTTCTCTTATATTGAAAATTCACATTTTCTTTTCCTCTTTTTATGAAAAATAATTTAAACTGTAAACTGCAAATTGGGTTTAGTACCCTTAATTTTCAGAAGCTGCTGGTATTTGTAAAAATATATATATACCATATTTCTATATACATTTATACTGTATAGGAAATATAACATAATATCTGATTTAAACAGAAAATAAAACTTGTTTCCTTCATTCAAAATACTCATTTAGCAGTCAGCTCTATCAAAATGTGTTGAACTTTACAAATACACCATAGAATTATGAATTTTATGGATTAATAATCCATAGTGAAAAGTGGATATTAGCTTAAGAAAAGGAATTGTAGACTTTTAAGAATAAATTTTCATGACTTTAAAAAATTTCCCTTGTCATATAGAGTTTGAAAGTGTCTGCTCTCTTGTCACATTAGATGACAAATGAGTAAATATGTTTTGAGTTATGTTGGCATCTGTGTTAGTCCATGTTGACTAGAGAAGCAAATTCATAGACACTCTTATGTGTATAAGAAAGAGCTTTATATACAGGAAAAATTGAATATTGAGTAAACATCCCATCCCAGTCTAAAGCAAGTCCATAAATCTTATATTAGTCCATATATCCGATACCAATCTATAAATTCCTCTTCAGATTCATGAAACACATGCAATGATGCCAAATGCAGGAAGATCGCAGGCCAGTGGGTGGAAAATCTTGTGGATCCAGTGACAGTAGAAGCATCTCAGCGCTGGTGTGAGTGTCCACATGACTCCTCCAGCTCCAGGGCTCTGGCTGCATCAGCGTAGCTCTATCAGGCTCGTCTTCGGTAATGTCTCACAGGGAATGAGTGTATCTGGCCTCCAGTGAGCTAGCTATCTCCATGGTGCCTCCAAATGAAATAATCAATCTGCGACCTGATTGACAGGCTAGACTCCACCCCTTCATAAATTGACACCGGATTATGTAACAACCTCAGCATTTTAGAGAATGTTTACTGCCTTCAGAAATGTTGTTTCTATGAGTGTTTATGGCTGAAAGAAGAGAATAGGAACAAGGTCAGCAGATTTCCTTAGATATATTTAATTTACCTTAATTTTTTAAAAGCTGTTAACTACTATTATTTTCATGTAAGAATAGTTACCTTGTAGTTTATTATCATACATGTATTCTTATATGTAATCAAAGCAAAATATTTTTTAGTATGAAAATATTCTTAAATATCCTAGTGACAGATATACTAAATAATTTCAGACTGCAAAATATAGGTTATATGTATAATACTAGGATAAAATAAAAACTTGAACATAACATTTCTGGAAAATATATCAAATATGATTGAATACTAAATACATGCAATTATCATATCCAGGAGGGTTGCTGGTAGTGTAAAAGGTTACATGTTGGGGTCCTAACCAAAAAGTTAGCAGTTTAAAACCACCAGTTGCTTCATGGGATGAGATGAGGCTTTTTACGCCCCCAAAGAGTTACTGTCTCAGAAACCCACAGGGGCACTTCTACTTTGTCCTGTAGTTAGGAGTCAGTATTGATTTGAAGGTAGTGAGTTGATCATGGCCAGGGACATTAAAGATTAGAAATCTATCTAAAATATTAAAAGTTGTATTGTTAGCCATTTGTGAAATGCAAATTTTCAATTTAAAGCATAAAATATCCAAATTATTTTTTGTTTTTTCTTAATATTTGTTCCTACTATCTTAACAAATATAAATGGCATGCAATAAGTATTGCTATACAGAGCTTTGTCTTTCATGAGAGATCATGCCTCTTATTCAAATTTGCAAGTACTCAATGGATTAAAGAGGTTTTGTTTTTGTTTTTTAATCTCATTGATATTTTGCCAGACTTACTTAGTTCAAAGACCTTAGAGATAGTATCCCATAGTGCTTTTAAATTAAATATCAAAGTTCTATAAATTATTGATTAAGACCTAGATGAGGTTTATCACCATGAATTCAAACTGGCAGTGATATCCTTGCTTAGATGATTTTTTTCTAGTTTCAGAGATCTGGGCATAAAATAGAAAAGACAGGCAGTTGATAGCATTCTTGAGTGGATTTTTCTCAGTAGGTTTGTGAAAGGGCACAAATACAATAGAATTGCCAACATTTACATAATCAAGATTGAATTTTTGTATTTTGGTTTCAGGCTGCATGTAAAAGGAAATGAAGACAAGGAAGACATTTTACACTGGGAGAAAATTAAGTCTATAAATAAGTGGCCTGTGCACTTAAATAGCTGAAATAACATGTGACTGAACCGCTTTGAACTTAAAGATATCACGCAATAACACGTATCATGTTGTTTGAGTTTATGTAATGGCATAAAAATCAATGGAAACATTGTTACAACCTGAACAGAGTGAAGCACCCAATTACCATATATCAAAATATTTCACATGCATATGAACATTTCATGGATGAAAACTGCTAAGATGGCCAACCAAATTTCATCTATCCTAACCACGAAATAATTTTACAAGAATATGAGATGTAGATTCTTTGAAACCTTCAACTGGAATGTTGACGAATATATTCTATATTATCCAGCTCTGTGTGAAAATCAGAAGGGGGAATTAGAACCCTGGTGGTACACTGGGCTACATGTTGTGTTGCGAACCACAAGGTCAGCAGTTCGAAACAAATAGTGGTTTTGTGAGAGAAAGATGAGACTTTCTTCTCCCATAAAAGCTTGCAGTCTCAGATACTCTCTGGGGCAGTTCTAGTCTATCCTACAGGGTCACTATGAATTAGAATTGACTTGATGGCAGGGAGTTTGATTTATTGCTTTGAGTATGTGAAAAGCATTCTTGAGTAGATTATGAAAGAATTGATGACCAGGTAAAATAAAGACCTTTTATAGTGATTGAGATATGGTTTTCTATGGAACAAGTGGTTTGTAGATAATAATAGGAAACTTTAAGAAGAAGAAAGGAAATAGTAACTTGAACTCAAAGATAAGAAAAAGTAATGATGAAACTACAGTAGAAAATCAAACTCATTGTCAGAGAATTGACTCATAGCAACCCTGTAGGACAGAATAGAATGGTCCCTGTAGGTTTCTAAGACCATAGCTTCTTATTGTAAAAAAGCTTCATCTCTCTCCCAGAGTGACTGCTGGGTTTTGAACTGTTTACCTTGCTCTTAGCAGCCCAATAAGTAACCCACTATGTCACCACAATAGAAAATAGATGAATTGTTCACATTTTAAGTAGTGTTCGTGGTTTATGAAAATGATATAATTTACTTCCAGATTTCTGAAATAATATTAGCCCAGAGTTATTTTGGTATTCCCTGGTGTGATAGGTAGGTTTATTGTGCCAACCTGGCCCATAGGAACATGTGGGATTAATAAAGTCGCAGTTTAATTGGAGGGCAAAGAGATAAATGGCAAGGCAACCCTCCCCCCACCCTTTGCTCTCTGGTGATCAGACTAATGTGTGGCTGCTTTAGCTAGTTCTCTGCCTCAAGTTGAAAGCTGACCTGCTTTGCCATGCTGCAGGTGTATACATTGCTTGAACTTGAGACTGTCAGATCCTGTCATCTTGCATTGCTTGAGTTCGATAACCCATCCTGCCTGCTTCACTAAGTTCCTGAGCTGTTGTTGGGAACCTGCCCTGCTGTTTGCTGCCTGTGGCTGGACTGCCTGCATTGCTCTAAGGAAGACTCAGCTGTCTGCTGCCTTGACCTTGAACCTAGCAGCCCTCATGAGTTGAAGGACTTCAGCGTATTAATTGTTCCATAGAAGTGAGTTGAACTGCCCCCTCTGTAATTCTGTGTGGACTAATTAGCAGTTATATTCCTTCGTGCTGCACATACATATATCTACATCTGTGTCTGTATATCTATATCATCTATATCTATATACAAAATCATAAGTGTTTTAGTTTTGTTTCTTTAGAGAACCCTGTGTAACACACATGGGATGGTCAAGGTATGTTGCTAGGCTAGTAGGCTCACCCACAGTGAGCATGTTTCAGCTGAACTTCCAGACTAAGAGCAGATTACAAAGAAGGAATAAACTGACCACTTCTAAGGAATTAGCCACTGAAAACATTATAGACAGACTTAAAACACTGTTACATACTGAAAACTTCATGAAAAGAAGCATAACAT
>NW_022103915.1:64521008-64521957 GCF_000313985.2 Echinops telfairi
AATGATGTGGTATTCATCATCAAAATGGACATTTCAAGATCTGTTTTGAAGTACAATATTGTCTGTGATAGGATTAAATTATTCACATTTAAGGAAATTCAATTAATCTATTTTTTTCAAATATATGCACCGATCACCAAAGCTAGTAATGAAATACACAGAGTCATTGTTCCAAAGAACTAGTTTGCATTCCACCATTTCAGGAGGTAGCATATGAGCAAGAGCCAATGGTACTAAATGAAAAAGTTCAAGCTTCACTGTATTACACTCATTATAATATAAAAGTATAATAGTAGAGTAATAGTAGAGCATACACCTAAAGATAAGCAGTGTGTCAAAGTGGCTCAAAAAGAAGTTTCTATATTCATATAGTTTGAGTCTAAACTCTAGTTTGACCACCTACTATTTCTGTGGTATTGGTTAGTATATATAAATTTTCTCTGTGCTTAGATTTTACATTTGGAAAAAAAAGATATCAGTTATACCTCATAGGCTGTTGTAAAGCTCAAATCAACAAATGAACTTAGTAAACATCTCTTAGTATATTATAAGTCTTTAAAATATTTTTTACCCACTGGTATTAATAAAATGTACAAAGACATGGAGAACCATGACACACTCAGCATTCCTTAAGATTTGAAAAAAAAGCTGAAGAAAAATTTCAAACCTCTAGATTCAGTATGAAGGTATATATATAGGGAAAGTATTAAATACAACAATAAGCATCAAAATTAGATGGAAGTGAGAGTTTGGGTTTTTGAGAGTCCTCAGTCAAAGACTTAGTTTCTACAGGTACTTAGCTGTATTTCAGGGTTTTCTTTTTTTTTGTTTAAATCATTTTATTGGGGGCTCATACAACTCTTATCACAATCCATACATCAATTGAATCAGGCAAGTTTGTACATAAGTTGCCCTCATTCTCTTCTAGACATTTACTTTCTTTTTTTTT
>NW_022103915.1:64522227-64530842 GCF_000313985.2 Echinops telfairi
CCACTCACACCACTGGTCCTGTAGGGCTCATCCGCTTCCATTCCATTGGTTTTCATATCCATTGTATACCAGTACCAGGTTATTATATTGATTATCATGACTATATAATAGATTTTCAAGTCTGGTAAAGGCCCGCAATTTTTTAAATTATATTTTATTTACCCTGGGTCTTTCTGTTTTCATATAAAGTTGGAGATTAGACTTTCTGGTTCTGTGAAGAATTGTGGTAGGATTTGGATGAGAATTGAACTGAATTTGTATTTTTGGTAATCATCATCTGCCTGTCCATGAAGATGACAGGTTATTCTGTTTGTCTGCGTTTCTTTAGGTTTCTTGTAGTCATGTTTTATAGTCTTAATTGTATAAGTCTTCTGTTTCTCTAGTAATATTTATTCCTTAATATTTTCTCTTTTGTGCAATTATTGTAAATTTTATTTCTCTTTTAATATATTTTTGATACAATTATCTTTACTATACAAGAATCCAACTGGTTTCTGTATGCTGATGTTATAACTTTCCATGCTGCCAAATTTTTCAATTTGTCCAAGCAATATTTTAATTGAATCTTTGGAGTTTCTATATATAGGATTTATTGCTACAAACAAAGAGGTTTTTATTTCTCCTGTGCCTATATGGATACCTTTATCATCTTTTTTATGTCTTATAACTCTAGCTAAAATTTCCCAGTTTATGTTAAATAAAAGTGGTGATAAAGTTAAAGCATTCTAGTTCCTCTTTGAAGAGGGAATGCATTCAATTTCTCTCCATTAAGTGAGATGCAGGCCACTGGTTTCACATATCTGGCTTTTATTATGTTAAGAAATATCCCTTCATATCTATTTTATTGATTGATTTTATTAGGAATAGATGTTAGTTATGCTGGAAGTCGAGCCAATGCCATAAGACAATGCCATAATATCAAGAGTGCACTATTGGGTGAAGAAGAAATGAAACTTTTACTATTTGCAGATGATGTGATTTTATATATTGAGAATCCTAACTGGTCCACAATAGGATTGCTGGAAACAACAGAGTAGTTTAGTAGAGTAGCAGGATACAAGATTAACAAGCAGTGAAGCAGTGAATAGAATACATTAAAAGGTATCAAGGAATCAGTACCATTCACAATAAACATGGAAAAGCTGAAATACTTAGGAATAAACCTAGCCAACAAACCAAAAGTCCTGTTCAAAAAGTCTACAGAACATTACTACAAGAAACTGAAAGCGATCTACACAAATGGAAGCCTATTCCATGTTTGTGGATTGGAAAACTCAATATTGTGAAAATATCACCACTTCCTAAAGCCATCTGTAGAGGAACAAAACCAGGACACTAATCGGAAGGAATTGGTACCCTGAAACATGGGATGGGAACATATGGGCTGATGATCCAAAAGAGGAGGATATTCGGGCCCTAGAGTCAATTGAGCCACCCAGGCCATAGATCCACCCCTCCCACCTGAGGGGATTAATCCACTATCAGTAAAACAACCCACACCTGAGCAGATTAAGCAATCTGCTCAAGCCGAAATGCCAGGTGGGGCTGCATCTGTAGCATTGCCTGTGTGAGATGTCTTATAAGATATTACTGAGCGCCCCCACGAAACACCCCCACCACCCATTATTTCCTCTAGACCTGTAACTAGAATTAAGTCTCAGAAAGTTCCTAAAGGTGAGGTTAAGAAGACGACTCAGGAAGAAGTGAGCTACACTCATAAAGATCTGCTTGAGTTTTCTAATACGTACAAGCAGAATCCTGGGGAATCTCCCTGGGAACGTTTACTAAACACTAAGTGTGTGGGATAGTGGTGCAAGGAATGCAATATTAGACCAGTCTGAATTTCTTGATATGGGACCCCCCTAAGCACAGATTCTTCCTTCAATGCCTCAGTAAAGAGGTTAAGAAAGGATCTAATAATTGCTTATTTGGTTTGTTCACTGAAGCATGGGCAGTCAGGTGGCCTAGATTAGACCAACTTGAGGTACCTGACCTACCTTGGTACACTGTGGAAGAAGGCATCCAAAAGCTTAGGGAAATTGATATGTTGGAATGGATCTATCAAAATAATCCCATAGACCAAAAAAGCGAGTGCCTGGAGGACATACCCTTCACCACAAGCATAAGGAACAGGTATATGAAGTGGTCTCCAGCATCTCTGAAGGCTCCTGTAATTGCTGTTTTACGTGCACCAGGAGTAACAGAGGGAACTGCCGTAAGTGAACTCCGACAGTTGTCAATAACAGAGCTGATTGGTCCCCGTGATGGTAGAGGACAGGTGTCAGCATTGAATCAACAGAGACAGGGTGGACGTGGTTATCGTCAGCAGGTTTTCCAAGTATCAAAGCAACCTGTCGCGGTGGACTTCTGGCATTGGCTACTTAGCCACCGTGTCCCTGGGAGTAAAATACAAGGGAAACCTACTAAATAACCATGTGATCTATATAAGTGGAAGAATGCTAGATCAGGTGAACAGCAGAATAGAGATTCATGACTACTCAATCAGTTCCCAGATCTGAGCCAGTTTACAGACCCACGACCCCTTGAATAAGGTGAAGGCCAGGTCCCTTTGAAGAAGGGCCCTGCTGGATCGCCAAAGGTTAGTATTTCTTCTAGCCTTCCCCAAAGGGACCTGCGGCCTTTCATAAGAGTGACTGTTCACTGGGGGAAAGGAAATAATCAAACTTTTGGGGGATTACTGGACACTGGCTCTGAACTGACACTAGTTGCAGGAGACCCAAAGTGTTTTGAAGCCTTGCCAGTCATAGAGGAGGCATATGGAGGTCAAATTATGAATAGAGTTTTAGCTCAAGTAAACCTCACCATGGATCCAGTGGATCCCCAAACTCATCCTGTGGTTATTTCCCCAGTTCCAGAATGCATCACTGGAATAGACATACTTAGTAACTGGCAGAACCCTCATGTTGGATCCCTGAAATGTGGAATAAAGGCTATTATGGTAGGAAAGGCCAAGTGGACACCATTAGAACTGCCCTTGCCTAGGAAAATAGTAAACCAAAAGCAATACCACATTTCTAGAGGGATTGAAGAGATTAGTGCCCCCCATCAAAGACTTGGATGCAGGGGTGGTGATTCCTACCTCATCCCTGTTTAATGCACCTATTTGCCCTGTAAAAAGAACCAGACAGATCCTGGAGAATAACAGTGGATTATTGTCAATTTAGCTAGGTGGTTAATTGCACCTGCAGTTCCAGATGTGATTTCATTGTTTGAGTAAATTAATACATCTCCTGGTACTAGGTATGCAGCTATTGATCTGGTCAATGCCTTCTTCTCAATACCAGTTTCAAAGGACCACCAGAACCAGTTTTTCTTCAGCTGGCAGGGGCAACAATACACTTTCACAACTATCCTACAGGGGTACATCAATTCCTCTGCCCTGTTCCATAAGTTAGTCCGAGGGGAACTTGATCCCCTGTCTATGCTGCAAAATATCACACTAGTCCATTATTTTGATGACATTATGCTGATTGAACCCACTAAGGAGGATGTATCAAAGACTCTAGATTCATTGGTACAACATCTGCATGCAAGAGGTTGAGAAATTAACCCAATGAAGAGTCAGACACCCTCCACCTCAGTAAAATTTATAGGGGTCCAGTGGTGTGGGGCATGTTGAGATATTCCTACTAAAGTGAAGAATAAACTACTACATCAGCACCCCACCATCCCCCACGACCACGAACACCACCAACTACTAAGCAGGAGGCACAATGCCTCGTGGGCCTCTTTGGATTTTGGATTCAACACATCCCTCATTTGGGTGTTATACTTTGACATATTTATCAAGTGACATGAAAGGCCTCCAATCTGAGTGGGCCCCAGAACAGGAAAAGGCTCTGCAACAGGTTCATACTGCTGTGCAAACTGGGACCATATGATCCAGCTGACCCAATAGTGCTAGAGGTGTCATTTATTGATAGAAATGCTGTGTAGAGTCTTTGGCAGGCCCCTATTGGTGAATCACAGCATTAAACCATTGGAATTTTGGAGAAATGTCTTGCCGTCCTCTGCAGACAACTACTTCCCTTTTGAAAAACAGCTGTTAGTCTATTACAAGCCTTGTTGGAGACTGAACGCCTCACCATGGTCCACCAAGTCACCATGAGGCCTAAGCTGCCCATAATGAACTGGTATTGTCTGACCCACAGAGTCATAAAGTTGGATGTGCACAGTAACACTCTATTGTTAAATGGAAATGGTATATATGAGATCAGGCTAGAACAGGACCTGAAAGTACAAGTAAGCTGCATAAGCAAGTGGCCCAATGCCCATAGTCTCTACACCTGTCACAGTACCTTCCTTCTCCTAGTCTGTACCTATGGCCTCCTGGGAATTCCTTATGACAATTTAACTGAAGAATAGAAAATTCATACTTTGTTTACTGATAGCTGCACAATATGCAGGTGCCAGTTGTAAGTGGACAGAAGCAGCACTATAGCCCCTTTCTGGGATCTCCCTCAATGACAGTGGTCAAGGGAAATCCTTCCAATGGGCAGACTTTTGAGCAGTGCACCTGGCCATTCAGTTTGCCTGGAAGGAGAAATGGCCAAATGTGAGATTGTATATTGATTCATGGGCTGTGGCTAATGGCTTGGCTGGATGGTAAGGGAATTGGAAGGAACATGATTGGAAAATTGGTGACAAGGAGGTGTGAGGAAGAGATACATTGATAGACCTCTCTAAATGGAACAAGATAATCGAGTCTGATGTGAAATCTCACCAAGGGTTACCTCTGAAGAGGAGGACTTTAACAATCAACTGGATAAGATGGCACGCACTGTGGAGACTGGTCCTCCTTTTTCCTCTGCCCCTTCATTCATTGCCCAATGGACCCATGAACAAAGTGGACATGATGGCAGGGATGGAGGTTATGCATGGGAGCAGCAACATGGACTTCTATTCACCAAGGCTGACTTGTCCACTGCCACTGCTGAGTGCCCCATCTTCCCCAGTAGTAGTCAGCATTGAGTACAAGATATGGGCCCATTCCTTAGGGAGATCAACCAGAAACCTGGAGGCAGGTTGATTACATAGGACCACTTCCGTCATGGATGGGGCAGTGTTTTGCTCTTACGGGAATAGACACCTACTCTGGATATGGATTTTCCTTCCTTACACACAATGCTTCTGCTAAAACTACCAATCGTGGACTTAACAAAATGCCTTATCCCCCAGCATGGCATCCCACATAGCATTGTTTCAGATCAAAGTACTAACTTCACAGCAAATGCAGTGCAAGAATGGGCTCATGCCCATGGTATCCACTGGTCGGATCATGTTCCTCATTGTCCTGAAGCTGCTGGCTTGATACAGCAATGGAATGGCCTCCTAAAGACTCAATTATGGTGCCAGCTAGGTGGCATCAACTTATGTGGCTGGGGCAATATTCTCCAGGAAGTTGTATACGCTCTATACCAGCAGCCAATATATGGTACTGTGTCTCCAATAGCCAGAATTCATGAGTCCAGGAACCATAGTGCAGAGGCTGGAGGGGCACCACTCACTATTTCTCCTAGTGATCCAATTGCAGCATTTTTGCTTCCTGTCCCAGCAACCCTGTGTTCCTCAGGCCTGGAGGTTCTAGTCCCGAAAGAAGGAACTTTCCCACCTGGAAACACAGCACTGATTCCAATGAACTGGCAGCTGTGAATGCCCGCTGGCCACTTTGGGCATCTCATGTCTTTGAATCAACCGGTCAGCAAAGGTGTTACTCTACTGAGTGGTGTGATAGATCCTGATTACCAAGAAGAAATTGAACTGGTACTATTTAATGGAGGTTGAACTAGTTAAAGTTTATTGTACCAACCTGGCTGACAAACACGTGTGAGGTTACTTGAAGGGCTTAGAGATAAATGGCTCGGTGAGCCTCGCCTTTCTAGTTCTCTGATTTCTTGCTTTCTGACGGTTGGACCAGGGCGCAGCTGCTTCAACTTGCAAGGCTCACTTCCTGCAAGACACCCCCGAGGAGAAGCCACATGGGCCTACCCTGATGCAGCCCTGGGTGCTGGAGCAGCCATGTGGGAACCCCAGCCACTGCTGAGATGCTTATGTGTTCACTGATTTGGCTTTCCTCCTGCAGTCGGCATCATTGCGTGTGTTTTGTGGGATGGAGGAAGACTGTGGATTGGTGTCGGACATATGGGCTAATATTGGACTTGTGGTCTTTGGCAGCACTGGGTTGGGATGTTTTCCTGATGTGCACTTGCCCTTTATATAAAACTCTTATACATATGAGTTTCTGTGGATTTGTTTTTCTAGTGTGCTCAGACTAACACAGACGTAAAGAAGAATATGTCTGGAATCCAGGAGATCCTGTAGACCGTCTCTTAGTACTATCATGCCCTGTGATTAAAGTAAATGGTAAACTACAGCAACCTAATCCTGACAGGACATTTAAGAGCCAGAGCCTTCAGGAATGTAGATCAGGGTCACCACACCAGGCAAATAATGACGGGCAGCTGAGGTGCTGGCCAAGGGCAAACGTAAAACAGAATGGGTAGTAGAAGAAGGTAGTTCTACTTATCAGTTTTGACCATGTGATCAGTCACAAAGGTAAGGTTTGTGATGGTCAGTTTATCTTCTTTATATGTATTTATTGAATATCTTTCCTTCATTAACGTGTGATGAACCAGATACAATTAGATTCAGTGTGTTTTCATTTATATGCCTGATATATGTTTGATGGAAGGTGTAAGTGTAATTTCATTAACGTTTGGAAATTATGTATGGCTAAATAATTGTGTACGGGTGCCAGGTTGGCAAGGAGTGGACTGCGATAGGTAGGTTTATTGTGCCGACCTGGCCAATATGGATACGTGGGATTAATAAAGTCACAGTTTAATTGGAAGGCAAAGAAACAAATAGCTTGGCAAGCCCCAACTCTTTCTCTTTTGCTCTCTGATGATCGGAGCAGTGTGCGGCTGCTAGTTCTCTTCCTCAACTTATGAGCTACACTACCTGTGGGACTGCCAACCCATGGATTATGTCACTAGATCTTGAGGTTCCGACCTGCTTTACCATGCTGCTGGTGTATATATCTCTTGAGCTTAGGACTGTTGGATCTTGTGGTCTTGCTGACTGTTGGTGACCCATGCTGCTGTTTGCTGCCTGTGGCTAGATTTCCTGCATTCCTCTATGGAAGACTCAGCTGTCTGCTTCCTTGAACGTGGACCCAGTGGCCCTCGTGAGTTATAGGACTTCCAGTATATTAACTGTTCCACAAAAGTGAATTGAACTGAGCCCTTTGTATTGTTGTGTTGACTAATTAGCTGTTATATTCCTATGTGCTGTATATATCTATCCATATATATATATATATTTTAATATTATATTTATATATTATATAAAGTCATAAGTGTCCTGGTTTTGTTTCTCTCGAGAACCTTAACACAAAGATTGTATATTCTGAAAATACGAGCGTTTTACTTCATCTTTGCCTATTTGTAGTCCTTTGATTTCTTTATGTTGTCTGATGGTTCTGGCTAAATTTCAGTATGATTGAAAAAGAAAGGTGATGGGACATCCTTCTCTGATCCTCATTTTCAGAGAAATGATTCTAGTTTTTTCCTGTTGAGCATGCAGTTTGCTGATTGTTTTTTATTACATTTGGATTTTATTATGTTGAGCAATTCCCCTTCTATTCCTATTTTGCTGAATGTTTTATTAGGAATGGGTGTTGAATGTTGTCAAAAGTCTTTTCTGCATCTATTGATATGCTCATGTGGTTTTTGCTCCTTCCCTTGATTATGTGGTGGATTACATTGATTATTTTTCAAATATTGAACCACCTCTGCATCCATGGAATGAATCTAACTTGGTTAATTGTTTTTTATATGTTGTTGGATTCGATTGGCCACAATTTTGTTGAATTTTGGCATTTGTTTATGAGGGATATTGGTATATAATTTTTTATATTTGCCGGATCTTTGCCTAGTTTGCATATCAGGGTATCAGGGTTATGCTTGCTTCATAGAATGATTTTGGGAGTTTTTTGAAATTTTTTACATTCTCGAATAGTTTGTGTGGTATTGGTGAGTGATCTTATCTTAATACTTCGTAGAATTCCGTTGGAAGGCCAACCAGTCCTGGGCTTTTCTTGGTTGGCAGTTTCTTAATGACCTTTTCTAGTTCTCCTTTTTATGCTTCTGTTCAGTTTTAGGACATCTCTCTGGTTAATTTGAGTGGAATTTCGAGGTATCTGTCCCTTTCTTCTAGGTTGCTAAATCTATTGGAAAACGTTTTTTCATAGTGTGTAATTACTTTTATTTTGTTTGGATCTGCTTTGATATCACGGTTTTTGTCTTATTCCAGGTATTTGCATCTTTTGCAAAAGTCAGGGAAATTAATGGCAGCTGTAAAATACTATTAAAATCGATCTGAAATTATTTTATTAATGATGTCCTTTCTATGTAATCTGAGTTCATCAAGTGGGAGAAATACACAGTTTACAAATGGAGTGATAGCATTTTAAAAAGAAAATAGCACCCTAATAAATCTAATAATTACTCTTACTAGTAATTATAGCTATCTTTTAATGCGTTCTTATAGGAATTTAATTATTATATAACATCCCACCATTTATATAATAAAAA
>NW_022103915.1:64531722-64533643 GCF_000313985.2 Echinops telfairi
TTCCTTTGTAAATGAATATTGACAGAAGCTTATAAGTACTTATACACATCCTGCCTTTATGCTGCAATAAGCAAAGATGCTAATAAGTATAAATTTACCTCCTTTGTTTGCCTGAATTATATGTTCTAGAAATGTATAAAGCAGAGATAATGCATGGTCAGTTAACTATCAATTTTAGTCACCTTTTCAATACACTGATGGTAGGCTGGGAACCCTGTAGTTACTGTGGTTAAGCACTAAGTTGTTTTCTAATAGGTCAGCTGTTCAAACCAACCAGTCCCTCTATGTGGCTAAATATGTGGCAATCTGTCACTGTAAAGATTATTGAAACAAAACAAAAAGCAAACTCACTGCCCTTGAGTAGATGCCTTCTCATAGTGACCCCATAGGACAGGGTAGAACTGCCCCTGGGGGATTTCAGACTGTAACTCTTTGCATGAATAGAAAGCCTTGTCTTTACCCCATGAAACTGCTACTGGTACCAAGCTGCTGATCTTGAGGTCCACAGTTCAATGCACAACAACTACACCACCAGGTCTCCTTCCGGTAAAGATTACAACACTGCAATAGCTATACTCTGTTGACAGGGTTGATAATGAATTGTAATAGACTGGATGACAGTCTATTTGATTTTTGGTTTGGTTTGGTACTAGAAAAGAGTATAAATGTCCAGTAAAATATTCAAGCATATATTTTCCCCATTAATTAAAAAAATCTTGATCGGTTCTGAGGTGAGTTACAGTTTTTAATCACATTAAGTGAATTACACATACATTTTGGCTCTGAGTAAAGTGTAGAAACATTTGTCATCTTTATGGTCATTAAAACAAATCATTAGTAGCTTCCTAGATTTAAAATATTAGTTTAGATGATGGTGTGGAATTGATATATTTGTAAATCTCACATGTTTTGAAGCATATAAAATATGACCTAAGGGGTTCTACATCATATACATTACATCAATATTCATATAAATTAACATCATCTTAAATCATACTTACCTAGGAGATACAAATATCCCACTTGTGGATGCCAAGGTGAATGAAATGTATGTCTAATTGCATAGATTGATGTTCTTTAATCCCTAATTAATAATTTTATATTTCAAGCGATTCCTGTATTAGATTATTTACCATCATTCGTAGAATTTGTAGTACAGAGAAATTAGAGCAAAGATCAAAACTAACGTTTTGAACCTCTCAGAAGTAATTCATGCATTTATTCATTCAATAAATTAATATTTACTCAATAGTAATAATAAGTAAAGTACTAAGATGAATAGTGATATTTAAAAGCAATTGAGATACTCAAACTTTTCTTAAATTAATAACTTTCATAGAAATAATCATAATAAATCATTTATTTAACCAAAAGCAAAACAATTGTTATTGAATAAATCCTGACTCAGCAACACTACGTATGATCAACAATACATTAGAAGCATGAAATGATACCTGAGGATGCACAGAAATAAAGTAATATAACTAACTGTATATATTCATTAGAATATTCTTTTCTTATACAGATGTGTAGTTTTCTACTTTTTTCCACCACCAAGGAGGGGAAAAAAGAAGCACAAATAGAGAGTAGAGCTGATTTCACAGTTTGCATCATTTTGGTTTCATGCTTCTGTATTCACAGATGGTTGCTTTGTCTGCCTGCGTGTGGAATTTAGTAAGAACGAGTTCCAAGGAAACTGAGGCATTGTCCTTAGCATTTCAAAAAGTTGTCAATCTGCCTAAAAGTATTTTTTACCATTTTCCCTAATATCCTCACAATCACTTTTGGCCTCAGGGTTTTATCACTGGTTTTGAAAATAGACTAATTCCAAAGGTGATAATTAAAATATCCATTTTTTACTTTTAGAAAGCTACAATCAGTAAGCTGATTTCACTTGATAGACTCCTTGCATATTTTCTGA
>NW_022103915.1:64534399-64536384 GCF_000313985.2 Echinops telfairi
AAATTAAATTTAAAAAAATTTTAACTATATAATCTTACATTAAAATTATTTCACAAGAGATAGAGTTGGTTTGCAGGACAAGTTTGAGTGATGTCAAGATCTTTGCTTTATTTCTTGCTTTTCTCCTGCTGTTTAAGAAATTCTGGTTTCCATTCAGTAATAAGATTTCTTTGTTTCCTAAGCCACTTGATGAAAACTGTGATATATAATTTTTTCTCAATTTACCTCTTAACAATGAATCCATCAGTAAAGAAACTGATTATTCTATTTCATAATTTCTTGGACTCACACATCCACATAAAGAGGGATCCTTCACCCCAAATGCATGTCAATTTCATAGAAGTCAGAATCAAATGATAAAGGTTTGACCCTCTTGTTTTATATTAAAATAACTTCTAAATTCACATTCAGAATTTCGTAGGTCTACGGGTGAAGAGTTTAGTTCTTGTGAAGTTATCGTCTTTCTCTACATGTATACTGGTTTTTAAAATGTGCTGGGCACATGTTATCAGATCTACTTCATAATTTATAAAACAGAAAAGATATGTGAATAAAATACATTTTAAACTTTTAGTTTGAGGAAAATGATATGCCCATACATTTTATACACTTAAAATGTATACACCTGTTGAGATAGTTAAAGTTTATTGTGACAACCTGGCTGATATACACATGTGGGGTTAATTAAAGGGTGGAGTGATAAATGGCTCGCCTTCCTAGTTCTAGGGTCTCTTGCTTTCTGATGGTCAGACCAGGGCACAGCTGCCTTAACCAGTTCCCTGCTTCAGCAGGCAAGGCTCACTTCCTGCAAAACATCCCTGAGGAGAAGCCACATGGACCTACCCTGATGCAGCCTGGGTGCTGGAGCACATGTGTGGAGACCCCTGCCAGTGCTGAGATGCTTACATGCTCACCGACTCAGCTTTCCTTCTGCAGTTGGCATCATTGTGTGTGTTTTGCGAGATGAAGGAGGAATTTGTGGATTGGTGTCGGACATATGGGTTACTGTTGGACTTGTGAGCTTGGGCAGCACCGGGTTGGGATGTTTTCTTGATGTGCAATTAACTTTAATATAAACCTCTCTCTTATGCAAGAGTTTCTGTGGATTTGTTTCTCTAAAGTACCCAGACTAATACTCCTGTATTCATGAGGTATCCAGTATCTTACCATGCTCCCCTGCTTCCATAAGGTTTTCAGGGGTTCATTCCTCTGAAGTGGACAACGCATTCCTTCTTCATAGTCTGATCTTAGACGGGAAGCTCTGCTGAAATCTGTTCACTCAGGGTGAGCCTGCTGGCATTTCAAGTGCCAGTGATATAGCATCCAGCGTTACAGTAACCCATGAAGCACCAAAATACAACAACGTGGCAGACATGGATTTCTTTTAAAAATATGCTGAGAGTGGTCTTGCTGGTTTCTAGCTTGAGGGCTTTGTACATTTCATTATAATTTTTAATTTTTTTCCAAGTATCCTTTGAAATTAATTTTTTTTCCAAGTATCCTTTGAAATTTCATGGGTAAAGCCTTGGGATCTTCATTTGCTAATGGGGCAAGACTGAAATGTGAATAAATAGCTGTAAACATCTATTAATAATTGGAAGTTGGAATGTAGGAAACATGAATCTAGTGTCATTGGAAGTCAACAAAAATAAAATGGAATGCAGAAAGATCAGTATCCTAAGCATCAGTGAGTTGACATAGACTGGTATTAGCCATTTTGGATCAGGCAATCATACAGTGCACTACACTAGGAATGACCAATTTAAGAGGGATGTTGCTACAATCACCATCAAAATGGACTTTGCAAGACCTATCTTGAAGTACAATGTTGTCTATGATAGTGTAATATCTGTCTGCATACAAGTAATTCCAGTCAAGACTGCTACTATTAAAACTTATGCACAAACCACTAAGGCTAGTGATAAAGAAGTTGAGTGGCGATACTGGGAGGGCAGAGGGAGAGTGGGTAGGAAAGAGGGAACCGA
>NW_022103915.1:64536750-64545468 GCF_000313985.2 Echinops telfairi
AAGTTGAAGGATTTTATCAATATCTTCAGTTAGAAGGTGGTCGAACATACAATCAAGATGTATTAATAATTATTGGTGATTGGAATGCAAAATTTGGAAACAAGGAAGAAGGAACAATAGTTGGGCAATAGGACCTTGGTTATACAAACAAAGCTAGAAACCCACATGATAGAATTTTGCAAGACTAACTACCATATATACTTGAGTAAAATCTGACCCGAATGTTAGCTGACGCACCTAATTTTGCCACAAAAACTGCATAAAAAGTGTGCTGAAAATCTCGGCTTATACACGGGTATATAAGGTACTGCTTCATCAACAACACAAATAACTACTATATATGTGGACTACACAGAATCAATGGAATCAAATTAAATTAGCTACATTTGTTGAAAGAGATGAGAGTGGTGTAGTGGTGTAAAGCTGGGCTGTGATTTGCAAGGTCTGCAGTTTGAAACCAATAGGAGGTCTGTGATGGGGAAAAAGGGGCATTCTATTCCCATAAAGAGTTACAGTCTCAGAAACCCACAGGGGCAGACTGCCCTGTCCAATAGGGCCACCATGAGCCACAACTTGCTTGGTAGCAGTGAGTTTGTTATTTTGGTGGGAAGAAGATGATGAAGAAGTTAAACATCAGCAATTACACCCAGGCCAGGCCCTACTGTAGAACAGCTCATCAATTTCCCATATGCAAGTTTAGTTTCAAGCTAAAGAAACAAGTCCATGACAGCCAAAAGATTACCTTCAGTCTGTCCCACCTGAAGTTTGAGAACATCTCAAGAACGGATTTGCTGCGTTGAACATGTAGCTATATGATTTTATGTCAACTAGACATGCCTATCTAGGGGTAGAGTCAGACCTGTCAATCAGGTCCCAGGAGGATGCTGTCCCTTTGGCTTATTGAGGATTGGTGTAGGGGTGAGTGGTTGCAATCTGAGGTGACCAATGGGAATGATGGTGAGGCTAAGTAATGCAGTCCACACTGAGTTCACCAGATCCAGCCAGATGAAGATACGATTCTTGAAATGGTGCTTATTGCCTGCTGACTTTGATTAAAACCCTCTCCTGATTTGACTTTGCTTGTGGATATGGACACACAAGGTTCCTACTGGAATGAAAATTCTTCACATGTATTTCTATAAACTCAGTGCATGTCTCTTCAGAGCACTAGGTTAATAGAAATGGTCAGTGTAAAAGTTGGAAACATAAAATGGGGGGAGATCAAGCATGAAGTGGTTGGCTTACAAACTTTCAGGAGTTGGGGAAGATGTTGATAACATTATAGGATTGAGGTGCAGGTGTTCACAGCACTGCAATTGTTAGGCATAGAATACTTTTGTTTTATCACTTCTAGAATATAAGGTTTAAATTGGCCTCATACTTTTCAGTTATGCATGCATTAATTTTATTCCATTAGGCACAAACATGATTTAATTATTATTATTGTTTAAATATTATGTATGGGTAGGGAGTGTTGTATGGATATCAAGTTGGCAAGGGGTGATCTATGGTAGCTATATATATATATATGATTTTATCTGAAGTAGCTAAGAGTGGAGTCAGACCTGTCAGTCAGGTCACAGCCTGATGTTGTCCCTTTGGGTGCATGACCTTCTCATAAGGAGGACTCTTTCCCCCTTCACCTACCTGCTAGCTGGTAACCCTGAGACCTGCCAGAGCCCTGTCATGTTTCCACCGACATTAGATCCACAGGACTCTGCACTCACCAGCCTGTGACCTTCCTCCATTGTACATCATTGCCTGTGACTGCATGAGTCTTAAGAGGGACTGACAGACTAATATTGAACTGAATAGGTTGCAGTTGGGCTGGACTGGGCTGCTTTCTTGATACATAATTACTTCTTGATATAATGTTCTTTCTTATGTGAGTGTTACTGGATTTGTTTCTCTAATCAACTGGACCTAACACAAACTCTAATGAAAGAAGACCTGATAAACTGTGGGACGACATCAAGAAAATTATATATGAAGGAAGCAAAAGGGCATTAAAAAGGCAGGAAAGAAAGAAAAGCTTCAGAGTGGATGCCGGAAGAGACTGAAGAAGCTTGGTATTAATTACAGGGCATCTAAAACAATCAGAAGAGATGATGATGTGAAGGAGTTGAACAGAAATTTTCAAAGGGCACCTAGAGTAGAAAAGTAAAAAAAAAGTAAGGAAATATGCAAAGACCTAGATTTTGAAAACCAAGAAAAAACTTATCATGCATTATACTGAAAGAAATAAAGGGGGAAAATTAAGCCTTGAGTTTCAATATTGAAAGATTCTATGAACAAAATATTGGACATTGCAAGGAGCATCAAAAGAAGGTATAACAAATACATAGCATCATTTCACCAAAAAGAACTACTCAGCATTCAGCAAACTGAAGAGGTAGCATATGAGCAAGAGCTAATGTTACTGAAGAAAGAAGGTCTAGTTTTAAAATATTAGCCCAAAACAAGGCTCTAGGAATTGATGGACTACTGATTGATATGTTACAACAAGCTGATGAAGCATTGGAAGCAACCACTCATCTATGCCCAGAAATGTAGAAGAGCTGGCCAACTGATTTGAATAGATCTGTATTTGTATTGATTCCAAAACTGACCCAACAGAAGGTGCATTTATAGAACATCATGTGCAAATAAAATTTTGAGAAAATCATCCAACAAGGGTTCCAGCAGTACATTGACAGGGAGCTGCCAGAGGCTCAGGCCTGATTCAGAAGAGGAACTGAAAGAAGCATATAGTTTCTGATGTCAGATGGATTGTGGCTGAAAGCAGAGAATACCAAAAAGATGTTTACATGTGCTTCACTGATTATGCAAAGGCATACTACTGTGTGGATCCCCCTGAGAAAAATGGTAATTCCAGAATATTTAAAAGTGCTCATGTGGAACCTATAATGGATCAAGAACAAAGGAAGGTTCACGTGGTTTAAAATCTAGAAGAGTGCGTATTCAGCTTGCAGCTTCTATAATAAGGAAGCTGGTTTCGATGCAGAAGTATGTGGTATCAGGATGAGCGTTAGGAATTATGAGCAATCTTCAATAGAAAGACAACACCACTTTCTGGCTAAACGCTAGAGGACATTAACCATTTGCTGATGAAGCTCAAAGACTGCAGACTTCAGTATATATTTCAAATCAGTGCAAAGAAAATAAAAATTCTCACAACTCGACTAAGAGGTAATAGCATGATAAATGGAGAAAGCACTGAAGTTGTGAAGCATTTCATCTTGCTTGGATATGCAATCAGTGCTCATGGGAACAGCATTCAAGAGATCAAATGAAGCATTGCATTGGATAAATCAGCTGCACATGACTTCTTTAAAGTTTTGAAAAGCAAGGCTGTTCCTTTGAGGACTAACGGTACCCCTGCCCCAAAGCATGGTATTTTCATTTCCCTCATATGCATGTGAATGTTGAACATATAGAATAAAGAAGAATGAATGCATTTGAATTATGGTACTAGAAAAGAATATAGAAAATACTATGAACTGCCAAAATAAATATTTCTGTGTAGGAAGAAGTTCAGCTAGAATACTTCTTAGGAGCAAGCATGGTCAGACTTACTCTCACATAGTTGGAGAGACAGTCCCTTGAAAAGGACGTCATTTTTGGTATAGGAGATGGGAAGCAAAATGAAGAAGACACGCAAGACTGGCTGACGCAGTGGCTGCAGCAGTGATATTACTAGAGGAACAGTTGTGAGGATGGGACAGGCCCGGGCAGTGTTTAATTCTATTGCATATAGGGTTCTATGACCCAAAACTGACCAAATGGCACCTTAAAACACAACACGAATCTGTGAAAACCAATTCAAACTACCCTTATACACTACTAAGAATGACTTGGGTGCCAAATCCATCAACAGCAAACTACCAGAAATTCAAACCAGACTCAACAGAGATGTGGAACATTTCTGTTATCATATGGACCTTGGCGTAGAGACAGCACCAATATATTTACTTGAGTGTTATTGACTTTTCTAATACATTTGACTGTGTGGATCATAACAAACTATGGATAGCATTGAGAAGAATGGGGATTCTGGAACATATAATTGTGCTTATGTGGACCCTGTGTACGAACAGAACAAGAGAATACTATATGGTTTAAAATCACCTCAGGGTTGTGTCCACTTCTCAAACTGATTCAAATCTGTGTGCTGAGCAGATATTTAGAGAAACAGAACCAATGAATAATATCATGATAAACATAGAAAAGATAGAAGTGATCAAGATTTCATCTTGATATTAAGGGTAACATTACCCATTTGTGTACTGTTTTGCTTGTTCAAGTTTTTGAGCATTTATCCTGCCCCACATTTTAAAATGATGAGGCTTTCATTCACCAAGTGTATTTAAAAAGTTGTTTCCTGATCTGTGGTTTATATATTTCACACACTAATTGGAAACTTTAAAAAATTTTAATATAGCTCTAATGATTACTTTTATGCTTTTTGGATAAAAAATGTGGGTCATGTTTAAAAGACATTTCCCTAACTCAAGTTAGTAAATGTATTTCCATAATATTTTAGAATCTTTGGTATTTATCTTTCATGTTTAGAGAAAAATCAGAAATTGAATTTTAATATAAAATATATGATTCAAGAATCATTTTAACCATGTGAATGTTTAGTTTTGCTAGTATTTTCCACTTGTTTTTCCTTCACAGATTTGTTTTAATATTCTTCACCTTCAACTTTAACTTGCATATGAACAATTGACGGTCTGTTCCACAGCCCATTTCTAGTCTTGCCCTGAGTTTCTCCTGATCTCTTGACACAGATACAGTCAAACTGATTCTTATAGCTTCCAACTGGCAAAGTCTATGTGTAATAATTTATGATGTTGAAAAAAAGTTACTTTCAATGAATAAATTGTTGATCTTGCAAAATTCAGTCATTCAATCTCCAGTGTTGTTTGCATCACCAGCATCGTATATTTCCATTATCAGTCCTTTTGATGTCTAACTGTTACCTTCCACTCACTGGTAAGTAGCAACAGATCTGGGATGCATTGTTGGTCAACTTTTTACTGAAGAAGTTGATAGTCTCTTCCATTTCTTCATCTTCAATATTATCTTTAGAGTATAAAATTTGAAAAACGTCTCTATCAAAGATCTTATTGGTCATTGTAAAGATATTATCCTATCAATCACAGTGCTGCATTCATTCGAAGGATAGAGCTTCACATCTCACACAATCTATGATGCCATTCCCTTGAATTTGTCATCCCTTTCCTAGGCTTTTGCTGGGAGCACTGAAAACCACTTAAAATATATTGTTTGTGAACATAGACTACACTTAGATTAAAATATATGCTATTTTTCAAAAATACTTGCATATGCTGTTAAATTTGTGCAAATGTGACCTATGATGATTCAGAGCAGTTGATGTTACCTTTTAGAAGATGGGGACAAATATGCGAAGGCTCCGTTATTGATATATTTTTGTTCAGTGACCTGTGTAATGATTATGTATATGTATATATATTTAACTGTGTTATGATTCATTATGGAATAAAGTAATTTGTATTAACTTCAAAATATACTTATTAAGGAAAATGATGACAGTGAAGACATCTTGGGTTCATGCAATGCAGTTTGTTTTACAGTGGAGCTAGAGTTTCCCTTTGTAACCTTTGTATCATAATCTGCACATTTTAGCTATTTATACTTTTTAGATAATTAGGGCAATTCTAGCAGTAAGTATTTTAAGATTCTAAATACATATTGCAGTTCTACTCTGTCCCTGTGGGTGGGAGAAAGCACATCTTTCTCCTGCTGAGTGGTGACTCAATGGCAGTGAGTTTGATTTTTCAGTTTTGCGATAGTATATTCTAGTTAGATGAAACTGGCTAAAAACTTCACACTTGAGGGGTTTTTTTAGTTGTTGTTTTTGTATGTGCAATATCAAGTTTGTTTTCTGTACCTGCTTCGATACTTACATTGACATTGGAAAGCAATCCGTGTCCACCTGATGCTTGATATGCCAGTCAACATTGCAAGAGCCATAAGTTTAGATAACAAGTACCAGATCCATGCTAAACAGGGAGCGGAACAATCTGCCCTGCTTTTCAAGGCTGAAATTAATGAATTAAAATATTGGTAGCATTGACTATTTCTACTATCTGGAATATATTCCCTTAGACTCTAGAGAAAGGGCATTTTTGATTCAGATTAAGCATTTAATCTTTTTATAGCAGCTTCAGAGACTAGGTACATTAAAGTGCAATGCAGTATTACTAAGCCTGAACCACAAAAGCTATCAACCCAGCATCCCTATGAGGTTAGGGCTTACAAATAATCCTAACATAAATGGGAGATATATAGCCTCTCTTTGTTTCTCACTCATTTAGTCAGGAGAAACAAACCACCGATGTGAAAAGCTATCAATGAAAAATTCAAAGTCCTATTTTGATCCAATAGGCACAGAAAGTTGCAATTACTTGAAGTTCAAAGTATGGGAAGACGCCGTGTTTTGGGGAGAGAATGTAAACCCCTGAGAGAGGACGACAAAGAATGCAGTTCTTTTAGCACAAAAGGAGGATGAGAAGGAATCAGGAGAAGAACTGGACTTTAGATATCAGAACCGAGGTTTCTATAACTGAAGTAAAGTATCAAAATATAAAGGGACACATTTAAAATGGAAGGATCTGAAGATGAGAATTTTCTAGTTAGTGGCCTTTATTCCTTAAATTTTTATTGTGATTTAGATAAAGATGTACAGAGCAGATCACTAGTTTATCGTGATTTATATACATTTAAAAAACTTTATTTATAATATTATATTGTGTTTTGGGTATAAAATTATACAGAACATTAGAATCCTATTTGAAAATATATATTTACATTGTTTAGCAATGTTGGTTATATTTCCATAACTCTCAGTGTGTTTTTGTTAGTGAAAATGAGTGTAAATGTGACAACAGAACTTTAAAAATTAGAATGTTCTAAATGTGACCTACTCTGTTAGAATAATCAACCACTTAAGATCAAGTATTTAAGAGCAAAAGGGCAGCATTTATCCAAGGGCAGAGGATTAAGAAAGAAAGAGGAATAAAGCAACAAACACCAGCAGGAAGTTAGATAAGTAATGGAACATTGTGGGAACTTAAACGAATGAGGTGAAACAAAATATGTACTAATTCTTGCCCTCAGAAAGTGATCACTGAAGATATGCATGTTTTAGAAGAGTGTGGTGAAAAAAATCAGATGGCGGTGGGCTAATAAAAATAATAGAGTCTAGGGTGATTGTGTTCAGCTCAGAACTGACAAAAGTCTTTATTTTGGTGTGTAAGGCAACTCATCTGCCGACCATGAGGCAGAGAAATAAATTATAACCCCATTTGAAAGTTCCACCCCTTCAGACACTACCAAATGTATCTCCTATTATAGGTGCAATTGTAACTTACAGGGAAAAATGCTGAAATGAAAGGCAGGATTCATATCGGGTGCACTAGTAGACTGTGCAGGAGAATAGCCTATTCTAAAAGTCAGTACAGCAGTATTTGGGGCATTTTGCATAAAATGAAAAAAAAAATTTTGAGACTCCAAGTCATAAAATCGGTTTTATGTGTCCTGAAAATTACAACAAAACTATTGAAAAAAGCAAAAATTTATATAGAAGCAAAAATACTTTTAATGGACTACAGATCAAGAGAATATTCCAGATAAATTTCATTGTTTTATCTTCTCTCAACAATGGCAAAATCGTGATCTAGTGGTATATGTTCACTAAAATGTATACAAGTACATATATATGTTACATATATCATTCACTGTGCTTGCATTGGCACATAATATCTGTGGAAATGTAGATTGAGATAAAATAGTAATAGTCTTATACATTAAATTACTCATAAACATAATCTTACTTTTGATCAATAAAATCTTGATTTATTTTACCCAAATAAAGGACTGAGAGATTTATTTTTTCCTTCTCATATAATATATGAAATAACAGAATTATTGACTCTTACAGATGCATATAAGGAGTAGAATAAAAATGAAGGTACATGTTTTCTGAGACTCACCACTAACCTTCATTTCTAAACTAGAGTTTTATATAGTCTAATGTGGAAAGAAAAAAATTCATGGTTAATTTTCATCTGAAATCAAAACGCCTGTTCTTAAAAAATGCATTACTCCAATTTTATACATTTTGCAAAGCAAAAAGGTTTAGATAGATATATAACGACCTTATGTAACTATTAGCTCTAGTACAATATGGCATCTATGTACAAACCGGAATTAGAAACACAACCCAATTTCTGAATGTTTGGTGTAAGAATAATTAAATATCTACAACTAGGTTTTCATATTGGTTTTGCTTCTGAAACCAAGTTCAGTTGATGATATTTCATTTCTAGAAGGAAATGTTTAATTTATATTTTTTATTTATAATCTTATTATATAACACCCCAATACACTTCCATTCCCAAAGCTTTAAAATTCACATTCTATACCCTTTTAATATGATCCTCTTTGCAAGTTTTCACTCATTATTTAGCTTGTCAAAGTATATGAATCACAGAATAAAGACATAAAACATCACACTATTGAGACTTTGGGAAACCCAACTGCCTCACAAACAGGAGGTAATGAACTAAAGTTCACAAGTACTCACCTCCAATTGCTGAAACCCTGGTGGGGACTGAGCATGATAGTGGAGCAGGATGAAAGTCAAGGGAAATAGAGGAAAGAGCTGGG
>NW_022103915.1:64547426-64565975 GCF_000313985.2 Echinops telfairi
TTAATCATACAATTCTTATCACAATCCATACATCCATCCATTGTGTCAAGCACATTTGTACATTTGTTGCCATCATCATTCTCAAAACATTTGCTTTCTATTTGAGCCTTGCTATCAGCCCTGATTTTTCCCCCTCCCTTACCGCTACCCCCTCCCTCATGACAGTCCTTGTTCCATGTCCTCTCGGGCAGCTGCCCTGAATTTCTTTCAACTGTCTGTCAATAAACTGATAAAACTATGATCAAATGGTCATCAGCAAAATTTTACTTGTATGTAGCATTAATATTGTTTGATAATTTTTGCATTCTTTTGTGTGTGGTGAGGAGGTTGCCATAGTTAAATGGATCCTGGGGTGTGACTTTGTAATTATGGAAAATAAGACAGACAGCAGGGCATAGGGGCTCTTTGTCCCAGTGTCAGGACTAAGAAAGTGTCAATGTATTTTTCAACGGGTATATAGATTGAGGCTTACCTATCTTCTAAAAGACATACACACCATACAGCGAACATATTACATAATCAATGGGTAATATCATAAGCAGGGAACATAATAAACAAACAATGAAACGACTCATTGGTTTGACCTAGGGCTAGTTGACCTTGGAGGCCCATGAGCCCTTCCCAGGGGAGCAATCTGTAGTCAGTTTAAGCAAGAGATGTCAGAACAGAGTTTGCTATATTTTCTGGTGGGTTCGCCTATAGCACCTGATTGCTCTTATCTACAGATCACCTGCAGGCACAGGGAATAGCCAGAGGCATGAGTGATTCATCTTATATGGTAGCTCCTTTATGACAGTTTCTTTATGAGGGGGTTATTGGAGAGACTGTTCAGTCATGAGGATACATATGAATATTTTTCATATCTCATAATTGTGAGGGTCTTCCCCCACTGAAGTCAGCTTTCCAGACCCATCATTATGAGGATAGAGGATTTAGCTGCATTCTCAACCAGTCCCTCAGTTGACCACAGTTCCCTTTCTTTGGATTGCGTACAAGTACGAATCTCTCTCCCTACCTTGGCCTTGTTTTAACTGCTGATACTGAGTTCTCTATCATCTCTTTCCACAGATGTAGTCAATTTGACTTCTGTGGACCCCATATAGAGATGTCCATGGATATAGTGTCTATTTATGTCCTTGAAAAAAAGCCTTGAACTTATTATTCAGTTGTTTCAGCTTAAAATGTGCTGAGAGTATTCTTCCTTTTGGGTCTCTAATGCTAGTTTTTGCACATTTCATTTTCCTTTGCTTTCGCTGCGAAAGATGCCCTTTGAAATTGACTGTTCATTTCTTTGAAATCATTTCTTTTATTTGCTTTAGCTAGCCTATGGTTAAGAGCAAGTTTCAGAGACTCTTCTGACATTTATTTTGATATTTTCTCTTTCCTGTCTTTTTCATGAACTTTGACTTTCTTTGTGTATGGTGTTCTTAAGTCATCCCACAGTTTATCATGTCTTCCGTCATTAGTGTTCAGTACATCAATTCTATTCTTTAGATGTTTCTGAAATTCAGGTGGAATATACTCATGGTCATATTTGGGCCCTTATGGATTTGTTTTAATATTCATTCTGAGCAATTAATGCTCAGTTCCATAGTCAATTCAAGCTTCAATTACACAATCAGTCCAGGCCTCATTGTAGCTACTAATAATGAGTTCCTCCATCGTCTCTTTCTGCAGATGCCGTGCAGAGAAACCCATATGTACACCCATTGTTTATGCTGTTGAACAAAATATTTTCAATAATGTGGTTGTTAGCTTTGAAAAATTCTACCCTGTGATCTCCAACTTCATTTTATCACCAATGCTGTTTTCAAATTGTTCTTCTCTCCTTTTTGTTTCCAATTTTTACACTCAGGTCCAATAATTATCAATTCATATTGATTACACGTTTGATCAATTTTAGATTGAAAATACTTTTTGATTCCTTCAATGTCCTCATCACTAGTTTTAGTGACTGCTGCATACATTGGAATAATAAATTACTGGATTCTCTTTTAGTTGTATAGATATTATGCCACACAGACAGCATTATATTGCAAGACCGATCTTGAGATGTCCTTTTTGATGATGAGTGCAGTGCCATTCCTCTTGAATTTATCATTCATGTCATAGTTACTCATGAGATTTTCAGATTCAAAATAGCTGATACCAGATCACTGAATTTTAGGATATTGCTCTTTATGCCTTCCACTTAAGTTCTGATGATTCTCAATTTTACTAGATGCATATTTCATACATGCCACTTTCTGATTATTAATTCATCTTTTCCTGTATTTCTCTTATTTTGTGTCGTGCCTCACCAGCAAATGAGACACTGAAAGCTTTACTCCATTCGCATCATTATGGTAGACTCTAAGAAAGCACTTCTGCCTCAGTCCCATTAAGCGTGTCTGTCAATGATATACTATTATTCATAAGGTTTTCAGTAGCTAATTCCTCAGAAGTGAATGGCCTATTCCTTCTTTGTCGTCTGCTTTGAGTCTGGAAGCTCTGCTCAAACCTGTTCACCTGGGGGAGTGGTTCTCCACCTTCCTAATGCCAGGACCCTCTCATGCAGTTCCCCATGTCATGGTGACCCCCCCAACCATAAAATTATTTTTGTTACTACTTCATAACTGTAATATTGCTACTGTTATGAATCATCATGTAAATATCTGATATGCCGAATGTATTTTCATTTTGACAAATTGAGCATAAATAAAGCATAGTGATTAATCACAAAATAATATGTAATTATATATTGTGAAATATTTATTTCTAATTAAAAATAAATGAAATTTTGTCTTGAAGCATGGTGTAGCATGGGTAACTACCTTAATATAACAACACTAAACTGCATTGCTACATTTTGCAACAGTATGCATAAAAAGACAACATCAGTGTGAAGGTTGAGATATGGTATTTCATATCAGATCAGAAATTTTCGGGGAAATCTTTGCAAGAGCACAATGAAGATCATCTTCCACAAGTCTACTTCTGTATTTAGACTTGATAACCAATAAGCTGGGAAACCCTGTTTTACAATTTATGTTGTTGGAAATGGAAGAAGGCGCAACACAGTCTCAGACAGAACAGGTTATGACTGCAAACACTTGATCCAGAATTTTGTAATTTATTCTCGCTGCATCGCTGTTCATAAGATCTTGTGCTGTCTCAGGAACATCTTCAATTTTGACTGTGAACGGGCTTCTGGCAAGTGCAAATGGGGCGTCAGGTAGATTTGGAAAGTACGATGACATTTCATCTGCAAGCACGTGCAAGCGTTCTTTCACAGAAATTATCATCGTAATCCTTTTGTCTGGTTCAATGTCATGTTTCTCAAAGAAAGCAGATAAGGTAGACAATATGTAACTTTTATTTTCATCCTTTTTTTTATGCCAAAGCTGAAGTTTCATTTGGAATGATCACATCTTTTGAGACAAATCGAGGCATGTTGCATTTGGTGCTTGCAGTGATAAAATTAACACATTCACTTTTATTGCTGAAAAGTGCTTCAAACTGCGGTCTTGCTTTCTGATTAAAAAACTTTTTTAATTCATCACGAGTTCAAAACACGTTTTAAAACTTTTCCTCTCGACAACCATCTCACTTCAGTGTGAAATAGCAGAGCATGATTCGGCACATTTAATTGTTGCACAGTTGCGAAAACAGTTGACTATTTAAAGTGCTCACCTTAACAAAATTGACAGAACTTATGACACTTTTCATTACTTCTTGTAACTCTTGTGGAAGCGTCCTTATTCCTAATATTTGCCAATGAATCATACAGTGAGTTTCGATGACTTTTGGTGACTCATTCAGTACCAAACATTGAAATCCAGATCGACATCCTAGCATAGCTGGAGCACCATCTGTGCAAGCACACAACCTTTTCCCAAGAGATCTTATGCTCTTTCAGAAATGAACCAACTGTGTCAAATATAGCACGTGCAGTAATTGTCATTTCAAGAGGTTTCCAAAAAAGAAATTCATCTTGATAGTCACCACCATTAACATACCTCATGTAAACCAGTCACTGTGAACAGTTTGCAATGCTTGTAGATTCATCAAGCTGGATGCTAAATATTGGAAGTGAAGCAGATTTAATTTCCTGTATTACCTGATCAAGAATATCAGCAGACATGTCATCTATTCTTCTGCGGACAGTGTCGTTAGATAAGGAAATTGCACTCAATTTCATAACAAATTAGTCTCTGATCATAAGTCGAACAATATCTTTGGCCACTGGCAACAGTAAATCCTCAGCAATGGTGTGAGGTTTCATAGCTCTGGTGATTCTGAGTGCCACCAAAAATGAAGCTTCAACGGCTGCTACATTTTGTTTGTGGTACTTGCCACCAGTATCAAGTCTGACTTTCTTGAGTCCATCAGCTTTGCTTCTAAAATATTTGGTGTCCATGCTGGCAAAGCTTGGATGCTTGCTACCAAAATGGCATTTTAGTTTGTTTGGCTTCATAGATTCGGCTGATAGAACTTCACAACGAATAGCACATGCGGTTTCTCAATTCATGTTGTAATTATTGAGGTAAAACTATACTGTAAAAAATTCTCACCAAATTTTCTTTTCTTAACTTCTCTATATGATCCATTGTCATAGATTTCTCTATCTCTTCTAAATTACATATTAAATAAAAAACAAAAAATGAAAACTAACCTATGACATAAAACAGTAACTTTAATAACGTCGTTTTTGCTTACTCACTTGGAGGGCTTTTATTTTAGAGAATTTTGTCTATTTTTACATTGAATACTACTTTTGGAATTCTTAAAAATTTATTATTTACAGTAAAGTGTTCAGAAAAAATTCTGTGATTAAACTTTACCGGAAGAAATGTATTTTCTATCGGTAAATTTGAACTACATGAGATTTCCTGGCAAAGTGTATATGGAAAATTTCTACCACAAAAATTGGGGGGAAGGGAGCAGAGAGTATAAACACAGAGAAAGTACTTTAATTGATATTTTGGTGATAAAACTTTGCAGTAAAGGGTTTCCGATTGGGGAGTGGGTTGAGATTTAGTAGATCTTATTGGTTCCTTCTCATACTACCTCCCAGTTGTGTTCCTCTGGGTGGCACGGTTCCCCCCACCCCATAAGACTCAAGCTGGTTTTCGCATAGCCCCTGCTCAAGAATGAAATTCCATTTCCTTTTGCAGTGATGGATATAGCAAGGGTATATTGGTGATCAGAAAGAAGTGGTGAGAATAACTGAAAGATTTTTTTTTTTAATTATCTTTTCCCCAAAAAGACGACCTTTGTACCTCTGGATACAGTTTTATCTGAGCTTGATGCTAACGGCTAGATTATCTCTCAAACTTGAAGGAGATGATATTGAAGATCTTACCAAGGATTCCCTTGAAACTGGGGAAAAGAGGAATTGGCATTTAGCTCAAATCAGAAACCTATGCAGAAAGGCAAACCTGAGATGCTTGCATACCTCTGAGAGAAGAGAGAAGGCTCTGAATTGGGAATGGGCTGCTCTTTGCCTATATTAGGGTGAAAATGTTGGTTATTGGTCATTTAAAAGGGATTTCTACTGATAATGATTAATGTTACCAAGCAGAAACCTTTTTGTTTAGAGAATCTTAAGGAGGTAATGAAAAGTTGCCAGCAACGCAATCTTTATAAAGAAATGTGCAATCTATCAGAAGTCATGGCTGTCTCAGAAAGAATGAACAACTGGGCATGTGATAGAAACAAAGGGAACCATTGTAATATGATTGCTGTACCAACTATGTAAAAGCTCCTATCTTCCCTCCCGCCTTTCTCTGGAAAAGTCAGACCCTCGGGTTGTATGTAAGGAAGTGGAACTAGGAAATAATAAAGAAGCTGACCTCTCTCTCCTCTTTTTTTTTCCAGACACAAATGAAAACAACCACACACCTACACAAACATCCCTTCTCTGTGTGTATTCTGAAATGAGAGAAAAGCTTTTAAATGATTAAGTGTTTTTTTAAGTTTTGATGGTTAAGTGGATAGTACATATTAATAATGAATGGGAGTTTTCTCATTAAAACCACACTTTATTGAATTATATTTATTCATTATGCATATGTTATTATTTAGTCTTTGCAAAATCTAGTAAGTTAATTTTATTGCTATTATTTGTCTTTTAGAAAAGTAGCCTGAGCTCTTATCGGGGTCATTTAGAAACTGAACACTATTTGTCAAATTTCATGTCTAAATCGCCATTTTCTTCATTCTATCTTTGCATTCAGTAATTTTCCCAAAAGACAATAACAGTAACAAACCAAATACAAACGAGTAACAAATTAACCAAACTGATTAATAGTCCTACATATTACTTTAGTACCATTTTATATGTATTGTATTTTGATTTTATAAAATAAATGTAGTAAATATTACACATAATTTCTTTAGTTCTTACCTTTTTCTTCATATGCCCGAGTAAATAAGTCTCAGGTATTTTCCTTAAAATAAGGGATAAACAAATTCATTTGTGATTGTTGAAAATAAAAATAAATTGAAGTAAAAATACTTACTTTCTGAAAAATGCATGTGTACTTCTCAATAATTAATGTAAAGCCTGTGAAGGCACCTTGTTGGCATAGTGGGGAACACACTCATTGCCAACTGCAAGGTCAGCAGACTGAGCCCATTAGCTGCTTCTTTGGAGAAGAATTAGACTTTCTGCTGCCCTACGATTTACCATCTCAGTTTTACAGTTCAGTTTTGTCCTATAGGCCATTTTAAGTTGGAGTCAACTCATAGGCAGTGTGATTGATTTTCACATTTTATATCAACACCATTGATTAATAGGAAGAAAAAAATCACCCATTCATTTTAGTATAATTTATAAATGTTAGAAAACCTTTTTACATAGCTAGTTTATCTGCCTCCCTTGTAAGTCCATCCATTTACCTAACCTTGCTTTGGGAGCAATCAATTTTTGTTTATTAAACAAAAGGTTGTTGAATTCCTACCATCTACAAAGAAATCTGTTTGATGTAGGATATACAACAGTACCCCAGACTAGAGAGACTCCATTCTCAAATGAGGTTACAGGCTTAAAGGTGAGGTACCTAATAGAAATAATTAAAAAAATAAACCTCATTACTTCTTTAGTCAAGAGTATTAAAAAATGCATGCTTTAATCAATAGAGTATTAAAAATACATATGAGTAGTTGAACAAAATACTTCAAACATACATTGTTTCTTTTAAATTTTTGTAAGAGTTTTGATTTTTAGGAAATTCTTTCTTGAAACCTGCTAGCTAAGCCACCATACACCTCACAATATTCCCTCTCAGATTCACTGCCGTCTAGTCACTGCCATCGAACCCTTCCACTCATAGCGAACCTACAGATTAGGCAGAACTGCCCTCCTGGGTTTCCGAGCCTATCATTGTTTCAGGGACTAGGAAGCCTGGTCTTTCTCTTGCTGAGTGGCTGGTGATTTCAAAGCGATGACTCTGGGGTTGCAGCTGAAGCGGTAGAGTCCTGGGGCTTGGTGGTTATGTGTTGGGCTGTAACTCTAACGTCAGGGGTTTGAGTTCACCAGACCATCTGATGGAGAGAGACAGGCACTCCCCGCCCATGAGGATTAACCGGCTCGGAAACTCACAAGGGCAGTTCTACTCTGTCCTGCAGAGCCACTGTGAGTGGAAATCAACCAGAGAGCCCTGAGGCTGAGAGGGAGTTGTGAGGTGGGTCATGGATACACTAGCAGGGTTCAAGGAAACCTGGGGGTGAAAAAGAAAACAAAACTTACCTTTGAAACATTTTTCTTCAAGTCGTCATATCTTTGCATGATATTAACCTTATTTTAGTCTGGCTGAAAGGCATTGGGAAGTGTACACATGTTTAGTTGGATATGTTTCTGTGGGCACACTTCACATTTGGGCAAAATTTCAAGTTTTAAAATCAGAACATTTATTGCTCAAGAAAGTTAGAAGTAACTAAACTGTCAGAGATGAAAGCGTGGAAAGGGAATGGGATATATATTTCAGCAAGTGATAGAACTGAAGGCAACCAAGTGCGTTACAATACCTTTGAATGGAAGTGAAAGACTGCAATGCTTGTAAGCCTGGTCAATAAAATGTCTGTTGCTGTAATTTCTTTTGTTCTGTATCAATGTATGCATAAGAGATCAACAGAAAACACATTTTATCTGGGGCCGCTTAATGTGTAATTCAAAACTGAAGCTAACTCAGCATGGAATACTGCAATTTTCAAACAACTTTGATGTAATTGAGAACATTTTATCCTGGATTTTCAGTATACATGCATACAAATTCATTTACTTTGAGGTTCAAAAACACACTAAGATTTGATCATTAAATGACAAAGTTGATGAATCCTTCGTAAACCTGGACATGTTATCCATAAATATTCAAATCCCAGGAACTAATATGTGTGTGTGTATATATATATGTATGTATGTATGTATGTATGTATGTATGTATATGTATGTATATCTATACCAGTAAGTGGCTTTGTACTAAGGAAATATACCCTGTTTCCCCGAAAGTGAGACATCCCCGAAAATAAGACTACTTACTTACAGTTTTGCCTCTCGCTGAAATATAAGGCATACCCCTGAAAATAAGGCCCCCCAAAGCTACCGTAACTCTGGACTCTGGACTGCTGCCGCACAGCTCACTGTTGGCCGCAGCACAGCTGGAGCAGACAGGAAGTACAAGGTATCTTTTAATAAAACCATAAACAATAAATGTGTACCGTATTCTTCTTCATGGAAAAATAAGACATCTGAAAATATGACCTAACGCATCTTTGGGAGCCAAAAATATATAAGACGTTGTCTTATTTTCTGGGAAACAGGGTAAGTACTATATGTATTCTTTAAATTCATGTTACCTAAAGACTGAGGAAAGATTGGCACATACTGAACACTTTTCCTTTTTTGAAAACTTAGCTATAAAGTCTTCCTGTGATTCCCTTTCCTACCATATCTCATAATGTCCTACTTTCCACTAAGCCTGTAAACAATGAGGCATAGGGATGTGTGTGCATTTGATTGTGTGTATTCACCTTCATATTCCCAGAAACTAATACATATTATGAATGAAGGGGCCATTGTATGAACAGAACAAAGATATGGTTTAAAATCAGGAGAAATATAAGTCACGGTTATATCCTCTCACCAGATGTTGAGAAAACATCAGAGAAGCTGGATTATATGAAGAAGAACTCAACATCAGGATTAGAGGAAAGATTATTAACAATCTCCAATGACAACCTTGCTTGCTGAAGGTGAGGAACCCTTGAAGCACTCGCTGGTGTAGATCAAGGATTGTAGCCTTCAATATAGATTTGAGCTCAATGTGAAGGAAACTATAATCCTCACGACTGGACCAGTAAGTAACATCATGATAAACAGAGAAAATATGGAAACTGTCATTGATATCATGGTGCTTGGATCTCAATCAATGCTGATGGTTGCAGCAGTCAAGAGATCAAGGGACACCGTGCATTGGGTAAACCTGTTGCTATCCAATTTAGAGCGTTGGAAACAAGGATGTTACTTTGAGACCTAAGGTGTGCCTGACCCAAGTTACAGTATTTTCAATAGCCTCATATGCATATGAAAGCTAGACATTCAATCAGGAACTGAAGAATAATTGATGCGTTAGAATTATGGTGTTAGAGAAGAAAGTACTGTGGACTGCCAAAAGAACAAATAGATTTGTCTTGGATGAAATACAGACAGCAGCCTCCTTAGAGATAAGGATGGCAAGATTAGTTTCCTGCTTTGGACATGTTGTTAGCATAGACCAGTCCATGGAGAATGGCATCATATTAAAGTAATGAAACATTAAAATAGATGAAGACTTTCATCAAGATGGATTGACACAGTGGCTGCGTCAAGGGGCTTAAACAGAAAAATGTTAGGATGACACAGAAATGGGATATATTTTGTTTTGTTGTACATGGCTCTTAACAACAATAATTACATATTAAGTGTTTAACTATGCACTCAAGATTGAAGCATTATGGTGTATACAATCCAAGATGCTTTTATTAATTATTGAACTTCATTTGACCCTCTAGGACTCATATCAATTATGAAATAGTTCTCACTGCATTAGAATATTGAGGAATCATTAACTGAATCAGAATCAGAATCAAAATCTGAATCAGAATTCCAGATGTGAACAAAATGTGATTTAAATATTCTGAAATAACTATTCAACCATTAACAATTCATTTGCCTTTGTTTGTGCAACCCATAATTTTAAGACAGTACAAGTTTAACAAGTTTTTAATCTGTGAATAGAAAAATAGGAAATGTTTTTGAAGTTGGGGTTATGCAGAACTTTTCTTTTACTTATACTCTACAATGCCACTTTAGCAAGGACACAGCTATAGTCAGTACCTTAAAAAGGTGGGGAGATCCAGTAATAGTCAATACTCAAACAAATGGGTAGGACAAGTTTCTAAAGTTTACTTTCAGTTAGCACCATGGACCTCTGTAGACATCCTGCTGTACTTTGTCAACCTATGTTTTAAATAATAAAATAGTAACTGAGTATTAAGAATGATTTATAAGATAGTGTTTGTTCCATTTATTAAATTGTACACCAGAGTAAATGTTGTTAATGTCATATTTTTACTTTAATAATAAAAATACTTTTTATCAAGATTGATAACAGCACTTTACCCATAAATTTATAGCAGGTCAGTGAGGCTGGAACCAGAACCAAAAATAATCAATGTGTTACTGGAAATTATGAAACTCATTCTAGGTTGGTGAATTAATGTATTTCCATAAATTTGTGGTTGAAGAGTTTTAAAACACCTAAATACCAATCATGCTAATATTGTAATCTCATGGAAGCATGATTATATTGCAATTATTTTTCAGACAGTAAACAATTAAAATGAATTCTGTGTGAAGGCCCAGATGTTTGCAGAAATGGAATGGTAACTTGAGCATAAGCAACATTTACTTGCACAATGTAAGAAAAAATATTTAGAAGTTGAAAGTTTTTCCTTAACTATAAGAAAGTATCATTTGTTTGTAAGAAAAACATTGTTTTACAGTTTTAGTATTCTATATCAGGAAAAAATAACCGAAGTCACTTAGCATTGGGTATAGTACATAATATTCCAAATAAAGGCAATGATGATGATATTTTATTAATGTAAGAAGAAAACAGACAAGATAATAAAATTTATCTGGTGAAATTTCAAAAGATTAAAAAAATTAGACATAAAATGAAAGCCCTGTTAAATTATTTATATCTTAACTGTTTCACACTGAAATTCACAAAGAAGATATACAATGAATTTGATTGGTCCATATGGAATCATGCTGAGTCTTGGTTACATAGTGGTTTATGCATTGGGCTCCCAACAAAAAGGTTAGCAGTTCCAAGCCACAAACTGCTCTGTAGGGGAAATACGAGGTTTTCTACTTTCATAAACAGTTACACTCTCAAAAACCCACGGTGACAACTGTATGCTGTCCTAGATAGTTGCTATGAGTTGCAATCAACTTGAGTGAGTGAGATATGAAATCAAAGGTGTTTGATCTTCGTGACTTAAGAAAGAAAATAGACCCTAAACCACTTCCGTGTAACAACCTCGTGATTTCAGTTAATCTTTAGAGCAATTTTACCTGACAAGTACTGACCCCACTTGTTAAATAAAATGATGCTGAATGCAAAGTGAGTTTCCCAAATCTTTGAATTGTCTCTCCAGTATTTTCCAAGCATATATAAAACTAAAAAACTTACTGCCATTGAGGCAATTCTAACTCATAGAGAATCCGTAGGACATAGTATAACTGTTACTTTGGTTTCCAAGGTGGTAAATCATTATGGAGACAGAAAGCCTCACCTTTCTCCCTCGCAGTGGCCAGTGGATTTGAACTGGTGGCTTTGCAGTGAGCAGTCCAAACTTGAGTGCCACCAGAATAGATCAATTCAACACTCCACTTCTCCCATGTGCAGAGCATCCTTCTTTAAGAGTTTAAATTTCAGTTCTTCACTTCCATACCACCATAGATTTCTAAAGGGAATGTTTCCACGTTGGATTGTATTTCTATTTGATGGTTATTTTCTAGAGCTCTATCCCATCCCTGCTGAGCCTCCATGTCTCCACTGTTCAAGATGTGAAAGGATCTATTTAAAATTTGATCAATGGATTTATGGTAATGTGCCCTTTCTTCCCTTTTTATCATTGACTTTTCATGGCACTTTGGATTAGGCATTGGGATGCTAACAGCAAGTTCAGTAGGTCAAATCCACCAGCTACTCCACAGCAAAAAGATCAGGATATCTGCTCCCATAAAAATGTATACTTTTAGAAGCCTTCTTTATAAGGCTCCATTCGTCAGAATTTGCTTAATAGCAGGGGGTTTTATATTCTAGAAATATATTCAAACCATTGGTCAAGTAGATGGTAAAATAAATCTGAAAATAATAACTATTTTCAATACAGGAAATATATTTTTAGTAGTAAAGCAATACTGTACGTAGTGCAGCATTTGTCTCATCCTCATCCACCTTTCTCTATGCTCTGTCTCAAGAGACTTACCTCTATGAGACTACATATCTTCTTAGGTTAGCTAGGCCAATGTGAGACTAACTGAAGATCACAAGTCCAGAAACAGTTCTGGTTATTTGTAACTGCAAGAAAATTCTTCCACCACTACTATGATTTGGTGATCATTTGGTTACCTTTCCTGTATCAGACACCACAGCTCCTGAGGGAGACCTCATGCTTTTAGCACCTTTAGGAGATCCTGTAACAGCTCCCTTTCTGTGGTTATATTAGGGACTGGCTAATGAATAATTCTTTCCTCTCACTAAATTATGTGTGCTTCATCAGTCTTTGTCAGTTCTTTCAGTCATACACCACCTAATGATTCCTTAAAATGTTTTAATCACCCCTTTAACTAGAGCATCTATTTCTCGCACAGAGAAACATGTTTTCACAAAACATTGTTCTTGTTGCCATTGCTGTTGTTAGGCTGCTTCTTATTGAAGAGATCTGATTCATAGCAACAGAATGAGATGCTTTAGTTCGGCGCCATCCTCATGATTGACGTGCTTGAGCCCATTGTTGAAGCTACTGCATCAATCCATCTCACTGAGAGTATCGTTTTTCTTAACTTCCTCTTCACTTTATCAAGCATGTCCTTTTCCATGCACTCTGTTCTGATGACATGTCCAAGTACGTGAGACTAAGTGTCACTGTCTTCTCTTAAGGAACATTCTGGATGTACTCCTACCAATATAGATTTTTTCATTCTCCTGGTACTCTGAAGTATATTTAATATTAATCGCCAACACAATGATTTGGAGGCTTCAGTTTTTTAGCTGTCCTTATTGTCTACCCTTCAAGTGCATACATTAATGTTGTGATTAAGTGATATCAAGGTGGTTCCACTCACAAAGACTCCAGGTAAAACAGCACAATATGTTGTCTTTTTGTGGTCTATCCCCCCTTTTTTTGTTTTTGAGCCTCTTGTGGGTGTCAGTGTCGGTTTTTTTTTTTTGGGGTTTTCCTCTGGTTCTTTACTTTAAAATGTGATGTCTTTCTCCAGTGCCTGGTTCTTCCTAATAACGTGTGCAAAGTATAGGACATAAAGTCCTCCTTGCCTCCAAGGGGGGTTTCTTCGGTGGCTTTACTTCTTCTGATACCTATTTTCATTTTTATGGCTTCCTATGATATGTACAATAATCTCCAACAGCATTTGAAATGTATAGATTCTTCTTCAGTATTTTTATTCATTATCCAATTTAACCATCCATAGGAGACCATTTAAAATACTAGAGAAGTTTTTGCACCACATTTTCGCAATGCAATATGTAGTTTGATATTTTCACTGCTGCTTCTATGGACATTGATTGTGGATCCAAGTAAAATGAAATTTTGACAACTTCATTTCCCCCCATTTATTATAATGCTGCATACTGATCCTGTCATGAGGACTTTTATTTCTTTTATAGTGAGGTGTAATTCCTCTGAAGGTTATAATCTTTAATCATCATTAAGACATGATTCAAGTATTCTTTGTTTCCATAAGCAAAATGATGTCTTCTGCATATTGTAGACATGCATTGCTAAAACCCTGATGCTGAGTTCTATAATCCAGCTCCTTGAGTTCTTGGCTCAGCATTGAGATTGGATAAGTATACAACCTGACACTCATGCTTCATGATTTTGAGCTCTTCGCCTTCCCTGTGTTCCTTTGAATGACTGCCTCTTTGTATATTTACCGTTCCCCCCATGAGCACATGTAGGTGACCTGAAATTCCTGTTTTTTGGGACATTATCCAATCCCCACATTGGTTTAATTTAGTACACTTATTCATAAAACTGGAACATAACACTGGTATTAATATTGTTTTATTAATTTACAGAGAAAAATATTTTGTTGTGTTAAGAAGTGTACTTTGTCAACATTCAGTTTGAAATGACAATATTATCAAATCATTTAGCACATGGTTTTATATTCATTCCTTTTTTAAAAAAGCAAAATAAAAATATTTCCTCAAGAAATATTTTCTAATTGATAATAATTATCTATCCAATGATAATAATTTTCAGAGTGATTCACAAAATTAGAAAATAGATTTGCATAGGAAAGCAATAGTGTAAGGAATGAAAGGTTAAAGAAAAAAAAAGAAAGGTTAAATAAAACTGAGGAATAGGTTCAAATTTTCTTTATTAAAATTTACCTCATGGGATGAGGGGTAAAAATCTGATTTAATTTATTAGAGAAAAGAGAATTCACACTGTCAAATTTTTAAGTGAACATCTTTTTTTAAAAGAAAATTGTATTGGGAGCTCTACGCTCTTCTAGCAAGTGAACATCTTTGTGTAGATTATCCTTTTAGTAGTTTATTAAGTGACTCCATCTTTTATACAAATATAAGGTTATTTCTTAATATTTGTGAACTCAAATGAATGACATATTTTCCAATCATAAGCCTCATAAAGAAAAGTCAAATACTCTCAAGAAGACACATAGTTATTATGTAATTGGAAGTTGGAATTCTTGCACATAATAAATCTAGCTATTTAATCTTCTAAGCCTTGAGAGAATGAACAGTTACTTCATGTGAAAAGTTAAGCAAAGGAGAATAGAGATATATAATTATCATTTACGGTCTAGGATTAAAGATGGAATTAAAAACTATATAAAGAACCAGTGCTACATGGTGAAATGTTTATGAAATTGATGAGCCTCTGGACATCAATATAATTGGCCTTTGTGTTTGGACTTACTGGAAAGACTGAAGTGTGGGGTGGTAAATCAGAGCTTTTGATGCGTTTCAGTGACACACATTAACTTGACCAGTGCTATATATTCTGATTTGGAAGATGGGGTCCAATATGAGGTCAGAAAGATGGTGCTGTAAAGGAAACCTAAATAAGAATGTGGAGTTAATTGCATTACACACCTATCTATAATGTATTGATCAGATTCTCAGGGACAAACACTAACATATAATTGTGATATGAAGATTAATGATCTTTTGTGTAAGGGAAAGGTTAAAAAGAAATAACATATAATTAAAGTTATAAATGTAATGATACCCAATTGATTGAAGACTCTTAAATTAGCTCACTGCTATCTTTTATTCTCAGAAATCTATGTAGGTTTTCTAGATACTGTAAATCTTTCTGGGAGCCAATTGCTTGATCTTTCTCCCACAGAATGGCTGGTATGAACCACTTACTCTGAGGTTTAACCCACCATGTTATCAGGACTCTTTAATGGTACAGAGAGCATGTAATACTTGTTCCAGAGGAAAAACCGAGGAATGAAGAGAAGTGTATGAACAGTTATAAGACATGTATAACTTAGAATAAACATAACAGGAGGAACTGATGAGTGTCTGGAGTGATCCGAAATGAAGCCGGAAGTAGACAGTGTTCAGATTGCAAAACACTTGAGGTTTTTTTCTTACTAAAATGAAATTTATTCAATAGTTGATTGAAGTATAAATAGTAAGTAGAGGAGATGACCAGTGTTTGAAGAAAATTTAAGCAATTGGGCACTTTCATATTCAGCAACTGATGCAATCGATTAAATAGCTGAAAAAGAAGCACTATATTGTATATATAGATGTATATACATTTATATACTCAGAAGTATTAACTATAAATACTTGGACTTGTTTTACAATTTTCTGTACATTTATACCAAATACTAAGTTTTCTATCCTATTATTTTAAAGAAGGATAAAGTTTAAAAAAATAAACGCCCCAGTGGTTCGGTGAGTAAAGTTTTGGGATGCTAACAGAAAGATTGTATTGTAAGCCCATCATCTGCTCTGTGGGAAATTAAGAGGCAGTGTACATCAGTAAAATTTTGCAACTTAGGAAACCCCTTGGTTCCCTTTAGGTAATGGTATACACTTAATGGCCAGTTCTTTCTTAACAAACAAAAAAATACCACTTTGAATGAAACTACATTATCTTTCTCAAATGTTAACTAACTGTGGTAGTCAAGGTTTATTTTGCCAACCTGGTGGAGAGATAAATGGCTCTGCGAGCCTCACCTGTCTGTCTCTTGCTCTCTGATGGTCGGACCAGGGTGCGGCTGTCTTAGTTAGTTCTCTGCCTCAGCTGGCAAGGCTAATTTCCTGAGAGACATCCCTGAGGAGGAGCCACATAGACCTACCCTGATACAGCCCTGGGTGCTGGAGAAGCCACGTGGAGACACCTGACAGCGCTGAGATGCTTACGTGCTCACTGATTTGGCTTTTCTCCTGCATTCGATGTCATTGTTTCCTGTGAGTTTGAGGAGGGCTTTGTAGATTGATGTTGGACATATGTGCTAATGTCGGTCTTATGGGCTTGGACTGGATTGGGTTGGGATGCTTAATGTATAATTACCCTTTATATAAAACTCTCTGTTTTAAAATATGAGTGTTTATTAATTTTGTTTCTCTAGTCTACCTAGACTAACACACTAACTAATCTTCATAATTTTCCAGCTTCTCATTTCACATTTCCTTTATATTTCTTTTTTATCTTCTGGTGTGCATATGTTTTCTGTTACATATTCACCAAATTTACTGATGTGCCCTATACATGGTCATAATGGAATTCTAGTTAGATAATGGATTGCACGTTGGTTTTCAAGCCACCAGTGGTTTGACCTCACCAGTTAGTTGCTCTGCAAGGATAAGATGTGGGTAAAATAAAGATTTACAACTTCAGAAACCTACAACGGCTGTTGTATTCTGTCCCATAGGGTAGCTGTGAGTCAGGGTCCACTGGATAGCAGGGAGTTGGGAGAGATGACCATACCAATCAGCCATTTGCTGAGAAGAATGACATCATTCTTTCCAAAAGGGAGTTGGTAAAGAAAACTTGGAGAAAGAATACTGAAATGTATCAAAACATAATTTTTCATACAAGAGATTCATTTCTTATATATTTTTTTCTATTTGATTGAAAATAGAAGGGGAAATAAATATAAAATTTTCCCAAACCAGAAATTATATTGGAACACCTGAGAATATCATTATAATGATAGTTACTGGACTTCAGTTATCACAATATATAGTTTTAAAATGACATATTTGATTGCATATGCTTGAGATGATCTGCATGGATGATTTTAAAGAATGTGTGTTCTTGGCAATCAAGCTAAATGTATGATCAGGCTGAAATTATCTAGAATGTGCTAGGGATCAGACAATGTGCTTAAGTGTGCCTAAGAAAAATAGTTTAGAATGCATTCTACATGTGATTGAAACTACAGAGTCCTCATTAAATTCTTCATGTTTGCTAAATCTTTCTCTAGAGTTTTTTTTAAAAAAAAATTTCCAATACCACCTATTCCACCATAATGACAGGCATAGCTATGATTTGAAATGTACTGCATTAGATATTGGGTAAATGGTAATTTTAAAGTCTTTCTCTTTGTGCATAAATAAATATGAGAGCATTTTCATTGTTGCTGTCTCAACTACCTTTATATAGTTGTGAAAGTGGCAGAGCAAGTCACTAAAAAAAAATGCATTTTATCATAAATGTTATTCATGTTCCTTTATTGGCAATATTGGGGAAAATAAAAATAGCACACTGAACTTTAGTTTCTATTAGTTCACATAAGAAATAAGAACAATGTTCTTCAATCCGTTTTTGATTTTTACAATCAACAACTAATGAAAAGGAAAAACAAAATCACACAGTTTGGAGTCGACCTATTATTTAATATTATAATCTCTGCAGGTCTATCTAGATACAATAAGCTGGATAAACAATCGAGTAGAAAACAATGGGACCAATGGTTCTGGGGGACATGGGAGAGGGAGAGGTGGGGGAAAGGAAGTGGTGTTAACAAACTCAGGGACAAGGGAACAACAAGTGATCCAAATTGGTGGTGAGGAGGTTGTGGGAGGCCTGGTATGTTGTGATCAAGGGTAATGTAACCAAGAGGAATTGCTAAAACCCAGGTGGGGACTAAGCATGACAGTGGGACAGGAGGAAAGTCAAAGGAAACAGAGGAAAGAGCTGGAAGGCAAAGGGCTAGATAAAGTTATGTACATATGCAAATATATTTATATAGGAGGATGGGGAAATAGATCTATGTGC
>NW_022103915.1:64567012-64569248 GCF_000313985.2 Echinops telfairi
GGTCTAGCCAGATTTGTAAGGTAGAATTGGGATCATGAGAGTGGATGGGGAGGAAGCATGTAGGAACTAGAGGAGGAGAGTTGCATGTTTCATCATTGCTACACTGCACCCTGACTGGCTCCTCTCCTCCCCGTGCCCTTCTTAATAAACTTTCAGTCAACTCCTAATTTCATTGCTATCAGTTTTATACTTTTAGTATTCATTCTAACACACTTCATCTAGGCATAATAAATAATTTTATTAGGCATATTAAAAGCATAAGTAATAGCCATGTTAAGTGGAAGAAGGGCATTCCCTCAATATTTATGTATATTTAATATGGATTCATAATGAGATCAGCAAATCAGGTCTTTGGTAAGTGATTGATAATGTAATAAGAAGTGCTCTTTGGTGCACATTTGTTAATACCAAATTATTTTACATAAATTCATAATATTGACTATTACTAATATAGTTAAAGAAAGTGAACAATTAGCTACATTTACCTCTGTAGGCCCGCCTTCCTGCCTCTCCTCTCTTGCCAAGCTCCCATGAATTTCTAGACACATAAGCAAACTGATGACACAGCAATTCTTAGAATATCGTCAGAGAATTGAATTTGTCCAGGTAATGTATTCCAAAAAAGAATATGAATCTAGAAAGTGAGTACTAATGATCATAAGATTAATTTTTAATTAAAATAAGAGCAGTACAGGAATATTTAATAGAGTGAGTTCTACATAAAATTATTTTATAATCCAATTAAATCTCAACAAAATTTGCTGAACTTATAATGATGGTTATTAAATTATATTTGAGCCTGTTATGCAAAGCAGGGATAAACCCGAATGTTGCTGTTATAGGTAGGTGTCCCTGATTGGTTCCAAATCCTAATACAATGTAGCCTAGACCTGACCGCTGTTGAGCCCTGGGTCTTCCTTACAGTCATTGCCATGTTTGAGATCATTGTGGCAGTCACTGGGCCAAAAATGTCCATGAGAATTTTGCTTTTTCTCTGACCCTCTACTTTACTGTCCTTCTCCAGGGACTCGCCCATCCTGAGAACATTAACAAAGTTTAGGGGATGAATTCTCATCGTCTTCATGTAGAAGCATTGTAGATGTACGTCTTCCTAGACAGATGCGATTGTCCATGGTATAGTTAATATTTTTATTACCACCAAAATTAATGGCATCTTTGGTCTTCCTTGTTAATTATCCATCTTTTTTATATGAGGTGAAATAGCTTGCTTTGGGTTAGGCATGCATACCTTCATCCTTAAAGTGATATAGTTAGTTTTTTGCACTTTAAAGATGTCTCTTTTTTTGCAGCATATTTGTCCAATGGAATACATTGTTTGATTTCTTGACTGCTACTTTGATTGAAATTGAATAGGGATCTAAATAAAAGGGAATTTTTAAAAATGAATATAATGTGGTGATTGTGAGCTATATTAACATGATCAATTTTAATGAACTGTAAAACAAAATTGAATTTCTATAAAGTCATGATTAGGCAGAAACTACAGTATATAAAAATGTACTTTACGGTTTGTTGTTCAGTTGTGTGTGTGTGAAGAAAAATCTCTTAGTGCAGAAGCATTAATTAACATTACTCATTCAGTTCAAGCCCAAATTCTGATTAAGCAATCCAATAATTTCATAGATTATGTTCTTTCGAAAGTCATTCCACTGCCATTCTAAATACAATAGTTTCTACTTGTTCATTAGCATAAAAACAATGCACAAGCAAGTTATTAATATGATTTAATATTTGCATCTAAGTGCTTTAGAAGTTTATTTGCTTTCTTTACAAATACTCTGAAGAGAATGACTGGATCATTTCCAATGTCACATGGTCCAGTAAACAAGGAAACAAGATAATTTATTTTCTTTTGTTCTTTATATCTGTAAATAAAGCAAGTCAGCAATCTTTTCACTCACCAAGGTCTTTGTGCTAATTATCTTGTAATTGGCTGGGATTTCAGGAGAGCGTCATCTTAAATATCACAATCATTGTTTCAGGGCTCAGAATAATTATTTCTAAGGAATTTACTTTGGTTTAAGATGAAAATTTTCTCCTTATATACACCAACATATTTCTTTTGTTTAGACAAAGATATATTTATTAATTTACATATTTTAAAGATGCTCTGAAAGGATAGAGGAAAAAAAGGATTAAACTATTTAACATGTCATGTTGGCACAGCATAGTTGGATATAAACTCATAGCAACACTGTGTACATATGTGCTCATA
>NW_022103915.1:64569568-64572107 GCF_000313985.2 Echinops telfairi
GAACATTTCAAAGGAAAGATTCAGAAGACAAGTTCAAATGTTCTAATGAAATGTTCAAACCAAAGAAAAGAACCCACACCAAGAGGGACCCACTCAGCATACCTGAAGCTGAAAAAATTCAAGAGAAATTCGAGACTCAAGTTGCCATATTAAAATATTTGACAGGCAAAATATTGAATGATACAGAAGCAGAAAAAGAAAATGGAAGTTTCCCATACTCCTCACAATATTTGAACATAAACAAAACCAAACTCATTGCTATCGAGTTCATTCCGACTCACAGCGAACAATATACATTTAAAAATCCACAGTAATTATTAAAAGCTCACCAAACATGACTTAAAACTAAAATATGCCATAAGCTGTTTACACAGGCCCTCATGCACACATATGTGCATGTGTATACATTTTTAAGATTCTCTAGTTATGCAGTGGTTACACATTTGGTTGCTAATCAAATGATGGCACTTCAAACTCAGCAGTTGTTCTTTGGGAGAAAGAGGCCAATGGACTCTGTGCAGCCTTGGAGACCTGGAAGGAGAATTCTACCGTGTCACCATCAGTCAGGACTGACTTGACAGTGAATAATAATAACAGTGCGTCTTTGTGTGTGTGTGTGTGTGTGTGAGGAGGCTTCCAAAGGTTCTTGAAAAAATGGAGTGGAGTTAATAGAATTGCTCCCCAAATGCTTTGAGGTACCCTCATGTGTATACGTGTATGAATGTGTATACTTTCTTAAATAAAATTGTGTAACTAAATATCATAATGGTAAAAATACAAATGAAATTATAATATGCCCATTACCCCAGCGTTTTTACAGAGCTTTAAATGGATGATAAATATCTATGATCAGAGACACATAGTCCATGACATATTGTTACCTACACGAAAGCTGGTTTTAAAACAGCACCCAATACAGTATCCACATGCTACTATACATATATGCATATTATATGTATAAACTCATGGTGTGAAAAGGATGCTTATTAAGTTCAAAAAGAAGGAAATCAACTATTGAGTCATGGAATTTTTCAGACACTTTATTTCTCTTTACCCTTTTTGGTGGCTGAATAGTCTCTGTGTGAATTACTTTTAATCAGAAGAAAGCAGAAGAAGACTTGATCTGGTCCAAAGCACAGTGCTCTAGGTCTGTTTACTATTCTGAATGGAAGTGGATTTGTTTCATTGATCCAAACTGTATATGTTGTTAAAAGCCTATCACAATCTTTGAGAACACTCTGTGTGTCTGTTTTGAGAAACAGGAACTCCACAGTTTAATTGGAAGCTATATTGAAGGGTAAATTATTTTTTATGAGAACACTATTCTAGGGACACTATTCTAGGACACTTCCACGACAATGTTATGGAGTGGGTTATGAGAATTTCTGGAAGTTTTCTTATCTTATGAACATTCTTGACCCTTTAGTTTTAATATGATTCTTATTTACAAGAATTCTTATTACAAATATATGCAATAAACTTCAATCAATTAAGAGAAAAATGTCTTTTACCAGCTATTTGAATAATTTCAAGTGGCATGGAACTCTTTTCTCTGGAAAGAATATATTTGAGAAATGAACCAAATAAACATCTAAATGAGTCAGCATGAATATGAAGTACTGGTCCCGAAGCCACTTGAGAAAGATAGCAGAAAGACCAGGTAAAACGGAAAACCTCTACTGTGAAATCCATGTATGAAATCTGTGAAAATAGTTCAGCTGAAAGGAAGAAATTGATAATGTTAGAAGTATGCTGGTAAATAAAAGAGTGAATTTTTGGAAAACATTTAATAAAAACTTTGGAATTTCAGTTTCCTTCATAAAACCAGTAGGTTTCTTTGCTTGATAACCTGGTTTCATATTGCTGAAACACAAAAGATTTAATAAAATGAATTATAAAATTAAAATTATTTCTAAGAACTACATACTTTCCTGTAATTTTTTAATTAAAAAATATTCTGTTTTGTTTGTTTTAAATCATTTTATTGGGGGCTCGTACAACTCGTCTCACAATCCATACATACATCCATTGTGTGCCAAGCACATTTGTACATTTGTTGCCCTCATCATTCTCAAAACATTTTCTTTCTACTTGAGCCTGTGGTATCAGCTCCTCATTTTTTTCCTTCACTCCCCACTACCCCCTCCCTCATGAACCTTTGATAATTTATAAATTATTGTTATTTTGTCATATCTTACACTGTCCAACGTCTCCCTTCACCCACTTTTTTTGTTGTCCATCCCCCAGGGCGGAGGTTCTATGTAGATCCCTGTAATCCGTTCCCCCTTTCTACCCCACCCTCCCTCTACCCTCCCGGTATCGCCACTCTCACCACTGGTCTTGAAAGGATCATCCGCTCTGGATTCCCTGTGCTTCCAGTTCCTATCTGTACCAGTGTACATCCTCTGATCTAGCCACATTTGTAAGGTAGATAGGTAGAAAGGTGGGGGTGGGGGGTTGGAAGCTATTTAGGAACTAGAGGAAAGTTGTATGTTTCACCGTTGCTACACAGCACCCTGACTGGCTCATCTCCTCCCCG
>NW_022103915.1:64572207-64574891 GCF_000313985.2 Echinops telfairi
TCCCTTCGACACCTCGTGGTCACACAGACTGGTGTGCTTCTTCCATGTGGGCTTTGGTGTTTCTCAGCTAGATGTCTGCTTGTTTATCTTGAAACCTTTAAGACCCCAGATGCTATATCTTTTGATAGCCAGGCACCATCAGCTTTCTTCACCACATTTACTTATGCACCTGCTTTGTCTTCAGCGATCTTGTCGGGACAGGCTGGTGTGCTTCTAATTATCTACTGTCATCAGTAGATTTATGTTTATGTAATTTGTAATTACATAATTTGTAATTTATGTAATGTGTACATCTCATTCTTTTGTCTAATATATAGCTTTCTGTCAAGAAGATTGTAATTCAAGTACTGCAAATTTGTATTAAGCAAACTGATAAATATTTAATGTAATGAAATAAGGCAGTATTTTTACTTAGGGGAAGAATATGTGAACAGTCACTGTTCTTTGTACAATCTATACTATATCTTATATAAAAGGTTAAAAAAGTTGGGAACATTTCTTTGGTTAAAATGTGGAGGAAAGTGATTTTGCTAGGGCTAAACATACCATCAGTAAGCTAAAGGAAGGATATACAGATGGGCCAGAATTTTGTTTTTTTAATTATGAAAGGTTCTTTTAGGTTGTAGATAGTCAAAAACAGTACAGAGATAACAAAAAAAAAAAGACCTCTATTTCTTTGCTATAATTTGACAGAGATATATTTTTGTATAGAAAAAATAAGATAAATTCTAAAAATATGCATGTTAAATAAATATTTTTAGTGTGATTAAATAAAATGTGATATTCTCATCTTTTACTTTTTTCACTCAACTTTTTTTTTTGAGAAATAGGCTTGGAGGAAATGGAGCAAAAATTGTAGTTATCACCTATTCATAAGAAGTTCATAAGCAGCAAGTTCTCAGTAGCTGTCCAAAGTATGGAAAAATCTGAATAATTTAAAAAATCATTTAAATGAAAGTTATTTAAAATTAACCTCCAAAATCACATATATCTCCATATTATATATTGTCTTTTCTCACATAATTAAAATTTCTCAGTGTCCTTTTTTTCGTGCATAGATAACACATTAAGAATTTTCATATGTAACATTTTATGCAATGCTCCATAGCTAACCAAAAAATAGATGAACATTTTCAAATACAATTTTATGGGGGAGGAAACTATCCTTATGCTCTCAGAGTTCTTTATAAAGACAAATGATAACTGACAGGACCAGGCTACTGGGAAAAGCTCAAGCTGTGAGGGGTAAGAAATCTTGGTTGAATTAAAGATGATAGGTTACAAAATTTTTATTAAGTTCATATTTCATCTACATTCAGAAACTAAGATTAATGTCAAATCATTGATTCTGAATGAGCTGTCCTAATTAAGGGCAAAATAAGATTAAAATGAGTTAAAATGATATTTACTTTAGCATTCTCTAATCTATGATAAGCATAGAATGTATGTGATAGATGCATGTTTCGCATAATTCATTAAAATAAAAATTGTGCATATAAATATGAATTGAAAGGCAGATTATTAACATTCTTTCAATTAGCTGTATGTTAAAAGTGTGCAACTTTAATGGCAATTGTGAGAGAAATAACAAAATGGATGCATTGAAAAATAGTAGATGTAAGGAAATAATATTTCAAATTGTAAGAATGCATGGTAATATTTATTACTAAACAATTAAATATTAGCCATCATTCTTAGGATATTTATTAGTTTTTGTTGTTAACATCTCAAGTTTTAAAGCCTTCTCAAGGGATATATGTTTTCCTTGATATAAAATGAAATTTGCAGTTGAAAAAAAAAACACTGGATGAAACAGCACTAAGGGTGTGCAGCAGAGCAGCAAGGGAGCGAAGCAACGAAATCCCTAAGGAATACCAAAAATAGACTTTGGGGCCAGGGCATGACATCCCATCAGATTTGACTGAAAAACACTGAGAAAGGTCAACCGTCAGACCTGGAATTATTTATAGGCTTTTCTTTTTTAGATGTTGGCTTTTTTTGTTGCTGTTGTTTTGTTTTTTGTTTTCTTTGTTGTTAGGTTTCACTTTGCTTCGTCTTTGTACTTATTGTTGTCTCTGCATATCTGTCTAGATAAGATAGGTGGGATAAACTATCTGGAGGAGAAAACAACTGGACCAAAGGTCCATGGGGACACAGGAGAGGGGAAGGTGGGGGAAAGAACAGGGGGTTAACAAACCCAGGGACAAGGGAAGAACAGGTGATCTCAAATCGATGGCGAGGAGGGCCCTGCGGGGGCTTGATCAAGGGCAATGTAGCTGAGAGGAATTTATGAAACCCAGATGAAGGCCGAACATGATAGTGGGACAAGAGGAGAGTAAAAGGAAATAGAGGAAAGAACTAAGAGTCAGAGGACATTTATAGAGGCCCAAATACAGGCATGTATATTGTAAATACATTTTTATAAATTATAAGGGAATAGATCTATGTATGTATATTTATATGTTAAGTATTAAAGTAGCAGGTGGACATTGGGCCTCTACTCAAGTACTTCCTCAATGCAAGAACACTTTGTTCTACTTATCCGGCACTATGGGGTGCTCACCTTACCTGACAGGGTTGCTGAGACAAAATGAGTGCATAAGCAAATGTGGTGAAGAAAGCTGATGTTGCCCAGCTATCAAAAGATATACCAGCTGGAGTCTTAAAGGCTTCAAGATAAACAA
>NW_022103915.1:64575516-64582093 GCF_000313985.2 Echinops telfairi
AGAAAATATTTTGAAAAAGATGATGGCAACATGTGCACTAATGTGCTTGACACGATGGATATAGGTATGACTTGTGATAAGAGCTGTAAGAGCCCTCAAGACAATTATTAAAAACAAACAAACTGGAAACATTTGAGCTCATTTGAATCAATACATACACTTTGTTGTTTGTCTGGACCCACCAGTCAATTCCAACAGGGACCCTGTGTAAGGGAGTAGAGCTGTCTTATAGAGCTACTTGTCATCTTCACAGGAGTGGATCGGATCTCCAGGTCTTTTCTCCTGTGAAGCCACTGGGGGTTTAAGATGGTCACCCTTCTAACTAGCAGTTGAGCACTTCACTATTACACCCCTGGGGCTCTTTACATGGATTTTAAGCATGTTCTGGGATTTAGACATAATGTATGCCTGAGGTGGTTTATAGAGCAGTGTATATGATGCAGTCATTGTATCTTCTTCTGAGTTTCACTCTGCTTATGAGAACCCCGTGTTGTTTCTCTTTGGTGCCTGTAACAGTAGATTTAGGATATTGCCATCGCGTCTTTTCTCTGATCACCTTGGTTCCTACAATGGGTAAACAGGTGCGATAATGAGGACTAAAGGTGCTGTCATGGCACTTGTATCTTATATCTTTTAAATCATGAAAAAATTATTTTAAAAGAAATCTTTATCATACATAAATATTTCTTTGCACACATGTAGATTTACTGTTTATTAAAAATAAAGAAATTTACATACTCATGAGATGGTTACGCTTTTTAAATTTTTATATAAAGAATTAAATCTTGGTGGCAAATTTGATACAGCAGGAGGAAGAGCATTTTTCAGAGGAATTTTTCAAAATCAATATTTTGATTTTACAATTGTAGATGCTGAGAACGGCACTTCACACATATACATAGTATTATATGGCAGATGGAAATTCTGTCCTAAAGAAAGCCAAAATTTATTTAATGATTTTTTTATTTATTTAAGACACTCAGTTTTTAAACATGTTGCCTGATAAGTGGGGAAATTCTTGAACTTTTTCGTGGCAGATTACTGATTTTAAAAAAATTCAATTGTGTATGGTTTATGAACCTAAGAAGGTTACTTACTTATCCATTATTTTTTTTAAGTTTTATTGGCACATAATCCACATATAATACAATTGACATCTGCATTTTTTAATGCTCATGTGCTCACCAATCTCTGCAATTCCCTGAAGGATGCAGAATAGCTTTTATTCAAATGTATTGGAAAAATACAGCACCTTCCAATAGTTGTATTTGTTTTTCTTATCCTAAAGCCCTTCTCCAGGTCAAGGAATCATATGGGACATTTTGTCTGTAACTATATTTGGGTGTGCTAGACTGTGGAGCTGGGCAAGGTTCTGGATATGCAATTGTAGTCTCACTGCAGTACTTTGAGATTGACCTCCTCTCACATCCTATGGACATGTTAACAGGAGAGACTAGTGGAACATCATGCCTAGTGGAATGGCAAAAATGAAGGAGACTCGTGATGAGATAAATTGATATAGTGGCCGCCCACAATGGGCTCAAACCTAAGAGCAGTCTTGAGGATGCCGCATGACCGGGCAGTGTTCCATTCTGCTGTACTGTGAATCAGAATCAACTTGACGGTGATGAACAACAGCAACAAGAACATAGTCATCCTAATAAGTGACAGCTACCACTATGCCTGGGTGGGAGTGAGGGGTGAGACTCATGCAATGCACTTGTATGTTCAATACAGCATTTTGTTTCAAAATGACGTAGTAGCTCAGAACTCTGAGTCTGCACACGTAGATTGAATGCCTCGAACCTCACCTACCATGTGCTACCTCAAGGTAGTTTATTCACATTAGAACTAGAGTTTTTCCAGTTATAAACAGTCAACAAGTACATTATCGAGCTACACAGGTATTTCATTTCTAGCAGCCCTATAGATAATTAAGTATCATCACATATCCTGGCATGTAAAAATCCTGATTTCTATTTCTTTCTGTGACATATTCTGAAAATAGCACTCACTGCTTTTTGAAGATAAATTGTGTCAACCTGGTTTCTGCTTTTCACGACCCAATTATTCACACTGAAATAAGGAAATACAATTTTGCTGTAGTATTTCCACCATCCTCCTCACTCTGCAGAAAATAGTTATTTCAGAACAGTTCAAAACAGCTGGTGACGCTCCTTTATTTCTTAAGGAAGCGACATCTTGGCAAAAATTCTAGATAGGAATGTGGTCTGTGAGTCAAAAAATTCTGAGCTATAAGGAGTCAACTGCCAATCAATCAATTAGAATTACTAAATAGCATTAATTTCTAGGTAAAGAATCATTTATACCACAACAATAATCCAAAGTACTCAGGCCAATAACCAATGTCAGAGTGTGTGATTGGGTATGAAGAGAAGTTTGGAGCTGGCATTTTTATTTGTCTGAACATACAGATGGACTCAAATAGAATCTAAATGTTATTTTCTAGGACTTGTAATTAATACTTAAAGTTATACCAATAGTTGCCAATGCTCACGGGTGCCCTGACGTAATCATACTGCACATAGCTTTATCGTATTGGAAATATCATAACAATATCAGTCTATAGAACACTACTCTATTTTTTAATGCAAAGAACAATGTGTTCATCTTATGAAGTGTTTTCTAGTAACTAAAGGTTAATCTCTTAATACATATTTTAGTAGATTTAATTTTCTTTAAATTATTATATGCTTTTTTGTCTTCTTAATGCAAGTACTGATCATATGGTTCAGGATAAAAGGAAGAAAATTGCAATGATTTCAAAACATGCATCAGCATTTTCAGTAACAACTAAAACTTACTAGAAATCAACATCGTGGAACTCCCTCAGATTCCATCTCAACCCCCCAGTCATTCTGATGCCCTTTACATTGTGAAAATCCTGCTCTGTCCAACTATGTTTCTCTCTGTTCGAGCACAGACTTTAGGATCAGACACACTTTCATTTAAATCTGCTGTTATTGTTAGTTCTTGACAACTCCGTTCAGTCTCATTGAGCAACATTGTACAACAGAATGAAGCCGTGCCCATTCCTGTGCTACCCTTGCACTTGTTAAATGTGAGTCCATTTTTGCAAATGTCCTATCAATCCAGTGCCTTGAGGGTTTTCTCGGTTTCTCTTATCCGTCATTTTATCAAGCATGGCGTCCTTTTCTAGGGACTGGTCTCTCCTAAAAACAAGTACCTGAGAGGACGTCTTGCCCTGCTCTCTTCTAAGCATCATTCTGGTGTGACTGTTTTCAAAACAGGCTTTCTGTTCTCTGGCAGTCCATGGTGTTCCCATTGCTCTTCCCCAGCACTGTAAGTGAAGTTTAAAGACAGGCTCTGTTCAATCCTTCACGAGTGGTATCCGGACAGTTATCTAATTAATCCAAAACTCAAATTCTTCTGAGTTAAACAATACCCTATCGGATTGTGAGAATTCCATGGACAAGTATATTCAAATGTGTATAGTGCTTCTTCACACATAACACAGGTTTAACGGTTGATTGGATGTTATTGTAAACCTTTACTACATACTACTGTGTTTTATAGTTAGTGCAGTAAAGGCTGTTTTATATAGTTTTCTCTTACATTGAAAAAAATCAAAACTTCTCCCAAATTTTACATATGTTTTTCTGGAAAAGTTCCTAAGATTCTTTCATTGTCATAAATATATGAGTTACGGCTTTTATTAAAAACTATTCAAAATATAATTAATTTTTATAAATTTAAGATGTCATAAATTTGTTATGATTATATATATATTTTCATAGAATATATGTGTTTATATGCATACATATATTTACATAAATGCATACATCCTATATATGTATATTAATATATTTTTTTCTTCTGTGTTTAAAAGCCTGTGAAACTTACAAGTTAAATAAAGAGAAATCACTTTGTAACAGCAACACTTTTAATTAGCTTTCCCTAAGGCTTGCAGAGTTTGAAAAGTACTTAGCTAGCAAGTATAAAACCGATTTATTTTAATTGGGTGAAATAGAAAGATATATTAAGTCTCATTGGTCAGAAGAAATTAAAATCTTTTGAAATAAAAGCCAAAGAGATATTGTTTTGATTACTTTCTATTACCAAATCTCTAAAAGAAATGCATTATCACCATATTTTCTAAACTTATAAATATATTAGATTTTGATCACCTGTCTAGTAAAAACTGAAAGCAATATATTTTGTAACCAACTATAACTCCACAACTGGAGATTTATAGTCAATACAACTACATCTATGAATTAAAATGGTATATAATCTGTGGTCTTAAGGCCAATTTTGACTTGTGGTACAACATGTGCTCAGAGTGAAATTGTTCCACTTGGGTCTTGGGCTATAATCCTGGCTTCCAGCCACCAGTCATTAGATTTAGATTAGTGGTTGAGAGAAAAACATTTATAACATCGAGAGACCTATAGGTAAGTATTGATTTGAAAATGATTTTCCGGGAAATTAAGATTGTGATCAAGATTTATTTATTCATTGTTGGGTCAGTGTGATTCTTATTCATTTGTGAGAAAGGATTAAGGGGCTGAGATAAAAAAGCCTCAAATCAGCTCTCCTGACATCACGTCAGTTCCCAAGGTTTTGGGCATCTTTTATAGAGCATGCAGCCTCATCTTCCTCCTAAAGACCTACTGGTGGATTTGAACCTCTGATCTTGCAGGTAACAGTGCAATGCTTACCTACAGCGCAACCATGACTCCATTGAGGTTTGTTGGAGAGGTAAAAACATGTTTATATTACTATTCCCTTCATAAAGTCAATGAAAATGGCTAGGTGGGAATCCGTAAAATAATTGATCATAGTGTTCTAACTTACTTAAATAGTAAAATAAATTACCCTTCTACTTATGGTAGACAACAACTCTTCTCTTTTGCAGTCCATCCTCTTTTAACTCTGTAAAGATTTTGTTGTTCCATAAATTATCATATACTTATTAAAGATTCCATTTTTCTTTTTTGTATAATTAGCATCGAAAAGGCTTCCAAAATAGGAGAACATTTTGGTTCCTTCATTATTCACTCAGGAAATGGCTTAGAGCCACGTCTGACATCCTCTGGCCCCTCAAAGGGAGAAAGATCATTGCAATCCACCTCTGCCCAAGGAAGATTCCTACAAGCACAGTGAGACATGCCTTCAACTTCCACTCTTCTCCATCCTATGCTAATACCATGCATCCCTCCACAGCACTCCACTTCTCTGCAGGTTCTAGAGCTCCTTGAAATAGCCTCGCAAAACTTACAGACAATATTTACAAACGATCCTTCTGCCTTGCCATGCCCATGCAAAACCAACTGTCCAGTGAGTAGGTCAGGCCCCAGCTGTGTGACTTCCCCAAACTCCTTCCGTTCTCTTTGGTCCAGGGGGAGGCCTACAGCTGCAGCCCATCAGCAAGTACTATAAATGCAAGGGGCTGAGGAGGGGGTGGTGGTAAGTCACTGAACTGAGTGATGGGGCACACAAACCCGATTGACATCCTGCCTTGGTAGCTCCTCTCCCGGGCTGTGTCACCAGCCTACCAGCCACCGAAACACACCTAGGAATTATTTTGGCATCCCTCCCTCTAGCAGTGTCAGGCAGTGCATTCTACACACCTGCACTTGTCTAGTGACATCACTAGGCATCCAGAAGTGCTAGAAAGCATGTACATTATATAGTTCAGCCAAATGCTGAATGCTGCTGGAGCAAATGCTTAACATGTAGTAGCAACTTTGAAAGCATGAAAACAACAGAGCCAGGTAGCATTTTAGGAACATGAAAGAAAAAAATCTAGATGTCCCTGAAAAAATTGTTGCTAGTAATCTTGAACAACAACAAAAAAATAAACAAAATATAAATATCTTGAAATGTAAAGGAATTTTCCTGAATGGATTTCCTGAGTGCTCAGGGTATCAAAAAGTCACTGCCAATGAGGCACTTCTGCCACATAGTACCTCTCTACGGCCGAGTAGCACTTCCCTGGGGGTTTCCAAGACCGTACCTCTTCCCTCAGGAGTGGAAGGCTCAGCTTTTCTTGCAATTAGCAGTCCAGTGCATGACCACTCTACCACGTGGGCTCTTCTTTTGCTTAGAATAAGAAATCCCTTCCTTCCTCCACTTTCTGTCTTCTTTTGAATTTAAATGTTAATAACTGTTATACTGTACTTGTCCCGTTATTGTAGTTAAGGAGTTTATAATGTTTTTTTAGGTTCAGAGACTGAGAAGAACTGTCGCAGGATAGATTATACCCAAAACCTCAACTATAATGGATTTAGATGACTTAGATGAGGAGATTTGAGACTTTAGAGTGGATGGGATATAAGATTTTGTATTTAAAATTTATGCTACAATGGGATGAGACACATGGAGACTTAGGGAAGTAACTGTGTTTTTCATATTCTGTAGATTTACAGAGACTGTGATTACTAATATAAAAAACATTATGAACTAGAGAAAAGTTGTATTTTTCATCGTTGCTACATCGCCCCCTGACTGGCTCATCTCTTCCTTAGACTCCTCTGCAAGGGGGTCTCCAGTGGCCTGCGAATGGACACTGGGTCTCCACTCCGCACTCCCC
>NW_022103915.1:64583422-64585412 GCF_000313985.2 Echinops telfairi
AAAAAAACATTATGTCTGAAACAGTATATAAGTGTGCCTACCAGAATCAAAAGGAAGTTTGCAGATGTAAAGAATGTTAACTTTAAAATAGAGAAAGTATCCTAGACTATCTAGGTGAGCCAAAATGTCCTGCCTGTGTCGTTAAAATTGCAAGGGGAAAGTAGAAGAAAAAGCAAGTAATGGAGAATGACTGGGGTAGGATAGGACTGTCAATAAAATTTCCAAAAAGTCACAGAGAGATTAACAATGTGAGAGAAACTAGACTCGGTCCAGTACTACAACCGAGGGACTAGACTTCTCAAGGAAAACAATAAGCAGAGACATTGTTACAGAAAAGAGCACAACCCCGCCAGACTCAAACGTTTGGCTTCTTGATGAGACTTCTATTAGATTTCTGACCTCAAACTTTGTATGTTACACACAAACATATGTGTGTGTGCTTTATGTAAGTGGTGTGTATGTATGTATATGTGATGCTTTAAGGTTCTAATTTGGTGCTAATTTGTTATCAGCCAGCCAATTCAATGCCCTTGGGTTAATGCTGACTTAAATCAACCCCCTAGGACAGAGTTGAACTGCCTCTGTGAGTTTCCCAGACAGTAATTCCTTACAGGAGTAGAAAACCTCGTCTTCTTCCCATTTGTTTGAACAGTAATAACAAATGAATATAAATATGCACCAATATGTTTCTATATATGAAGAGAAAGAGTAAATGCAACTTGTAGCATACATTAGTTTTCGTCCCGTATGCATTATGAAGAGCTCTTTAAGTTTATCTCCTATAGCAAAGATAGACTCTGGGAGTGACACATTGTGTCACTTGCTTACAATCAGGGCAATAATTATTTTCCTTAAATACAGAGTGCTGATATTACTTAGAATTATAGATGCATTAGCATTAATACCAAATTCTCAGTCTATCTCATAATTTCTTTCCTGTCTACTTAGTAGGAAGTAATGCTATAGCATTTGAACTCCTTTTCCAAAAAATAATCGTGCAGCTTGTCACGATTTTTTTTTTGCTTTCCATTCAGAAATATAGCTAAGAGACAAAATTATAAATGGTTTTAGGAGACAAAATATATTTCTGAGTTGGTCAAAAAAATAAAAAATCTTCAGCATGGAAATTCATCATGATTTCAAAGACATTTTGTGACATTTAATATAATTATCTGCCACCAATGTAGTAATTAATTTGATGAGCACTGAAGACTATTTACACTTATTTACTTTAATAAAATTGAGACGATGTGATATTATTTCATCCACAGAAATAAAGGTACAGGATTATAAACTGTGATTTAATCTTCTTCCTGAACACTCTCCAGTATTCTTTTTTCAGAGGCATTTTCTTTTTATTATAAGAGAGAATTGAAAGACAAAAGGCCAGTGGCAATTCATCACTGTGTGAGAAAAATCCAGTAATAAGAAAACTGTAATAAAATGAGTGTAAGAAAGCCTGAGAGTCTGGCTGTATAGTAATAAAGATAAAATAAATGGGCTTTGGAAAGATAAGCGTTATCTACGTTAGTAAACAAGAAATAGTCACAATGGACAAGTCAAGATAAAATTCTACATGCCAAATTAAATTCAAGTTTAACTAATAAATAGTAGATTGAAAAAGTTTGGACTAGTGGAATAGAAATTACAAAGCTTGTTTTCGTTTTTATCAAAAAAGAAGGATATCTGAAGGCTTTCTCTTTATATATATTTGTTTATAAATGCTTTCTTTTTATATAGTAATGCTTTCTCCTTATATCTAGCACATATGCTAGATATCTGCTAGATATAATAAATTAAGAGAATATATTACATATTTATAATTTATATTATAAATGTAATTCATATGATTTCATGATATATAGTGGTATATTATATAATAGATCATGTATATAATAGATAATAACATATTGAGATAACTATATTATATATTTGATTTATAAATATAATAAATTCTATAAGTATTATATATTATGCTTTATATTAAGAG
>NW_022103915.1:64585512-64603259 GCF_000313985.2 Echinops telfairi
CAATGAATTTCATGTATGTGTAAGAAATAACTTTACAACAAGGAGTAATTGTATATCAAGAAAGCATCCTAGCCCATTTCAACTCAATTCCACAGGCCCAGTGCTAGCCTGAGCACGCTTCAGCCTCATATAAATGCAGGCCCATGGACCACAAAGGGGAAGCAAGATACAGAAAAATCACAGGGCAGTGGGTTTAGATCCAGTCTGTGGATTCAAAATCAGTGGGAAGATGGCATGCTTACAGATTGTAGGCTTTGGAGGCCCCCTTGGGGCCACCTTGGCACCAGATGAAATTCCAGATAGGAGAAAAGTGAAGGGTCAGAGAGAGGAAGAACATTTCTCACTGTCTTTCTTACAAGAAAGGCCAGGGCCCCAAGAAGCCAGCATCAGACCTGATGTGATCTGATCAATGAGGTGCATGCCACCCTTACTTACATTTTCACAAAGGGTAAAGTTGACAAAATCTAACCACCACTATGTGTGTGTGTGTGTATGTGTGTGTGTGTGTCTGTGTAATTTCCAAATTCAAAGTGACAACAAGCAGCAAAGATATAGATACAATCAGATCCAACCTTACTGAAATATTGGGGTTTTGCTGTAAAAATATTAAATAATTCATTGCAGGCCACAAATTCACATGATTCCAAATCGCATCATTCCATTCATAGGTATAAAAAGTTAGATGGAACAGTGATTGCAATATTTATTCATTCATTTCATGAAACTTGCTATACTTTTGATAAAGTACTACATTTTTACTTGCTTGCAATGGTTACTTCAGTAAGCGGACATATAAATTAAAGAGAAAACATGTCAAACAACCAGAGGGTGACACGCTGTCATTTGCTTCAGCTTTGTGCTATACCTCAAATTCCCACGAGACAGAATGAATGAATTATGCAATTCCAGAAAGTGTTCAAGGAGCTAAAAATATCATCAGAAAAATTGCTGTAAGTTCAGCGGAAGCAGAAATTTTTTTCCCAAGATGAACATAGTATATTCAGAAAAGTTGCCTACTTTTTCTAATGAATCAAACACAATGACTATTGTCCTGTTGGCTACCTGGAATGGGATCCTGCTGTTACAGTGAAAAATTGGTTAAGGATAAATCACACAGCCAATGGTGCTCAGATCAAAGCAAGGAATATTGCAAGTGAGGAAGCCAGGCAAGAAGCACTATGGAAATATCTTGACAGTTTTATTGTTTTCTGTCAATATTATTTACTATTTTTCATTCATATTTTAAAACACTTCCTTATAACATAGTCCAGTTTTTAATTGTTTTTATTGAAATATGAACTGTATAAAATAATAAACTATCACTTTGTGTATATATATATACACATAACATATATAGTTATGTTTAAAATGGTCATTGAGGCAACAAATTGGTTATTAAATTGCTTGAATCCCACCACTGCCCAAGATTCCAGTGTAGAGCAGCAGGCTTGCTGAGCCACGGAGTAAGAGGCAGGGCTGGCAGGGCTGAGAGGGGTCGGATCAGGAAGACATACCGGCCGGAATAGCGGAGAAGTGGTTCTGGGGAGGGAGCAACTGTAGCCTGAACATTGTGTAACTTGTTTGTTTCCATAATAAAGCCCCGTAATTGTGACAGAATTGACACAGTGTGCCATAATGTGACATAATTGACACAAGGAGTCACAATGTGACAGCCTTTGCAGCATATTTTCAAGCTCAGCGAAGAAACACAGTGCTACGAGAGGGGCAGTTGGTATCAGAATAGAACACAGAAGGCTGATGAGAGGAGGCGTGTCTGCCCTCTGCCTCATAGGAATCGCTCATGGGCAGAGATGGATTTGGATTCTCCTTTCTGGTGTTGTAACCTGAGGCAGTCAGATAGGGCTCCCATGCCATTTTTTTCATATACTTTTACAGAAATACCCCTTCTCTCGGACATGGAAAGAAAAGAAAGTGGCTTAAAAATGTAAAACATTATTTGTTCTTTTGTTCCTTATGATAAATGCATATACATTTTTTTCTAATTGAAGAAATACCCTGTAAATAAAGTTGTACTTTTCTAGAACTTTCAGATACTCAAAACACATTTTGGACAACCCATTGCTCAGCGAATCTTTGTTCAGAAACAACAGGAGAAACTGAAAAATCTGGTAGCCAAAACACTTCAGCAATGTAAGATATATATTAAGACTCAGAAAGTATTCATACCAATTTCATGACAGGTGCACTGGTGGCACTATGGGTTAAGCATTGGGCTTCTAACCAAAAGGTTGATGGTTTGAATCCACAAGCCTTTTTTAGGAAGAAGGATGAGACAGTCAGCTTCCCTATGCACAACCCCAGATAGTCTGTGGAGTAGTCCTACTCTGCCAGTGGGGCTGCTATGAGTTGGAATCAACTGGATTGCAACAGTAAGTTTGTAATCAATTTTATAAGAAATTTTACTATTGTATACTTAAACGAATGAACATTTTTACTAAGGGAACAGCATCTTTCCACATACTCAGTATGGTCTGGAATGAACTATTTTATTATTAAACAAAAGAACAGGCACAAGTTAGTCAATTTTCAAGTATTCAGAAAGAGCACTTTTCATGATACCCAGCGCTACTCTTCAAGTGTCTACTGTTACCCCCAACTTTAAACTCAAGTAACTGCTTCATTATCACTAACCTTGACTCCATTTATGGGTCTTCTTAATCCTTACAAATCTGCCGAACCAATCTACCTGGTCCTCGTTTTTCCCAATTTATGGCCACATAGTATATGTGTTTTTTGAAAAGACTTCCCCATTTATTCTGTCAATTTGAATCCATAAACTCCTTCAAGTGCTTGATCAAAAGACGACTGCAAAAACAGCACGGGAGCCAAGTCTCAGTTTTTCAGACCACACAAGCAAGAAGGTGCATTTGACTCCACATCTGTCACACGCTGACTCCTGGGAGACGAAGGTCAGATGTGACTCTGTGCTCCTATATTTCTTCTCATTTCTGACCCCAGTCATCCCTCCCGGGGTGCTTCACAGGGTTCATTAATCTGGTGCAGTGGTCAAACAGAACTTACAGACAATAATCATGATTATAGACCTTATCATGGAAGCAAAGTGATTATAATTCAGGATCAGAAACCACAGTTCTGTGCCTCAGCCACAGGACCCTTTGAACACTGCCGTGCTCAGGCAAGCGTTACCAAGCTCTTTTAGCGCTGCGGACAGATGCCCAAAGTCACCCCAAGGCAAAAGTGAGCCTCCTGTCCAGAGGCACTCAGCTTCACCTACTCCGTAAGCCTGCCACTGTCTCACCCCGCCGGCTCTTGGATCTCCTATTACATTCTGGCTTCTCATCAAGGCTCTGCAAACTGGAATTTCTAGATCCAAAAGATGGTCCCACTCCTCTTTTGTGTAGATGGTAGAGAGGTGTTCAGTTTCTGCTTCTGAGATGGCTCATTTCAAACCTACCCTGTTGGCAAAGGGGCCACTTTCTTTATTAGTGTTTCGTACACCCTCCCTGTATGGTCCCACTCCATTGTTCGGTGCGGGTTATGAAGACAAGTGACACACATGTTCACTACCCATTTTAACCTTTTTCTAAACAGTATATATTAATTCATATTTAGGTTGTATGCCTCTATTATTTTAGAGATTTTTCCCAATGTTTTACTAGAGAATGCTCTTATTTAGGGCTAAGTTTCAACTAAGAATAACTAAATATAATAGTAAATATGTTTCACTAATTAAGATAATTTATTTGTAATTCTTCTATTGTTTTCTATTTATATTTCTACACTACCATCACCCCTAGCTCCTGTGTTTTCAAAACATAACTGGGGCTAGACATTTCAATATTACCTGTCTTCTAAGATTCTAGATTACCCTTTATCAATTTTACTCAGCCTTCCAAGTAATAATCTATGTACCATGACACTACTATCAAAAGATATGTTAACCCTTCATGCTTGGGCAGGGCCACAGCTAGGAATCCACTGACCATGGCACCACAACATAAAACGGAGGTCAGGTTCTCAAATAAGCTATTAAAAGCCATATTAAAATCAGACTTTATATCAATGCTATTTGTTTATAGTGTTCTTCTCTGGAAAAAAAATGGGTTTTATTTTATATATATATATATGAGATTTACACTCAACTGTTATGAGTGCAAGAACTCAGATTTTATTTTATATATATATATATGATTTACACTCAACTGTTATGAGTGCAAGAACTCAGAACTAGAACTCCGCTTCCACTGTAGTGTATGAAGAATAGGAAGAATACGAAAAATTGTAGAGGACTCCAACAGTGGAAATGCCCATAAAATGAGGCGTAATTTTGTATTAACATACTAAAGGCGATACATATCTTGTTTATGAAATAACATGACTTTTTTACATATCAACTTTATCCTTAGCTTTGGGTCATGGAAATTTCTGAGCAGTTCAGTAATTAAGATGTTCTGTTTCCAGGGCTTCTAGTGTGAAATTTTAATGTATTGTGGGTTCTAAAGCACAACTAGCTTTCAATAATTTATAGCTCAAACTAAATTGGCATGTTAAAATCTTCCCAGATGTTACAGATATTACATTTCAAAGGTAACGCAATTGCTTCTTTCATTATTTTTACAATGGTTCCTAACCTTCAGCCAGACCCATCCACATATCAATTATTCCACATATTTTTTGAGAACATGTTGACACACTGTTTGTAACTATTTCTTTTATTTAACATATTTGAAAGATGTTCTTATATACAAGTGTCATGAAAAATAAAATTATATCAATTCAATTGTCTCTCAGAAAATGTAGCTTAACCAATTTGGTATTTGCTGGGCTATTTCCAAAGTAGATTAGAAAATTGTTGTAAACACAATAAAATATTCTGAGACTTACTTTCACAGAATCAATAAAAAATTAAGTGTTAAGTGACAACTTAGAATGATTTATATTAAACATTTTATCTTGGAATAAAATTGAGCAGAGGTTTCTTAGAAAAAAGAATTGGTTTCTTATAGTTGCCTGTGTCAATGCCCTATCACTGAGCATGTAGTTAACACATATCCTTTGGAGCCTTTACTCATGGGAGTGAGAGACCTGCCTATCAGGCTCCAGGACTCACACTGTCTAAAATGAATCTATAAAACATAATCAACTAGGGCAGGCCTGTGATTTTAGACCAGGAAGCTATGCAATATGTCAAGAGAAAAATCCAATATTTCATATAAGGATTCAAATCTCAGGACTCTTTGGGAGTGAGAAACATTTAACAAACTCTGGGTTCGTGGTACAAATAAAGTCTATATTTTAACAAATGGCACATGTTTTCATTGCCATTTTGATATAGTGATATTTCAGAATGTGTTGCATGGTTGGCTTTGCGAGGTGCCCTGGAGGCAGTTCCACCTCCACAGCACACAAGTTGACACCACCCATCCTGGGTCCTGTGCCATCCTCACCCCTGGTTTTCTGGTTGTGCCCCCACTGGCAACTGCTGTATCAACCCATCTCCTCCAGGCCCTTCCTCTTTTCACTGCCCCTTCATTATATCAACCATGATGTCCGTTTCACGGGACTGTCCAAAGTATTTGAAATGATGGCTCCTCACCCTTGCCTCTGGGGAGCAAGCTGACTGGACTTCTTTCAAGACAGATTTTTTGTTGTTTTTCTTTAGCCGTCCATGGTACTTTCAGTATTCTTTGCCAGAATGATAATTCAAAGCCATTGATTTTTCTTCGGTTTTCCTTATCCATTGCCAATTTTCACATGCTTTTGAAAATACAATTCCTTCGGTCAAGCACACCTTAGTAAATTTCAGTCTTTTCACTATTTATCGTAATGTTATACATTTGTCAAGTTCTGAGGAGTTTGATCTTCTTGACATTGACTTGCACTCCATACTGAAGGCTGCTGTCCTTGATCTTCATCAGCAAGTGCTCTAAGTCCTCCTCACTTTCAGTAAGCATGTTTGTGTCATCTGCATGTTGTAGTTTGTTAATAAGCATTCCTCTGATCCTGGTGCAACATTTTTCTTCATATAATCTGCTTTCTCTGATTATTTGTTCAGCCTACAGATTGAATAACTATGGTAAGAATATAGAAAACTGAAGCATGACCCTTCTGATTTTATGCAATATTTCCTTGTTCTGTCTACACAACTGTCTTTTGATCCAGGTATAAATTACACATGAACATAGGTAAGTGCTTTGGAATTCACATGCCTCACAATGTTATCCACAGTTTGTTGTAATCTAAAAAGTTAAACACCTTTACATAATCAATGGAACATTAGTGAACATATTTCTAGTATCTCTACACCAAGATCCATTTGACGTCAACAATAATATCCCTTGTTCCATGTCCTCTTCTGAATCCATCCTGAACCTCTAGCAACTGCATGTCAATGTACTGCTGCACCCATTGTTATATGATCTTCAGAAAAATTTGGCTTACATGTGATATCAATAATATTAACAAAAAAAAAATTTTTATCCTATAATTTGAACATTCTGTTGAGTCACCTTTCTTTGGAGTGGTTACAAATATGGATCTCTTCAACTAAACTGTCTTGCCAACTAATATGCCAAATTCTTGGCAAATTATAAGATGGTATAAAGTAGGAAATAATAATAGTAAATATAGGTAAACTTTAAAATTATACATAAATGTTTTATACTAAAAATCAAGACATTTTCAGGAAGAAGCTTAGTGACCAGAAGAAAAAGCATCATACAGACTGTTGAATACAGACACAGTGTCCCAGGCCAAAGCAAACTGTCACCCCGAACCATTGCCTGGCTTTACCCCGTGGGCTTCAGCCACTGAAGCAGTTTGCACAGTGAAATTTAAAAAAATAGAGAGACAGAAGGATAATTTCTGATACAAAGTTATCTCAATTGAGAAATTTCTATAGGTTCATTATGAGTCAGCATTGATTCAACAGCTGGGAGGTGTTTTGTTGTTGTTGTTTTGGTTGAGTTTCTTGATGTGCAAGATCTAAAAAGTTGACCATCGTTTATCAGGGTTTGAAGAATCCCTGAGTAACATCATCAAAGTGCACACCCTTGCAATCCCTATGGAGCAGTGCTTCTTGTTATACATCAGTCACAAAGAGCCAGAATTACTCTCTTACTTAAAGCATAATTGTCCCTTCTTTTTAATATCAGAACCTCCATTTCTGTTTTTTATTTATCTCCTTTATTCTTTATTCTCTATAACTCTATCACTTATTTTCCCTTTTAAATATACTGAACTTGTTTTTCTCTCAAATGAGCCCTTTGATCCTATAAACCTGCTTCAAGTGCAGCCAGAATGTTCCTGAGAGGCAAGGCTGGTGAGACCTCATCTCAAGTACTTTGGACATGGTGTCAGGTGCGAGCAGAACTTGAAGAAGGTAAAGTGGAGAGGCGGTGCAAAGGGGAAGGACCCTTGGCAAGCTTGAGTGACACAGTGCCTGTACTGAGGAGTTCCAGCCCACGAACACGTGAGAGGATGGCACAGGAGCGGGAAGTGTCTTTCTCCGTTGTACACAAGATGGCTATGAGTCGGGTCTGCCTCAGTGGCACCTAAGGCACTGTGGTTCTTAATGATATATTTTGGAAATTCTACTGTCGTCACACATGCAAGAACACTTTAAGCAGCTCCCTGTACACATAAGTCTCATAGTGAAATTGAGAAATTTGCAGCAAAGAACTTAGAGACTATCAGAAAAGGCATCCTACATACGATTGAATACAGACACAGAAGGATAATTTATGATAGAAAAATCAACTCAAGTAAGACATTTCTTGAAAGGTCAGATTGGCCTTAGGGTGAAAAATGGGAGATAGAAAATAACTGATTCTAGTAAAATTAATCACTACCTGCCCTGTCTCCATCATGTACTTTTCTTTTTCCTTAAAATACGTTTTGCTCACAGAATGCTTATTATACATCTGAGGAAAAGAGACACTGGAATATATGAAATGCTGTGTCACTAGTGAGATTAAAATATAAAAAATATATCAAGCTCCCGTGGAATCAGAACTATAGTGCCTTTGAACAAAAATTTCCCTTTCTCTAAAAAACGTTCCCTGATTACATCTATTCATGTTATAATGACTGCGATAATGGCCCAGAGGCCATATCCGACCGCTTCTGGCTACACTATACAAGGAGAATCCAACTCCCCCTTAAAAGCAGCGGTCAGACATGCCTCCAGCCTCCAGCTTTATTTGCCTTCTTCTGACACCAGTCATCCTTCCAAAAGTCCTCGACTACTCTACGGGGTTCAATCATCTATTGCTAGACCACACAAAACTCACGCACAATACTCATGTTTAAGGAGTTTTATTAGGCAAGTTAATAGGTTACTGGAAGCTAGGATTTAAAAATATTAAAGGCACAGCCATTGATCTGTCAGCAGCCATCGCTCTTAGTCCTCAGCCTCTCAGCCATGTCTTATCCTCTGGTCTCCTTGGTCCAGGAAATTAATGTGCTTTGTCTTTGTTTCAGCGCCACTCCTGTGCTTTTTCCTCTGGGTATCATGGTCTCCTTGCCTCAGCCGCTAGTCTCAGCCTGGCTGCTTGGCTCTGTCCACTGTATCTGTACTGTGTTTCGGATGCCTCTAGTCTCGGTCTCCACCACTTCAGGCAGAAGTTGGGCATGTTCTCCATTGGTGACTTTGCCTGATGGTTCTGAGATCTGCCCCACTCTATGCTGCTATAATGGTTTTTATACAGAGGAATGGCTTTGACGGAGTTATGGATTTGTCTTTCAGCAGATCATATTCAAAAAAATAATGGGGGATGACTTGGTTCACACCCTCTGGTAAAAAAGGAGACCCAGAGTGCATACCACATTAAACCTATCCATTATCATAACAGGGAACTCCCTGCAAAATGGGATTATAACCACAGGCATAGAGGCAAGAATTTGTAATACATCACATTAATGATTAAGGCTAAAAGGGCCATATTAACTGCATACATCATGACTTTACTTTTAAATTGTTTTGCCCATTCCCTCAATCCTATATATTTTAATCATCAATTTAACAACCATATATTTTATAAATTTAATTTTATTCACATAATAAGATAAAGGTCCAAAAGCCCCAGATCTTTCACAACAAAATAGACTGTTAATTATGCAATGCCACTATACTTAAAACACACACACACACATACACAAGAACTGTTGAAGAATATCCAAAATACTCTCTTCATAACCTTTCCCTAGAAACCTATGTAACTTCACTCCATGGTTTGCTCGATTGTTATATTTGTTAGATTCACTTAGTCTATTTGTTGTATTTAATTCCATATAGCATTTGTCACAGTTGTTATAGAACCAGTCCATATTTGAGAAGAGGATATCTGTATCTGTGCTCAGGAGGGAATATAACATTGGTTCCAAAACTCAAATTCATTGCCATTGAGTCAATACCAACTCTTAGTGACCCAATAGGACAGGTTTTCAAGTTGTCGACTTTGTGGATAGCAGCCCAATGTATAACCACTATGCTACCAGGATTCCTGAGCCTTGGCTTACGAAGCACATAGCAGTTCATGGTGAAGCTCTTTTACACTGCTCTCCAGTAATTTATTACTCCCAACTACTTACAGCATTGCTTCTGTGGGTTTCTAAGGTGGTAAATCTTTCTGAGACTGTACATCTATTCAGGAGTAGAAAACCTCATCTCTCTCCCAGGGAGTAGCTTCTGGTTTGGAACTGTTGACCTTGAGCAAGGTGGCATCCCAATGCAGAATCCACCACCCCACCAGGGCTCCATGAGTCCAGCTCTACATTTTGCTGTATGTGAGACTGTAGATCAGACTTTAAACATCTAATTCTTAGATTTGGTGACAAGTACATTGGGTCAAAGTGAATATTACATAGGATTGCATGTGAAATGCTTAGCTCTGTGAATTGTCGGACTCAGTGAAAGTTTCTTGATATATGTAAGCCTACCCCTTGGTACATTGGCTCCTGCATTTTATGTATTAGCTTAGCCACATCAAACCAAACCTAAGGCCTTCAAGTTGATTCAGATTTATAGGAACTCTATAGGAAATGCTTCATGAGGTTACCAAGGCTGGAATCTTTTAGGCTTTGAACTGCCAAACTTTCAGTTAGCAGCAGATTGTCCCACCAGGCCTCTTAGATTAAGTGCTTCATTAAGGCTACCTGGTGGTGCAACATGTAAGGGCATGACTGCTAAAATAAAGTTTGATGAGCTCAACACATCCAACATCTTCATGAGAGACCGCCGTGGCAATCCGCTCCCATAAAGATTTATGCTGCCAAAACCCTGGCCGGGGAGTCCTACTGTGTCCTGTGTCGGAGATCTGCGTTGAAATCAACTGGACAGCACCTGTCAAACAGCAGTTCTCAATCAGAAGCAAATGTCCCTGCTGGGGACATTTGGCAGTTTCTTCAAAAACGTATGGATGTCAAAACTAGAAGGTGGACGTTATAGGTATCTAGTGAATTGGCAACATAGACTCTGCTTGTTACAATGTGTTGCTGAGTCAATTCAGACTCACAGTAACCACATAGGACCAAGCATGACGACCCATTCCCAAAGAGCAAACGTTCCTGGCCAATTGCCGGGTGTTTTCTCCCAAGGAGCTGCTAGTGAATTCAACTTCTGTTTGTTTGTTTTGTTTGTTCAGTTAGCAACTGAGTACTTCATCACGGTGCCATTATTAATCCCATTTCTTATTCACACTCCTGTATATCCTAAAATGTAAAAAAGAAATTACAGCAATGAAATAGAAGTATTTGGGCAGAAGTTGCTAAATTATTTTTTTTGTACTTAAAAAAATTTTTCTAAGTATCTTCTGATTTTCCCTGTTGAATTTTTATTCAAGAAATTCCTCTGTTTAATTACCCCTCCCTCTATTTAATGAAAAATGTCACATCAGAGATTTGACTCAACTGTAATTTTCTCAGTGAAGTTTTCATTTGCCTTGATCAAGAAAAATTATTCCATTTTAATACTCTTAAAGTATTTGCATACTCTCAATGTGCTTGATAATGGATTAAGTAAGATTCACCATCAATAATATGTTTTTATTCATATGAATGGTGTCATTGTTTACTTATTGTTATTACTTTTGAATGTGTTTTAGGGCAAAAACTATGTATGGATTATTTTTTATCATGCCTTTTCCCACTCGATTCATTCCCTATAGTACTTTGAAACAACTACACAGTCAACTCTTTTCATTTACATGATTTTAGAGCATTAGAATATTTAATTAACAATAGATAATGGAAATAACATCACTGTGAAATGGTAGGGTAGGAAGCTCTATGCTACTGCCCCCCATTGAAGCATCAAAAACAAGCAGGGGCAGTTAGAACCCACCGGGAACGTGTCAAACAAGTGACCAGAACAAAGTCTTAAGAAAATGGCAACTTAAATATCATTAAAAACTTTGTGGCTTTTTAACTTGTCCTTGCCCTACTGAACCCTCAGCTCAATGTCCATCCTGATGACCATTAATGGGAACTACAAGGCCAACACTATTAATATGAGAAAAAAATACATTGGAATACATAAAAATGAAAACTTTAGTACACTAAGGAACATCACCAAAAGAGTTAAAACAAACCAAAAAACACCTACAGGGTAGAAAAGATAGGTAGATAGTATTCATCTAATAATTCTTTAATATCCAGAACATATAAAGTTCATACAACTCAACAACAAAAAGAATAATATAATTTTAAAATAGGTATTGACCTTGAGTACACGTCTCCAAATTTTCAATATAAAAAGATGATTGATGCCATTATTCTTAGAAAAATGCAAACAAAAGCCGTAATGACACAGCACCGCACATGAACGTGGCTGTGGCTCTGGTTCTGTGCCATTGCCGTGGCCCCCACTCACAGACCACTGCATGTAACAGAGAGCAAAACACTGCCTGACCCTGAGCCATCCTTCCAATGCCTTTCCATCCTCACAATTAGTTTCTATTTTTTCTGATAATAGTCATCCTCACTTGCAATAGAAAGGCTATTATCAGAAAAATGAAAATTAAACAGGTGTTTTCACAGATGAGGGGAAATTGAAATACTCCTACACCGCTGCTGGTAATATAAAAATCATGTAGCCTCTGTGGAAATCAGTGTGGTGGTTCCTAAAATGTTCAGCAAAGAATTAGCCCCGCTGTCCCCCAAGTTTTTCCATGCCTAGCTGTAGACCCAAATGTCCATAAAAAAATGAACAGAATTTTAAAATGTGGCATATGGCTATCAAAAGAGATAGTGTCTGGGGTCTTAAAGGCTTGAAGGTAAACAAGTGGCCATCTAGCTCAGAAGCAACAAAGCCCACATGGAAGAAGCACACCAGCCTGTGTGACCACGAGCTGTCGAAGGGATCAGGTATCAAGCATCAAAGAACAAAAAATCATATCATTGTAAATGAGGGTGAGTGCAGAGTGGAGACTCAAAGCCCATCTTTAGGCAACTTGACACCCCCTTACTGAAGGGTTGTGGGGAGGAGAAGAGCCAGTCAGGGTACAGGGTATATATGATGAAACATGTAACTTTCCTCTAGTTCTTAAATGCTTCCTCACCCCCACTATCATGATCCCAATTCTACCTTACAAATCTGGCTAGACCAGAGGATGTACACTGGTACAGATAGGAACTGGAAACACAGGGAATCCAGGGCGGATGATCCCTTCAGGACCAGTGGTGAGAGTGGCAATACTGAGCAGTGGAGGGAGGATGGGGTAGAAAGGGGGAACCGATTACAAGGATCTACATAGAATTCCCTCCCTGGGGGATGGACAACAGAAAAGTGGGTGAATGGAGATGTCAGACAGTGTAAGATATGACAAAATAATAATTTATAAATTATCAAGGGTTCCTGAGGGAGGGGGGAGCGGGGAGGGAGGGAGAAAAATGAGGAGCTGATGTCAAGGGCTTAAGTGGAGAACAAATGTTTTGAGAATGATGAGGGCAACAAATGTACAAATGTGTGTGACACAGTTGATGTATGTATGGATTGTGATAAGAGTTGTATGAGCCCCCAATAAAATTATTTTTTTAATCTGGTATATACAATAAACATTCCAAAACCAAACTCACTGCTATCAAATCAATGCTGATTCAAAGTGACTCCCTCCGGGCTTCCAAGGCTGTAATTATTCACAGGAGTAGAAAGGCCAGTGTTTCTCCCCTGGAGCTTCTGACCTGCCAACAAAGTAGATTGAAGCCCAACACTTAACCCCCACCCCACCAGGGCTCCAGTGAAACCCTAGTGGTCTATAAAAAGATATGGTGCTCTCTTATATGCTACAGCAAGGGTGAGTCATGAAAACGTTCTGCTAAGTGAATTCAGCCAGACCTCAGAGGAAAATTATTGTACAAATTCACTTTTGGAATATCTATAGATATAAATTCATAGAGACTCAGAATTAGAAGACTGGTAACAAGGGATATTGAGAAGAGGTTGCATGATGTCAGCTTGACATTTGTGTTGAGGATGATGAGAAAATTTGTTCGTAAAAATAGTATAGATGACATAACATTGTGAATGTAACTGCACTTACTCATCATTTATCAACTATCTCATTATCTAACATTTTGCATTTGCAACAATAGTAAAAATCTATCCAAATGCTTTTCATATTAGCAGTGAACTTCTGGCAAGAATCAGTGCTTAGATGTGAGGCAAGAGTAACCCTCCCAAGAGTGATGGTTAGATGGGCCATGATTCTCAATCGTTTGTCAGCAATGTCACAGTATAACTTACAGTGTGTGTTGGCATACGTTGACAATAATTTAGTTATCCTCCAGTTTTAGATCTGATGTGATCATCCTGCGTTGTATCATCAGATTTGGTCACACTCGATTGCCTCATTACACAAATTTCTGCATCATGATCCAGTCTTTGGAACCGATACATGTTGATAAGTGCAGAGTGAATGTGATTGTGGTAATGTCGAGATGCTGTTGTGCCATTGTCAACTCAAGAGCAATCCAGTGCACAAGATGAAAAACCATGAAGTCAGGCCCCATCCTTGTTTGTTGTTATGTGTGAGTGCAGGGTTGTAACCATTATGTCAGTTCCTCTTGTTGAGTATCGTCTTGTTTGTCTCAATCCTCTACTTTACCAAGCAGATGTTCTTCTTCAGGGACTGGTCCAGTGGTGGGATTCAGCCAGTTCATACCAGTTCCACAGAAATGATACCGAATTTTTGATTGAGTTCATTTAACTGGTTGTTAAAATAGCACTTGTAATCGAAGGGTGCCTGCGCAGCCGCCCATTGTGGAAATCACAGCTTTACGTTCCTTACTCTTTTTTAACATTCCACTGTGCAACGACTTAATACCTTACGCCTCCCTAGTAATGTTCATTCTATCCATTGGTATAAAAATTTGCATGTACCATGTTGTAATATTTATTTATTCATTTCATTAAACTCGCGATACTGTTGATGAAAGATTACATTTTTATTTCCTGTGTTTGTTGTTTCATTAAGCAAGCATATACCTGAAAAGAAAAAGTGCCAAACAACCAGAGGGTGACATGCTGTCATTTATTTCAGTTTGTGTTACACCCCAAGTTCCTATGAGATATTATGAGTGAATTATGTAATTCCTGAAAGTGTTCAAGGGGCTAAAATATTGCTAGAAACATTGCTGAAGTTCAGCAGAAACAGAAAAGGTTCTTTCGAAGATGACTGTATGTTATGAGAAGAGAAATAGTCTGTTTCTAATCTGTCAAACACAATGACTGTTCTCTAATTGGTCTACCTCTAAAGGGATGGGATCCTGCTGATACAGTGAAAAGATCGTTAAGGCTAAATCACATAGCCAATGATGTTCAGATAAGAGCCAAAATACCTAAAATGAGCTTGCCAATCAATAAAGAATATGGAAATATTTTAAATAACACTTTTATAGTTTTTGTCAGGTGTTATTAATAAATTTTCATCAATATTTAAAATTTTTTCTTGGAACATAATCTAGTTTGTGTGATTTTTACTGTTTTTGTTTAAGGATTAACTGTATGAAATATTAAGCTACTTGTCGGTAGGTTCTTTTATATTTAAAATGGTCATTAAGCAAATGGTTGTTCAATTATTTGAATCCTACGATAGCCGGGTCCTTCCTAATAGCATGCTCAAAGTATGTGAGACAAAGTCTCACCATTTTTGCCCCATATGAAATATTTTGGCTGTATTTGTTCCAAGTTTAATTTTTCCCTTCTTCTGCCCAAACCCTCAAAACCAAACACAAATCCATGTAGTCTATTCCAAACCATAGCTACCCTCTACACATGGTATTATTTCTGAATCTGCGAGTCTTTGCAGAAACAGACTTCTCCCATCATTCTCTGGAGGCACCACAAACCTTGCCTGCAACAGCACAATGCCTAACCAAGCATGCCACCGAGTTCCTCATTTTTCTGCCAAGCTCCAATCTCTTCTTTATGAAGGACATAATTCAGAGATACCAATTCTTTTTAGATTTTCCTTTTACATTATACTGCTTTCATATGCATAAAAAGGGATCCAAGAATCATGGCACAAGTGCAATACATCTCATCTTCATTGAAAGTAACATCTTTCCTTGGGAGGTCTTTTGCAACAGATTTCCCCAATCACTCATCATTTGATTTCTTGACTGTAGGTTCCGTGGGTGTTGACTGTGGATCCAAATAAAAAATGTATCCTTACTCTATTTATCATCTGTTGTTTATTGGCTCGGTTTGAGAATTTTTGTTTTCTTTTTGTTAAGGTGTAACAGTCATTGAAGTTCCTATTCCTTATTCTCATTAGTGAGCACTTTAAGTCCTTGTTGCGTACAGAAAGCAGGGTGGTGTCAGAGTCTTGTGGTTCACGAGTCTTCCTCCCAACCTGATGCAACATTCTTCTTCCTTTAACCCATGTTCTTGGATGATTTGCTCGGCATAACAATGGAGTAAGTGCAGTAAGAGAGAAAACAATGATGTACACCTTCTGAGATTTTTAAATCATTAGTAGTGTTGTTCTGTTTGAATGGTTTCCTCTTTATCTATGCACAATTAAGTGTTCTAGAATTCCCTTTACTCACAGAATTATCCATAATTCTATGATCTTCACAGTTGAATGTGTTTGCATTGTCATTAACATGCAGCTAAATATCATTTTCATATTCTCTGCTTTCTGGACATTAACAATGATGTTACTTGTTCAGCTTCATCTTCGGATATTGTTAGGTAATCTCTCCATTCCGTTGGATTGCTTTCTTTGGAAGGTGCATATACATACATCTTTTTCAATTGGTTGTCAGGTAGCTGACTTCAAATTTCCTGACATAGATGCTTGAGTATCCAAGTTGTTGAAAGGTCTTAATTGCTTAATTCTGTCAATTCCTGGAAGTTTCTCTGGCACCAATGCTTTCAGTGAAACTTGGATGTCATCCTTTAGTACCACTAGCTCTTGATTGTATGCTCCCTCCTGAAATGGTTGAACACCGATCCTTGTTTTTGGCACAGTGACACTGTGCATTCCTTCTCTCTTCCCTTGATGCATCTTGCGTCTTTAGAAAGTTTGCCTATAGAATCCATTTATCTTTCAACTTGAGACTTGAATTTTTTTTCTTCAGTTTTTTACTTGGAGAAATGCTGCACAAGTTCTTCCCTTTTTGGTTTTCTAACTTCATATATTTTTACATGTCACTTAAATACATTGTTTTCTCCAGCTGTCCTGTGAAATATTTTGTTCAGTTAGTTTACTTCATTTGTTTCTTCCTTCTGCTTCACCTGCTTTACATTCAAAAGTGAGTTTCAAAAACTCTTTTGGTATTTTATTTCTTTACGATGTTTTTAATGACCTTTTTATTTTTTCATGTATGGTTTCCTTAATGTCTCATAATTCATCTGATCTCTCATCATTAGTGTTCAATATGTAAAATCTAACTTTGCAGTCATCTATAAATCAAGGTAAGATATAATCAGGGTATTGTATAATGAAAATTGCATTTTTAAAATGGTTTAAGTGGCAAATTTTATGTTATGTTCATTTAACCACAATAAGATAGAGAATTTTGGAATATTGGAAACTTATTATTGGATAAACTCTAATACTCTGAGTTTTATATTAGATGTTCCTTTAGCTTTAAAACACTGGCTTATTATCATTTCTGTTTGAGTATGTTTTAGTTTGCTCTATAAAATTGTACCTTAAAACTAAAGTTGATAAGAATGCAGTGTTCTAAAAAGTTTCTAATAACTAGGTAATGTAAATGATGTGTCTGTGATTTTTATTTCTCAGGGCTTTTTGTACAAGAATTTAATTTTCAGAAGTTAACTTACTATATACAAAGATTGGGATCAAATAGAAAGGATGAGCTGGCTTGTCACTGAATTTATTTTTACTAATATGCATCTAGGACATTCATGTTAAAATAGCACTGAATCTGACCTTAAAAGTCTAAAATTATTTGGAAATCACCATTCAGTATAACTCCAAATATTTTTAAATTCTAGCTCTAAGTAGAAAATTAAATGAGATTTTAAAATACTTTGGAATATAAAGTCTTAATATCAAAGATATATAAGAATGCATTATCAATATTTTTGCAAAGGAATCATGGTTTAGTGGCACAGGTACACTTAGAGGTGCTACCAGTTCACATCCAAACCACTGAAATAAAGAAAATGTTGCAATAAAGCAAGTTAAAAACATTTTTTGTTTCCTTGAGCATTTAAAAGAAATATTTACAATATACTGTAGTTTAATAAATACACAAAAGTATTATTAAAAAGCTTGAACTGTTGTGTGGATTGT
>NW_022103915.1:64604368-64615887 GCF_000313985.2 Echinops telfairi
CCCTCCCTCATGAACCCTTGATAATTTATAAATTATTATTTTGTCATCTTACACTGTCCAAAATGTCCCTTCACCCACTTCTCTGTTGTCCATCACCCAGGAAAGAGGTTATATGTAGATCCTTGTAATCGGTTCCCCCTTTCCACCCCACCCTCCCTCCACCCACCCCATATCACCACTCTCACCACTGGTCCTGAAGGGATCATCTGTCCTGGCTTCCCTATGTTTCCAGTTCCTATCTGTACCAGTGTACATCCTCTGGTCTTGCCAGATTTGTAAAGTAGAGTTGGGATCATGATAGTGGGGTGGGGGGAAGGGAGGAAGTATTTAAGAACTAGAGGAAAGTTGTGTGTTTCATCATTGCTACACTGCACCTTGACTGGCTCATCTCCTCCCCACGACCCTTTTGTAAGGGGATGTCCAGTTGCCTACAGAAAGGTCTTGGGTCCCCAATCTGTACTCCCCCTCATCCATATTGATTTGATTTTTGTTCTTTGCTGCCTGATATCTGATTAGATGATAATGTAATTTAAAAATGGATAAAATTTTAATGATGCATAATTAATTATAAATACATAATTAAAGATTATGTTTAAAGTAACATTATAAAAGTGAGAAGAAAAATCTTTGAAGTAATTTTGTATCAAAAATTAAATGTGCATCAGAAATCTTTGATACATATAGATGTTTTTAAGTGATAGTCTTGAATTTCTCCAAATTTCCTTTTTAAAATGTCCAATGATTCAAATAATTTTGTTTTTAAATGTAAAATTTTAAAGCAGTGACTCAATCTCAGTAATCATATATCAAGTGGTCAATAATGTTTCTGGCTAGCTAGGTGCAACTTTATTGTTATAATAGGTGCAATATTTCAATAAATGGTTGCATGGTCAGTGAATTATTTAATGTGACTTTTCTAGACAGATGCTCTAACTTCCGCCAAACGATCTCTGCCTTCATGGGTCTGGTAAAAAAGGGAGGAAGAGAAGGTAAAGATTCACTTGTGAGTAACTGTGAGCAGGATTCCTTGGAGCAAATAAAGCTAAGTTCTTCTGTGCTGGAGACTGGCTTGTGGGGTGGTGCCTGGAGGCACTGGGCAAAGCTGGGTTTGCTGCCTCCTGGAGCTTGAATTGAGTGCCTGCAGGATGAAGTTTATAGTGGCATGGTCTGTGTGTTAGTCTAGGTACTTTAGAGAAACAAATCCACAGAAACTCATATGTGTAAGAGAGAGTTTTATATAAAGGTTAAGTGCATATCAAGAAAGTGTCCCAACTCAGTGCTGCCCAAACCCAAAGCCCAACATTTACCCATATGTCCAACATCAATCCACAAAGTCTTCCTCCATCTCACAAAACATGCATTATGATGCCGACTGCAGGAGGAAAGCAAAATCAGTGAACGTGTAAGCATCTCAGCGCTGGCAGGGGACTCCACATAGGTGCTCCAGCACCCAGGGCTGCATCAAGGTAGATCCATGTGGCTTCTCCTCAGGATGTCTTGCAGGAAGTGAGCCTTGCAAGCTGAAGCAGGAAACTGCTAAGGCAGCTGCACCCTGGTCTGACCATCACAAAGCAAGAAACTTGAGAACTCAAAAGGCGAGGCTCACTGAGCCATTTATGCCTCTGTCCTTCAATTAACCCCACATATGTTTATCAGCCAGGATGGCAAAATAAACTATATCAGTCTGCCTCTTTCGGTTTTTATTAGCATATCTGAAAGAACTTTGTAACAAGTCTTGGTAAACATTCTGTATCCTGAATATTTTTCACTGGTGTGAGGACCTGCTAACTTCTTTAACAAATCCTTTAATCATGAATTTTGTCTTTGATTTGTATGTAGCCATTGCAATGAATATTAGAACCTAGAAATCGAGTAGATAATACTAATTAAGAGAACACAGTGATGTCAACAATCAGATGTGGTATAGAGTATCGTGACTTCTACAAAGGTAGATGGCAGCACTGCAAAAAAATGATTAAAACCAAAATGTAAGAAGATTCATTTGGTATCAATTACATAGCTGACATTTTGGGAAGTGACAATAAATAGAAACAAAAGAAAAACAAAAAGAAACAAAAGACCATGTGCTCCAGGAAAGGAGAAATATGAGCATTCTATGTGAAAGATTTGGAGTACTGAGTGGGTCAAACAATTAAACTCTCTTTTTTTAATCACTTTATTGGGGGCTCGTGCAACTCTTATAGGTGCCTATAAGAAAGGTCAAGTGACTGCTTCTGATAAGTCAGCTACTGAAAAGTCTATGGTGCACAGTTTTTATTAGACACTGATGGGTGGTCACAAGTCAGAACGAACTCAATAGCAACTAATTGTACTTAAAAGGCCTAAGATGAGATTTTGAGTACATATGAAGTGCTCTCTCAACACTCAGAGCACAAATTTAGCAAAAAGAAGCAAGAAGCAAGGATCTCTGAGGATACTGAAAATGCATTAGAAACTGAAGCTCGGCAACATTTTATGTTCCTTTTTTGTCCCATTATATTCAAAGCCATGGAGTAGAATGACACAACTGTTAAAGAAGATTGCTTTGAGTGGGAAATAGTAGGAACTGTGGGGGCGTCTAGACCCAGGAAATAATACATGCGCATTCATTTGATCTTTCAAGTAAATGTTAACATTAGCAGTCCTAAAGTGATCTTACCCGTCTGCGTTTCTGAAAACAATTATTATCCTGAATATGTTGCACATAAAAAGTACAAAGAAAGCATTAGAAGAATGATGTATCACATTAGGTATGGCATTTGTAAGTATAAACCTGCCTTAAATAAAATGAATGCAAAGAATAAACTACTAAGAAATAGCTTGATAGTGCCTATATTCTAAGGACTAAAAGCAATATTGTTTTCCAGCTAGGAGGTCTGGGAAGGGTGTATATCTCTGCTTTAAAAATATATATATTCTGTAAAAAATGATCTATAATCCTCCATTTGTGGAGGAGAGAGACTAACCTCATGTTCTGTGTATTGAATTTAAATCTACTTTAGCTAAACTGTCAGTTGGATTCTTATGTTATATGATATCAGTTAATAATCACTAAAGAAGTGCATGTAGAGCTAAATATTCTGATATACATATGTGTGGTAGTTACATAATATCATGTCAATTTAAGTTAGGGGTGGAAGCTAGCTTGTCATTCAGGTCACAGTCTGATGATGCCTCCTGGTGGGCAAACCTCCTCGTATGGAGGGTCCTGGGAATCTCCCTATCTCTTGCCTTCACCTTCATACTGGTGAGTCATGCTGAGAGCAGTGCGACCCCTTGAGTTGTCTCTCCACTGGATCCGTGGGACTTTGTACCCACTTACCTGTGATTTTCCTGCATCATTTCATATGGCTACATGACTCTGCAGAGGGATTTATGGGCTAGACTTGTACTTAGGGACTAGTATTGGACTTAGGCACTTGATTTGCACTGGGCTGAGATGTTTTCCTTATATACAATTACTTCTGGATATAAAGCACTTTCTTCTACCTATATGAGTGTCTGGATTTGTTTCTCTAGTCAGCCCAGCCTAACACAATAAGCCAAACTGTCTATAATCTTCTAGGCCAGGGGTTGGCAACTTTACAGATGGAAAAGCCAAGCCTGACTTTCACAACAATTTAAATATTCTTTGAGAGCTATGACTATATTTTTGTAAAAACAAATGAAATCACCATTATATGAATAATCTCCTTTAAACATTTTATAAATGAAACTATGATAATGTTATTTTTATTTTCAATTATATTTCAGAGCCACATGTATGTACCAAAGAAGCTGCATGTGATTAGAGGGCAGTAGGCTGTTGGCCCCTGTTCTAAGGAATATGTTCCCAAACTTATTGAGCCGACTGCCTCATTTTCCAAAAAAAATTACAAAAGGGAAAAAAATGTGTACTATAGTTCACAATCCAGGATAGTGTAAATATTGTTTTGCACCCCTCGTGTATGATTGCAGGGCCCCTCAGGGGCCAATATTACCCACTTTGGGAAACACTATTTTAGAGGCTTATAGGAGCAAGTGTCCTCTCTGTAACCAATCGTCACTTAATAGCTGTATCTATGTTAGCAGCTCCAGCATTTGTGACTGCCAATTGGATTCTCTCTCGGCCAGAACTGCCGGGCTCCCACCAGATGGATTTTGAACATCTGGAAATGAATCTGAAGACAGCCCTTACCTCAGCACCTGAAGCAAGGTGGATAATGCATCTTTTGCTGGCTTCCTTCCAGTCCTTTTTCCATTTACTCAATATTCTACAAGCATTGTCAGAAAACTACCCGCAGAAGATATTTCTCTTAGCGTCTGCTTCAGAAGAATCAAAAACTAACACAAAGACACATTGAGAGACCTAAAATCCTACAGAATAGGAACAATGATCAGGAAAAAAACTAGGCACTTGATTAGGTCAGCTAAATTTTTTGGTTTAGTTTAAAAATAAGATGGAAGTTATTTCCCGATGAAATTATCTACATACTTGTTCTTTTAAATTTAAATCCTCTGAAGCCTTTTGACATGAAGTGCCAACATCAAGTAAAAATTGAAATTCCATATACTACAAATGATACATGGATATTTAAAATAAAAAAATACCAAAAGTATTCCCAAAGATTATAGCAGGATGTATTTGATAATTGGGTTTTGTGTGAACTTGGCTAAGCCAGGATTCTCCATGGTTTGGCAGCCGAGGCTTAGTAATCCCCCATGACATGGTCTAACATGATGTAATCAACTCTATGATGGACTCTTCTGTGAGCAACCAAGCAAGTGTAAAGAAATTAGGGTGAAGGATAACTGCCATACGCAGGTCACAGCCCAAATGAAATTGAGAGATTTCTTAGGAGATACAGTCTAATTCCTATATAAATAGTTTGCTGTAGAAAGCTTCCTGCTTTTCACTATATTTGGATCCATCATCCATCATCAGGCTCATCAAACTTTACACTTGAGTCAAAGGCCATTGACCCCACCAATGCTGGAAACCATCAGTGTTCTATCACATGACCTGCCATGTGCCCTGCTCACCTTAGAACCATTTGTTTCTCCAATCACAAGCTTAACCTGTGACCTTGGATTCACCTGCCTCTGCAGTCTGTGGGGTTCCTGCCTATAAACCCCTAAAACTATGTGAGCCAGGAGAAGCCTCCAGATTCACATCTGGTCCATGAACTTGAAACAGGACAACATGTATCTGCTTCTACAACTGGGCAAGCCATGTTTGGTGGGAAATATATATGTAAATATAAAATCACTAGTTTGTTTTTCTAGCCTCACACATTTGGTAACAGTAGTAGTTCTAGCAAAAGAAGATTGTAATAATGATGTTTTGAAATTGACTCTTAAGTTCAATTAGTTCTAAAGACATTGATAATTCTGCTCCATTAGAATTGGTAACTTTGTCTTTATTGGTAAAGAGGGGCTGTTAATCCATGACATGAGATGGCAATGCCAGTAACCAAATATCATCACCACTAGATGGAACATTGGTGAGAAGTTGGTCAGTTGCTACTACTTCTGATGAACAAAGTGGTCAAAGAAAGTAATGAGCTCAGGGCTTTAGAAGCACAGTTAAATCGCTGCTTAAAAGAAGTTAAAGTGCCCTGTATCAGGCTAATCAACTACTAGTTCTTTAGGCTTGAGCCAAAAGCCTGCCATATTGTGCCAGGAAAAAATTCACTATCAGTAACAGCTGAAAACCAAACCCAGATCCTTATCATAACAGTGACTAAATTACAATGCTAACTGAATTCCCAAACTCAACTAGTGTCTGTTGTTAAAGGGAAGGCATCGATTGGGAAGGAATGGGACCCCAAGACATGTAATGGGTACATAAGGGTAGATGATCAGGAAGATAGAGACATTGGACCCCTAAATTTCACTGAATCACTTTAGCAAACAGTACTACCCCTCCTATCTGAAAAGATTATTCAAATATTGTCTGATAATCAATTATCAGTAAAACTATTCCCTCTACCCACATTTTGAGGATGTTAATCCAACATTGATATGGCACATAGGTCTCTACTGGACCATCACCTCAGGCACATGCTTGATACGCCATTGCTGTTTTCCTAGGAAACTCCTTCACCTTTCTTTATTGCTTTTATACCCATAATTAGATTTAGTCCCAGTGACTTCCAAAAAGTGAAGAGGTGCATTATCCTCCTGAGGAACTGCTAGAGTGTTCTAGCATGCACAAACTGAACCCTAGAGAAGATGTGTGGGAACGGTTATGAAGGGAGAGGATAATGATGCAAGGCGCATGAAGTTGCACCAGTCTAAGGCTGTTGATACGAGCTCACTACGCACAGATTCTACATTCAGTATTTTAATTTGAGAGGTTAGGAACGGATCTAATAACTTACTTAGCTAGTTCACGGAAGCACGCATTGTGAGATGGTTTGCAATAAGTCAAGTTGAGGTACTAGATCCACCTTAACCTAGTTTGACATATTAAGATAAAGCTGGCTTGATCGGCTGACCTTGCATTCATCCTCCTTTACAGATGGTAGTGTTCCCGCTGGTCGGAATTCATCAGCCCCAAATGTACATGAGTCAGAAGAAACCTCAGACTTAACATCTGTCCCATAAACTTGAAACTAGACTGAATATAACTGTTTCTGAAACTGTGCGAAGTGGTTTTTTTTTTAATATAAATCAATCTCTCTCAACTCTCCCTCTATCTCCATCTCAACAAACGTAAAACACTCTGGAAATAAAAGTAATAGGTAAAGAGATATCGAGATAGATAACGTTTTCACAGAAATTGAGTCACTATATCCCAGATGTTTTTCTAAGAATTGGGGATAATACAATGAAAAATAAAAAAGCCTTTGGGAAATGTTTACCCTAATGAAAGCAAGATGTAATTTCTAAATAAACAAATGCCCAAATAGCATTTGACAAGGATTATTAAGATTTATGTGAGCTCATTAGTGACTTATATGTATGATGAGCTTTATTTAGTGTTGTTGAATTACTATTCAGTCTGTGTTTACTGAATGTAGAAGCCAATTACATAAACCAGAAAAAATTTAGTTGAGAGGATGCTCAGTAAGTTCAACAGACATTTTTTGGTGTGTACAGAGACTGTATGTAATCTTATACTGGAGGAAGATGGGAATGTGGTAGATATTTCTGCTTCTGGTTGAGTTTACTGTTTATACAGAGTGACAAACACAATGAAAATATATATAAAATGGAAAGGGGGTGTCAGAAGTTGGTATATGCTGTGGGGAAAAAAAACTACAAGTAGATGAGGGAGATTGTTATGTGGATAACAAGATGGATTTAAATGGATCATGAAATTTACAGTTAATTATAGAGAACCAGGAATAAAGAGACAAACATAAAAGTCTGCTAGAAAGAAAAATAATTTGTCTAGTAATGGTCAAGAAATAGGAGCATTAAGCATCATAGCTAAAATATAGAAGAAATTATTGATATTTTTGGAGAAAATGTTATTGAATGCATTTTTATTCAGCCAATGTATAAATACAGCATTAGGGTAGCATAGGGATATTTTGCTTTAATTTCTCAAGGAAAAAAATCGTTTTCATTTAATTATGGAGTAAGCTTTGGATGATGTAGCTATCAAAAGAAAGTAGACAATCTCGGAAACAAAGGATCTGGCATCAAAGATGAAGGTAAAGCCGAAACTGATGGCAGCCGTGGGCCGGGCAGGGCTGAAAGCAGCTTCACTCTGCACCCAGGCTGAAGTACTCCGGAAAGATGGTGCAGGGGACGCAAGAAATCCTGGTGGGTATGGAGAACTAATATCTCTAACCAAAAAGTCAGTAGTAAGGAAATGGACAAGGATGTTATAGTCTATATAAAAAGTCCATTTTTCTACTGTATGCTCTTTATGTGTAATCCAGTTTAGGAACATGAGTAATTATGTTCAATCTATTAACAGAGTGAAATACAACTGTGTACATGTCTGTTTTCTTTAATGGCTAAAGAAAATATTTTCATCTTTATCAAAAATAATGTCCATCTTGATACCCTGAACTTTGCCAAGCATACTTCCGGATTATCTTTTTCATGCGTCTCATTTACAAGCTCACTTACAAGTTACTTGATTGTCCCGAATGTCAGCAGATTTGACTTTGGCTTTTAGACACTGCAGAGAACAGCTAAGTGTCAGGTGGTGGTGTGTTATCAATTTCCTGGTCTCTAGGGATAGATGGACCCAAACATGTAAATGTCGTGGTTAAATAATCAGTAATCGTCTTGCTAATGCTTTTAGAGAAGCAAGTGTAATCATGCTGGCAGCCTGTAGTGCTGATGGAGAATTACAGGATCAATCTTCCTGTCTGAGAGACCACTTCTCTGAGTTCTTTTGCACACTCCAGGAACTGACACGCTCAGCAGGAATACCATTATCAGTCTGGAAATGTTTCAGTTTTCCTAATTCTTTCTTGGTCACATTCATTCAAGTCTGACGGAAAGCTTTGCTCTTTTTCTCTTTGCTTTTGAAGAACTAGTCCCTCCCCCATGTCACACTAGATGATATTTCTCTTCCTAAAAGACAAATTCCTATGACAGCTTGAGGCAAAGCTCCCCCGCTCACTGGTCTTGCTGTTTGGCATCACGCAAATTCTACCAGATACGGTGAATCATTGGGAATTTTGAAAGTGTGTTCCCTCAGTTCACCTGAATATGATCAGTAGGGCACAGTATGTGCATTATTGAACATGGCATTTGTGTACGAAACTATATACCTGAATGACAAATATTTCCTAAATCAAAAGTGATGAGGTGTGACTGCGGATGTTAATTTTACATGTATGTTGGTTTCATTTTAAACACTAAAAATGTGAGGATTTCATTACAATAACTTAAGATGAACTGTAATATAATTTAGAGCTCAATTTACTGAAAACAAGATCATAATCACACTAAATAAATGGGATAAAATACTCTAGCTAACATATATTTTAAATACTTTATATACCAGTACTAAGATGAAAACAAATCCCAAACCTCAATAAATGGAGAAATGTTATAATTTAGGTAAATGAGGCCTTTACAATTTTTTTCCTTTACAATTTTTTTCCTTTACAATTTTTTTCCTTTATATGGACTTAAATCTGTGAAGAATTTTATTTCATTATCCAAGTCATGAGTGATTACTTTGCAGAAATCATAACTTCACTCAATTTCTTATTCTTTAAAAAGGTAGAAATCATGTGCATATCTTATCTTTAAAAATTTTATAAATATAAAATGAAACTTCCTATTACATAAGAGGCACCCAATGAAAAGATGCTCAATGAATGGATAGGCGATTACGAAATAATAAGATTTTTGTGCCATGTGCTTAGGGCAACCTATCAGGAAGGGATCAATCCCTGGAGAAGGACGCCATGCTGGGAAAATACAGTCAATGAAAGAGAAGAAAGCTCCCATGAGATGGAGTGGCACCGTCAGTAGCTGCGACAGTGGGTTCAAACATAGCAGTAATTTTAGGATGGTGCATTCCTGGGCAGAATTCTGATCGGTTGTACATAGCTTTGCCATGAGTCATAAATGACAAAAGGGCACCTAACTACAAAAGGGTATTGCACAAAAACTCACTGTGATTTTACCTATCTTTTAAATCTATTGATAACGATTCAAATATTCGTGTTGTGCACATTGCTTGTCTATTCCGTAAGATGTCGATGCTTTCACTGACGTTCTTAAGCTTTGTCTTCGTACTAAAGTCTCTTTGGAGTTGTTTACCTCCTTCCCATTTAGAATCACAATTGGTTTCACATTTTTTTCTATCAGTCTGCTCTCTATGGTAGTTTTGCTCTATACTGAATATACTGTGAATTTCTAAAATAATCACACTGCACTTGACAATGTATGTGCAGAGAAAAGGAGCTGGTTTCATATGAATGCGTCAATGACACTCCCAATTAATCATTAAATTCCTAGACTTCAATATATACACAGGGTTTCAAAAAAATTCAAAGAAAAATTATTTGCAGGCAACTTCTTAGTAGATTGTCGCATTTAACTTTCAAAAGTGAACATATGTACTAGTCCTACCTCTGGCAAACTAAACCAAACAAGTTGCCACGGAACTGACTCTACCCAATAGCCACCCTTTATGGGTCAAGAGTGACCTGTGCTCCACAGGGTTTCGTGGGTTTTTCTGAGGGACATCACCTCCTCTTTCTTCTGAGGTCCCTCTGGGTGGACTCAAACCTTCACCCTTTCCCATAGCAGCAAAGGTTCACCCAACAACTACTGGTTTCTTTTGCTAACTATAAAACCTTGTTAGTAAGGTCACAAGGGATTATTATTTTTAATAAATTAAAAATCCTTCTCATCCAAGAAAATCACTGAGAACTCTTTTTATGTTGATGAGAAGGGTAGCTTACTATAGAATAGTGCGAAGATAAGTTTGACCACTTTTAGGAATTGAAGAGTGCCACCTCCAAGCATGTATAGGAATCCTAGTTCTTGAGCCAGAAAAGTGATTTTATTTGGAAATAGAGTTTATTTTTATGTTAATTAAGTAATACATAAGGGATAAGGTTTCATGGAGAGGAATCTTTATGTAAGCCAGGTGTTTTCCTACCATGGAGCTGCTGATATGTGTGGACTGTAGAACTTTCCGTTAGCAGTCAAGGACTTTTGAGTTACAGCAAGATCAGAGTAGAGACAGACACCCTCAAGGAGCCAAGGAAGACAAGTGGTAGAGATTGATTGACAGCAATTGCTGCCAGGTTCTACAACACTAACTAGGCAAGGAGTGACTTACTGGAGAGCCACACCCTGAATTTGAACTTCTAGCTTCCCAACCAATGAGAAAACAGATGCTTTTCTTTAAAGTCAGCCGTTTAGATATGCGTGTTACAACGGGGCTAAATAACTAAAACAGTAAGTTTACATTATGTTCCACTTATAAATTTTGAGACAGAAAAATATTAACCTGAATAAAATAATTAGCAAAGTTATTTTGCAAATAAAATAACATTGCCGGACTATATTAGTTGTTATGAACCTGCAGTAATTGGAGATAGAATACATTAGAAGCCAGTCAAATGTATATGTGTGTATGTGTGTGTGTGTGTTGTTGTAGTTGTTGTTGGGTGCCACATATCACCCATAGCAGCCTGATTGATATACAACAAAAGTAAACACTGTTCAGCACTTCACCATTGTCACAATTGTTCCTATGCTTGAGCACATTGTGTCAATCAGCTCCTGAACGGTCTTCCTCTTTTTTGCAGCCCCTCTACATTAAAAAGGGCGCTGTCCTTCTCCCTGGAACAGTTTCTCCGGGAAATATCCACAGTAAGTAAGACCAAGTCTCACTATCTTTGACTGCAAGGAGCATCCTGGCCATTCTTCTTCCGAGAAAAATCAGTTTGCTCTTTTATCAGACCATGACATTTTCAACATTCTTCTCTAGTACCAAAATTCAAATGCATTTATTTTTTTATTTTCCTTATTCAGTGTCCAACTTTCACATGCATTTGATGCAATTGGAAACACCAGGACTTGGGTTGGACCCACCTTAGTCC
>NW_022103915.1:64616242-64617901 GCF_000313985.2 Echinops telfairi
TGTCATCTGCACATCACAGGTTGTTAATAATTTTCTATTATAAATTAGGAGTTTCACATTTGAGATCATCACATTTGCACTCAATAAATTAAACAACTTCTTAAACCTATCTATGGTTTACCCTAATTCCCCCTTTGTAGGGCATTGTCTTTTCTTTCACCCAGTTAATTCCTATGTACCAAAATTTCCTATGAAATCTAACAACTCTTCCTGGGTTTAAAGGAATCTTTATAAATTATGTTTAGCCAGTTCTGTTTATTAAGTATTCTTCATAAAGAATAAAGAGGAGACAGTTATTCTATTTTTACTACTTATGCTAAAAGAAAACAAAAAATAACTCTACATAGGCAAACATCATACTGAAAGGCTTTTACTATTTAACAAAATAGATGCAATTACTGTTATTAATCCGTAAGGTATTCAAGGTCCTACCCAATATGCTAAATGAGAGAAAATAAGTAAAGTGAGAAGATTTTAAGAAAATATTTCACAAATTCCATGCTAGTGTAAGGATTAAGTCCCAAAGCAACAACATATGTGTTATAATTGATAAGAGAATTTAGCAATATTGTTTGAATACATGACCTATGCAACACAATAATTAAAAATTTATACATAAGCAAAGACCATTTTAGAAAAAAAGTTTTTTTAAAATATATACCAAGTAGCATAGAAAATACCCATTAGAAAAACAAAAACAAATTAAAGATGTGCATCATCTCTATATTAAATCCCTAAACATACATAAAATATTTTATTTTATGAAAACTAAAATACATATTTTTTTCTTTTTGACTGGATATTTTATGCCAATTCTTTTCTGTTTAGACTTATCTGGAAAATTGATATAACAAAGCATTTTCTCCAGAAACTCATTCTTGCTCAAAATTTATATGCAAATGTAAATACCAGAAATATTCAAGACCCTGTTGAAGATAATTAAATAAGAAGAACCAAGTTGAAGGAGCTCTGTTATAATTCGCAATTATTAGAGTACTGTGTAGCAGTACATTAGTAAGGCAGTGCAAGAAGTCAAAACCTATTCAGAAAAATACATGGATTAAGAAATATTATTGCTGTTGTCAAGTGAATCTTGACTGAAATGAAAAAGTCTCAGAAAGATATTACCTGTTTTATTGACTATGCCAAGACGGTGCATTATGTGAATCATAACAGATTGTAGATAACATTACAAAGAATTATATTTCCAGGACACTTAACTGTGTTCAAGCAGAACCTATGCACAGACCAAGAGTTAGTCATTTGAACAGAACAAGGGATATTGTGATGTTTAAAATTAGAAAAGGTGTGTGTCAGGGTTGTATCTTTGCACAATATTTATTTAATCTGTATGCTGAAAAAATGATCAAAGAATTCAGCCTATATTAAGTAGAACATGGTAACAGGTCTACATGCAACCTGCTATGTATATATGATACAACCTTGTTTACTGAAGGTGAAAAGAGTTTGAAGCATCTACTGGTGAAGATCAAAGGCCACTGCCTTCAGTATGGATTACAACTGGAACATAAGGAAATCACAAGCCCTCAGCTAGACCATAAGCAACCTTCTTAAAAAGAGAGGGAAAATTAAAGTTGTAGTATTATTCTAGGCTGACTCGAGAAACAAATCCAGAGACACTCATATATGTGTAAGAAA
>NW_022103915.1:64618799-64620238 GCF_000313985.2 Echinops telfairi
ATCTGATGGGCTGGATATGCTTATTAAATGTATAATTTGTTCCTGGGACTATAAACACAGTGTATCACTGTTATTTCACTTCATCTCATCAAATAAATTTACTCCAATTTATTATCTTCACCTGATGGTAAATCATCCCAAATCATGATTGTGAAAAATAACTTGAATTAAAAAAAAAAAATCACACTACCATGTTCAGTGGTCCAGAGTTCTACTTACAGACTCCAGGACTAGGCGCTTTGTTGCATTATTGGTTAGACAAACAATTCATAGAGAAAAACAAAAACGAAAGCCTTAAGGGGACTTTCATTTCTTCAAGTTTAAAATGATATGTTTGTGCTTTTTTGATGAGGATTAAGTCATCGAAGACAGAATGATACTTGGCATAGCTCACTGTAGGAGGAGGCCTGGTGACGTGGTGATTGCACGTTGGACTCTCATTCTGAGATCAGGAATTCAAGACCACCAGCAAGTTCTGAACGAGAAAGAGGAGGCGTTCTAGTCCCAGAAATGCACAGGGGCAGTTCAGCTTGCCTCAGAGGGCTGCCTGAGTTAGAATTGATTTGAAAGCAGCGAGGATCATTTTTTTAATTAATTAATTAATTTGTTTGCTTATTTTTGCCCTCTTTAAAGGAGAAGCATCTAATTTATTCTGAAGAATAGCAAAGAAACATCTTGTGGTAGTTACATAATCATTTGTCAATTTGAGAGGATTAAGAATGAAGTGGTGGAGTCTAGCCTGTCAATCAGGTCATAGCCAATGAGGCCTCTGTGTGGGCATGGCCTTCACCTGAGGATTCTGGGAATTCCTGTATTCCTCCTTGGAAGCAGAAGACACTCTCTCAGGTCACTCCGTGGGAGACATTGCAACTGACAAGACACATGGGGCTATGCTGATGGCAACAAAAGCCCTGGACCTGGAGGAGTCACGTGGACAACCACACCAGCGCTGAGATGCTTCCACCATTACTGGATGCACAAGAATATCCACCCAGTGCATTCAACGTCATTGCATGTGTTTCGTGAGTCTGAAGAGGAAATTATACATTGGTATCAGACATATGGGCTAATATCGGACTTGTGGACATGATCTGGACTGGGATGGGAGGTTTTCTCCACATTCAACTTCTCTTGTATATAAACCTCTTTCTTATACACATGAGTATCTATGAATTTGTTTCTCTAGTTTACCCAGACTAACACATAGTTAAGAATATCTAGTGGTCTGTTTTCATTCTGTTTTTATGAAGTTAAAAAAAGTCATCATGTTTCAAAGGGAGGAAAATGATAGGTTACCATGAATGATATATACCTTTGAATGAAACCTCCAATAAAGCATTGGGATTCCCTTTACCAATACTAAGCAATGACTTTTTAAAAAATAGCATAGATGTGGTTAAACATATTACAACTCATAATGTCAACCAGGAAAAAAAAAA
>NW_022103915.1:64622313-64624060 GCF_000313985.2 Echinops telfairi
GAGTGTGGCTTTCGCCCTTAGATGTGATAGGAAATTTGCATGTGGGTTATTCCCTTCTCCCTTTTGAAGAGACTCTATCAAAGTTTAATACACAAAACGTGGGGTTTTTTATATAGATAAGGCTCGTTATGACTAAGCAAGGGAAATGCTTTTCCTCCCGGTGCCATACCCAAGATAAGAGGTCTTTCCTGTATCTGCTCCATGAGAAACCGGTCAGGTTCCTGGAGATAAAGCTCACAAAAACATGGAGTCTACCAACTGTAGAACTCCAGGCTTTTGAAATTTCAGGCTAATTCACACTAAAGATTCAGAAACTTGTCAACAATCCAGTCAGAAGGTTTCTAGTAGATTATGCGTACAAGCATGAATCCTTGCTGATGTCAGATCTTGGCTGAAAGAAGAGAATATCAGGAAGATGTTTAATTGTGTTTTAGTGACTATGCCAATACATTAGACTGTATGTGTCATAAAAAAAAACAAAAACCAACTATGGGCATCCTTGAGAAGAATTAGGATTCGAGACCATTTCATTGTGCTCACGCAGAACTTGTCCATAAATCAAGAGGCAGCTGTGCGACCAGAACAAGTGACGACTGCATGGTTTAAAATCAGGAAAGATGTGGGTCAGGGTGGCATACTTTAATCATATGTTTTAATCTGTATACTGAACAAATCATCAGAGAAGCTGGATTATATGAAGAAAAATATGGCATCAGGATCAGAAGAGGCTTTATTAACAACCTGAGATATGCAGATGACACAACCTTGCTTGCTGAAGGTGAGGAGAACCTGAGCACTTTACTGATGAAGATCAAGGCTGGCAGCCTTCAGTATTGATTACAACTCAATGTCCAGGCCAAAATCCTAATAGACCAATATGTGACATCGTGATAAGCAGAAAAATTTTGAGGTTGTAAAGGATTTTGTCTTGCTTGGATCAACAATCAATGTTCATGGAGAGAGCAGCCAAGAGATCAAAAGACATGTTGCATTAGGTAAATCTGCTGCAGACAACCTCTTTAGAGTACTGAAAAACAAGAATGTTACTTTGAGTACTGAGACGTCCCTACCCAAACCATCGTATTTTCAGTCTCATCATATATGCATGTAAAGTTGGACATTGATTAAAGAAAACAGAAAAAGAATCGATGCATTTGAATTGTGGTGCTGGAGGAGAATATTGAAAGTACCATGGACTGCTAAAAGGACAGCCTGATCTGTGTTGGAAAAAGTATGGCCAGAATGATACATAGAGGCAAGGATGGCAAAGCTTCATCTTAGATACTTTGAACATATTGTCAGGGGAGACCAAATTCTGGAGAAAGACATCATGCTAAATCAAGTGGAGGCACAGTGAAAAGAGGAAGATTTTCAGTGAGATGGATTGACATGGTGGCTGAATCAATAAGGTCAGGCATAGGTACAATTGTGAGGATGGTGCAGGACGAGGTAGTGTTTTGTTCTGTTGTCCACAGGGTCGCTAAGGGGCAGAAACAACCCGATGCCTAATAACGAAAACAACATGCAGATTATACATCAGACATGTTCTTCTCCAGGTAAATGTATCTAAGCAAATCTTGGCTGTATTGAATGCATTTGTCACTCCAGGATTAAAAGTGGTGATTTTCCTTGTAGCTTTACTTTTTTTCATAGTTCAAAGAAAATTTGTTGTCTTTCATTTTAACCAGCTTTCTGCTGTTATAAGTTTTGAAGTGACATTTACCTAGTTTTGTACATGTTTGTGTTA